>NW_020954569.1:63094688-63115656 GCF_900497805.2 Vombatus ursinus | reverse complement strand
AAATTATAGCCAATAGGAGGAACCGCAAGAAAGAGGAAACAAAACAAAACAGAAGAAAAAAAAAGCAAATAGTATGCTTCAATCTGCATTCAGACTCCACAGTTCTTTCTCTGGATGTGGAGAGCATTTTCCATCATGAAACTTTTGGGGATGTCTTAGATCTTTGCATTGCTGAGAAGATCTAAGTCTATCAAAGATAGTCATTGCACAATGTGGCTCTTATTGTGTACAGCATTCTCTTGGTTCTGCTCACTTCCCTCAGCATCAGTCCATACAAGTCTTTCCAGGTTTTTCTGAAGTCCACTTGCTCATTGAAAAAACTATATTTTTTAAGAATAAAAAAGAGGCAGAAGCATCTCCAAAGCCCTGGTAGGGGAACATATTCACAGAATGAAATGGCATTTGTAAGTTGACAGAGCTTCAACAGGGAAAAACAAACCCATTGCTATTACTAGTTTAGCATTAAAGAACCACAGCGAGAACCAAAGAGGCTAGGAGCCTTTCCCCTCCGCATCCTATATATACTCAGGTATTCATTTTGGGGTAGGTTTAGTCCTCTCTCCCCCAGCCAACATGAGGTAGGCCTAGGATGAAGCTGGCCCTTAGACATGATTGACCTCAGCTTTCTTGATGCAGGTTCCTGGTTATCTAGGGGCATAAAAATCTCAGCTACCTGGAGTCTAGACCTCTTAGACTTGGAGAGTACCTGACACTACATGGGGCAGCAAGATGATGCAGTGGATAGAGCATCTGGCCTGCAGTCAGGAAGACCTGAGTTCAAATCCTCACTTACTAGCTTAAAAACACTACAGTGACCCTGGGCAAGTGACTTAACCCTGTGTTTCCTCAACTGTAAAATGAGCTGGAAAAGGAAATGGCAGACCCCTCCAGTATCTTTGCTAAAAACAAAAACAAAACTCAAATGGGGTCACAAAGAGTCAGATATGATTGAAATAACTGAACAACAACTGCAATAAAAAAAGACTACATGAATCACCACACCCTGAAGACTTGCTGATTAGACACTTTTCTGTGAGTAGGGAACAAGGCTGTGTCCACCAAAGCTTAAGATAAGTATCACTGTATCCTCATAGCATAAGCTTGCTGTGTTGGGGCAAAGTAAACCTCCTTTGTTAAATGTTCAAAAAAAAAAAAAGAATAAAAAAGAGGAAACTTTTCACCATCACAGAAGCTTTCTTTATTCCAGGCTAAACACTCATGAATCATTCATCTGTCCTTTAGATACCTCAGTTTTTATGCTCTTCACTGTCTAGTTCATTCTTCTCTGGACATGGTCAGGTTTTCCTAGTAATCTTCTGAAAATATAACCTCCATAACTGAACACAAAGTGCCATATGTGGTCTGACTAATTACATTCTACAGTGGAAACTTTACCTCCATTGATAAGGATGATATATTTCTAACAATGGAAAAGAAGGCAAAATTCACTTTTTAGTAGCTCTTTTCTACTCATTTTAAGACTTGTGTTCAACTAAAATCCCCAGATCTTTTTCACATTAACTGCTGCTCAATTGGGTTTCCACTTATGTACCTTGAAACATTTTTTTTAACCTAAATGTAAAACTTTATGTTTATCCCTATTTATTTTAATATTGCAATTTGTGCCCGTTGTTCTAATGATTCTAATCCGCTGCAAACCTTTTACATATTGATTCTGTCTCATAATGTATCAGTTAACCCTCACAATTTTGGAGAAGGTAAGAAATGGGGGGAGTATTTCATGATATACAAGACACAATATCATTAAGAGAATATTGGCATTGACCATGACCAAATGAGGTAATATTTGTAAAAAGTACTTAGCAACGTACCTAGTACATAGCAGGCACTTGATAAATGCCTATTTCATTTCAGCCATGTATCTAACAAAAGGGACATTATTATGCTTTCTATATATTGGAAAATCATGCTTTCTTGCTGTACATCAAAGATCTTGACAAAAAAAGTGTTGGAGAAGAGAAGACTGAGGGCCCTGCAGCATACAACTAGAAACCTTCCTCTAGTTGAGGTAGATAATTTTCTGTAATCTTTGTGTTAGAGGTTCTTCTAACATGAAGGGATTATATTCATTTTGAAGATTTTCAAATTCTTTGGCTCCTAGCCCTCCACTCAGAAAATCTGGGAAGATGATCTGACATCATCTCATATGCTGACATCAACTCCGCTTAGAAAAATATAATTTACAAAAGAAAGAAAATGTAATTGAAAGGACCCTGTGATCACTATATACGCAGCTAACACACCAGATGCCTTTTCCTAGAACCTTCAATATTTTGGGAATACCAATGTTACACTCAGCTTTTCCACTGTTACTATGGGACCAATCAACCTTCTTTCCTGGTCATCTGCCTTCCTGACTTTTTTTTTTAATTGTAGGGTGCCTTTTTACAAAGCATATGCAGATATTCTCTGCTGGCTGTCAATGTGACTGTGGGGGCACTCTGGAGGCCGTCTTCTAGGACTCTCTGAAAGTCCTGTCATTGGCAGTTGAGCTGGAACAGTTAAGAACCTTTCTTTTTCTTTGTTTTTGGAAGGCAATAGGGTTAAGTGACTAGCCCAGAGTCACACAGTTAGTAAGTGTCAAGCGTCTGAGGCCAAATTTGAACTCAGGTCCTCCTGCCTCCAGGGCTGATGCTCTATCCACTGAGCCACCTAGCTTCCCCTACCCTTTTCTTTTTCTTTCTTTTTTTTTTTTGAGAACCTTTTAAAGGAGGCGACAACCTCTGATTGTGGTCTCTTGTCAAGAAGGCAGAGAATAACTGTGCATATTCTGTACGAAGTTAGGTGACATTATAATAACTCACATTATATAGTACTTTAAGGTTTGCAAAGTTCTTTCCTCACAATAGTCCTGAGAGTTGGGTAGTAAGTATGATTATCCTTGGTATGAAACCAATGCCCTGAAGAGGTTCAGTGACTTTTTTTGTGGTCAGATAGCTAGTTAGCATCTGGTTCAAATGCCGGTCTTATAAGTTCAACTCCTCTACTCTTTCCATTACGTCACATTGCTTCTGATGTGCAAGGCACTGTGGGCAATAGGCTTAAAGCCTGCCTGCACTCACCATGCATCTTTCCATTCACTTCTGGGTCACCTAATTTGTAACTATTCTGAAATCATGGTATTCCATAATCCACAAATGTATAGCATCACTGAGAGAATATTGAGGTTAACCATATGTACTACAATTAGAAGATTATTGTGTCCTAAGAAATGATAAACTTCAGTGTACTACGTCAAAATGTAGGCTAGTTAAACTTTTATAAAGTTGCCTGGAATGTCATTTGTTAGGTTATAAAGAAAAAAAAATCTAAACGAAGGGTTATATATGTCATGTATAAAACTTATTTTAAAATGGACAAATCTGTCATTACATTTGTAACCTTGTACAGAAAATTTTTCACTATGTGCCTAGCTTGGTGTCCATTCAGCTAAAATTTACAAAAAAAAAGGTGCATGAAGAGAAAATCAGAAATTAAAATATATGTAGAGATGACTATGTTATATTACATGGCCCAATCCTGTATTTATTTCTCTTCCCCTCCCCCCTCCCCTTTTGGAAGTATTTATAAAACTTGTTGAAGACAGATGTTATTTTTGTTGTTGTTGTTGTTGTTGTTGAAATATTTAGTAAAATTGTGCCTTTTTGTCTGTATGTGAATAAATGCTGTACATTTTGCAATACAAAAAAAAAAGAAATGATAAACTTAAGGATATAAAGAAATATGGGCATATTTATATAAAGTGATAAAAGTGATGAAAGCAGAATCAAAACAACAGTATAAAAAATGACAACAACAATCATCAAATTCGTCATAATGATGAACAGCAACAAAATCTGGAAAAGAACACAGAGGGAAAAAGGAATTCAGAAGGAGACACAGAAATGGAACAATTTTGTTATTTATCTTGTTATTTGACTTAGTGGATCAAGCACTAGACTTAAGGGCCAGAAGACCTGAATTTCAATTTTACCTCAGACATTTACTAGCTATTAGATCTGTCTGCCTCAGTTTTCTCATCTGTAAAATGAGTGTAATGATAGCACCTGCCTCACTGGAGAGTTGTAAGGACCAAAGGAAGTATGCAGCATACTTTGCAAACCTTAAAGTGGTACATATATGCTAGCCATTGTTATTAAAGTTAATATATACATTAAAATCAAACTATAAGTAAATATTCACTATTTTATATAAAACCCTTTTTGTTTTTTTTTAAACCTTGTTCTTGTTTGTGTATCTAAATATACAATAATCATTAAATTTATGGCACATGGCTTCATCAAAAGCAAGACATGTCAGACTGACCTTTTTTCCTTTTTTGACTGAATAACTATATGTATATATTAAGGGTCTGATGTAGACAAAAAATGTTTCCATTTCAGCACAGCATTTGACAAAGTATCTCATGTCTTGCCTATAGATAAATTGAAAGTTAGGTACTAGATGACAGTACACAGGCATATGTGGAGCTAGTTGAGTGACCACACCTAAAGAATACTCATTAACAAGCTGATACTAACTCAACTGGAAGCCTTAGGGATCTGTCTTTGACCCCAAACTGTCCAACACTTTTATTAATGACTTAGATTAAGTTCTCATTGAAATGCTTGTCAGAATTGCAAACCATGAAGCTTGGGGAGTTAGATAGGTAGATGACGGGATTTGTTTGCTTTTTTTGTTTTTAAACACCTCAGTAGATAGAATTTTGGTCTGAATCTACTAAGATGAAATTTACTAGAAATAAATAAAGAGTTCTATGCTCAGGTCAATATGCTATGCTTGAAAAACATAGAATGAAAAAAGTATAGTTGGACAACAGTTCCTGTAAAAAAGAGCTGAGTGTTTTAGTGACAATGCAAGCTTTTTTAAAAAAATAGATTCTTTTGATATCTTTTTTACATCACCTAGATTTTCCTCAGTATCCCTCCCTCTCCCAAAGAGCCATCCTTTAATAATAAAAATTTTGTTTTTTTTAAAAGGAAGGAAAGAAGTAAAAATTCACCAAAACCAACCAATTCATAAAATACCCTGACATCATATGAAACATGTCACTCTTGTATATCCCTCAATTTCTGAAAAGGAATGGAGTGAGGTTATCTTCTCATATCTCTTCTTTGGGGACATGTTCTTTATAATTTTATACCATTAATTGTCAACTATTTTGTGCCTGCTATTTTTTAAATTTACCTTGTTGTAGTTATTGGGTAAATTGTTTTCTTGGTTCTGCTTACTTGGCTTTTCAACAGTTCACATAAGTCTTTTCATGTTTCTCTGTATTTATTATATCTGTTATTTCTTACGACACAGTAATATTCCACAACATTCATGTACCACATTTTGTTTAGCCATTCCCCAATTTATGGGCATCTACTTTGTTTCTAGTTCTTTGCTAGCACAAAAAAGTGCTGCTATAAGTATTTTGATGTGTCCTGAGCTTTTCTTTTTGTCAGTGACTTCTTTTGTATACATGCCTAGCAGTGGAATTTTGTGATTAAAAGATCTGGACATTTTAGCCACTTTATTTGCATACTTCCAAATTGCTACTCAGAATGGTTAAGCTAATTCATACCACTAGCAACAATGCATTAGTGTGCCTATCTTTCCACAACCCCTTCAACATTGACAATTTCCATCTTTTGTCATCTTTGACAATTTGCAGAGTATAAGGTGAAACTTCAGGGCTGTTTTGATTTGCTTTTCTCTTATTTTTACAGTTTTGTAGCACCTTCATATAGTTGTTAATATTTTGCAATTCTTCATCTGAGAACTGTTTATTCATATCTTTTTATCATTTATATATTGGAGAATTTTTTTTATTATATTTGCATTTATATTATGTATTTTAGTCTTAAATATTTCTGTTAGTTGTCTCCATATCTTGGATACCAAACTCTTATCAGGAATATTCAATATAAAGACCTTTTTCCTAGTCAACTGCTTCCCTTCCTATCCTATATGAATTAATTTTATTTGTACAGAAGCTTTTCAATTTTATATAATCAAATTTCCTATCTTACCTTTTCTAATTGCATCTGTTTCTTGTTTGATTAAGAATTTCTCTCTTACCCATAGCTATGAAAGGGATATAATATGTTTGTTTTCTAATTTTTTATGGTATTTATGTTTAATATTTAGATTTTGTATACACTTTGGATTTGCTGTGGAATATGGTATAAAACGTTGACCTTAAGTCTAATTTTTGCCAGACTGTATTCCAATTTTCCCAGAAGTTTTTATCAAATAGGGACTTCTTTTCTAGGTAGCTTATGTTTTTAGGTTTATTGAACATGGGGTTATTGAGTTTCATTGTTTTTGATTCTTCTTTGTCTAATCCATTCCATTGATCTGTATTTCTATTTTTTAATGACTACCAAATGGCTTTGAAACAAACAACCAAGTTTAATACGAGTGTGACACAGCATCCAGAAAAGCTAATGACATCCTAGGCTTTATCGAGAGACATAGTATCAAGAACAAAGCAATGGTTTGGTCAGGCCATATCTGGAGTACTGTGTTCAGTTCTAGGCAGCATATTTTCAGAAAGACACAGTCATAGGAAAGATGGAAGACAAGCAGAAAAAAGCAACAAGGGTGATGAAAGCATTGAAGCCCTACAAGAATCACTTGAAAGAACTGGAAATATTTACCCTGGAGGGAAAAACAAACAAACGAAGAAAACAGAGGAAACATGAAAACTAACCTCAAGTATTTAAAGGCTATCAGGTAGAAGAGGGATTTAGAGGAAGTTGCAGAAAGAGCAACATTTAGTCTTGGTCTAAGTAAAACTTCCTTAAAATTGAAACTATCTTAAAGTGAAATGGGTTTCCCTGAGTTCATTGTCTCTCATTGTAAGTCTTCAAGAAGCTGATTGAGTACTTGCTAGAGATCTTAGTATATTACAGAAAGGTTTTTTTGATCAGGTACAGATTAGACTAAATGTCCACTGAGGTGGACTAGACAAACAGCAGTGCATAGTAGTGAAGTAAATTAATAAGTGACTCTGGAATGACTATTGGTTACTTCAGAGAAATCTTGGAAAACGGGAGAGGTAACAGAATTCTAGAGATCCTTGAATGCTGTTCTATTTTTTGAAAAGTAGGGGGTTAGGTAGGAGTAGGTCTTGTAAATTGTAGGCTGCTGGTATGGGAAAGGCATATACTGTCAGACGTTGTTGCTATGTCAATTTGTTTTATTTAACTATTTTTCTTTGATACTAAGAAGACATGTTTGTTACCATGGGAGAAAGGTATATTGGGAAATGATTAAATATGTAAAAACAAAAGGCATCAATTAAACTTTTTTAAAAAAAATGATGGTTTTGAGAGTAATTAGCAAAAAACAACAGCAACTAAATATCAATACCTAAGAAACAACACTAAGATCGAATAATGTCGGGTTAATCTTATTTCCTTTGATGATAGTTATGAGACTGATAGATCAGAAGAATGTCAATATGTTCTAGAATTTTACCAGAAATTCCAGTCAAGCTCACTGAGTCTAGTTTGCAGAGTCTACCATCTTCCCTTTTCTGGAAATTGGGACACCTGCCCTTCTTCCATTACTGCTAAAACTCTTCTGTTCTCTCACATCTTTTCGAGATTGTCAGTGGAGACTCAAGAATTAGATTCTCCAGATATTTTAATATTCTAAGATGATGTAGTTAATTCCAACTCAATAGCTTAAACTCATTTTGAGAAAAGAGAGGAAGGAGGGTGCCGCTACATGAATAGAACCTAAGTAATTTTGCTTTCTCTTTGTCATCAATTACCATTACACCATCTTCCCCAAGGAAAAGACATTTTTTCTTTCTTCTTTTCTCTGCTATAAACAAGACTGAAAGCACCCTTTCTAACTTTAGCATTTTTTATGTCTCAGCTTATTCTGGGCTATAGCCTCCTTGATACTAGTCTTATAATTTCACATCACTTTTATATTCTTTGATTATAAGCTGCTTTATAGCTGTTGTACACGTCTGACCTCATCTGGCATGCTCCCCATCTCCTGATGAGAGATGATAGATTCAAGGAGTAGATTGAGGTATATGTTTTTTGGACCTGGCCAGTGCGGGAATTTGTTTTTCTTGACCATGTATATTTACTACAAGGGTTTCTTTATTTCTTTCCTTCCTTCTTTCTTTCGTGGGGGAGGGGAGGTAGGAGACAGAATGGGAGAAAGAAAACAGATTTGTATTAATTGAAAAAATAAACTAAAAATCTGACCTCATCTAAGAACTTCTTATGTGGTTATACTAATTTCTTCAGATATATTTATTTCTTCTTCCTCATTGAAATTTGTTATGATTGTAAGGACAGATTTTTTTTAGAACCTCCCATCCCTAGAGAACCAAATTTCTCTTTAAAGTTTCGTTTCCATTGTCTTTAGATTAAAAAACACCTGCTTTCTAAAGCCTAGGATGCTGTCATAACTGTCCAGTGTTCCTTTCTTCCACTCTTATGAACTCTAAGAGAACGTGGTTTTCATATTGTCACTTCTCTATCACGAACCAGTCCTTCCATGTTGGGCAGAATCAGCTTCAGTGTAGCCGTCCCTCTGGTTCCTTCCTCTCATCAGTCGTGATGGATCCTTGCTTGAGTGCTCTTGTGTCCGGATCTTCTGTGCCTAATCTCGGTGGTTTTTTTGTTTGTTTGTTTTTGTTTTGCTGTGCATTGAGCTCAGAACTCTGCCAAGTCAGATATCAAAGCTTCTTAGGGCTTAATGTCATCAAAGACTCAAATGCTGCTTCTATGGATATCAGCTCTAGATTCAGACCTCTCATTTTGCCAGATTCTCAGACAGGGCTCATGTGCCTCTGGAGTGACCTTGTTCCTTACTCATTCCCGTACTTCAGCAGAACTAGGCTTAACAACATAGAGCCAGATTTATGCCAAACACTCAACCACCTTAGGGTTAGCTTAACCATATGTATTTCTACCACAAATATCAGTGTTAGGAGAGATCCTGATTCTTCTCTTGTAGTCCTGGGAATAAAGGGAACAATCTCATGTAACAAGAAGCTATGAGGGGGCAGCTAGGTGGCACAGTGGATAGAGCAACAGCCCTGAAGTCAGGAGGACCTGAGTTCAAATCTGACTTCAGACCAAACACTTGACACTTACTAGCTGTGTGACCCTGGGCAAGTCACTTAACCCCAATTGTCTAAAAAAAAAAAAAAAAAGCTATGAGCCCATTTCAGGTCAATCCGCTATAATTCCTCTACTCTTTGGAAAAATAATTTAATGTTTAAAAAATGTATTATGAACTCAACATTAACAATCACAAAAATTTCAATATACAAAAAATGAAGTCATTAATGTGTTATATAGTTTGTATTTTAAAAGTATGCATTATTTTTAACAAGATAGTAAAAAAATTGACTTGTTTCTTCTTCTGAACTTTTTTTCTTTTGTATATTTTTCAATATTTTATTTATAATCTTTTCTTTCTTTTTTGCATTTTTGAGCTACCCAATAACTCACTCTCCTCTTCTTCTTTTATAACCAAATAGAAGCGCTTCCTTGAAGCAAATAAGTAAAACAAAACAAATCAATACATTTGCCAAGTCTGAATATGTGTGCTTTATTCTGCAGTTCTACTCCATTCCCCCCTGCTAAGAATTAGGAGGCATGTTTCACCACCCATCTTCTAAAGAAATCATTAATCATCTGTTGATCAAAAGATTAATCAACAGTTGATACTTGAAGTCTTTCAAAGATATTTTCCTTTATATCATTGTGACAATTGCATGAACTGTTCTCTCGGATGTATTCATTTCACTTTGTATCAATTCATACAATTCTTGTTTCTTTTTTTTTTCAAATATTATTTTTCTCAATTACATGTGAAGACATTTTTAGCATTCCTTTTTCTTTTTTTTCCTTTTTCTTTTTTGAAGTATTCCTTTTTTTAAAAAATGTTGAGTTCCAAATTTTTTCCTTTCCTCCCTCAGCTCCCCCCTCCCTGAGATGGTAAGTAATTTGATATAGGTTATACATGTGCAATCATGCAAAACATATTTCCATATTAGTCATGTTGTGAAAGAAGACACAGACCAAAAGAAAAACACATGCAAAAATAAAGGAAGTGAAAATAGTGTGCTTTGATCTGCATTCAGATTTCATCAGTTCTTTTTCTAGAAGTGGATAATATTTTTCATCACGAGTCTTTTGGAATTGTCTTGGATCATTGTATTGCTGAGAATACCTAAGTCGTTTACAGTTGATCATTGCACAATGTTGCTGTTACTGTGTACAGTGTTCTCTTGGTTCTGCTTTCAATTCACTTTGCATCAATTCATATAAGTCTTTCCAGGTTTTTCTGAAATCAGCCTGCTCATCATTTCTTATAGCACAGTTGTATTGCGCTACAATCATATACCACAAGTTGTTCAGCCATTCCCAAATTAATGGGCATCCCTTTAATTTACAATTCTTTTTTTTCCCCTCTTTTTAGGCAATTGGGATTAAGTGACTTGCCCAGGGACACACAGCTAGTGAGTGTCAAGTATTTGGTCTGAGGCCGGATTTGGACTCAGGTCTTCCTGACCTCAGGGCCAGTGCTCTAGCCACCTAACTGCTCCCTTAATTTCCCAATTCTTTGCCACCACAAAAAGAGCTGCTATAAATATTTTTGTACAAATTTATCCTTTTCTCTTTTCTTTGGTCTTTTTGAGGTACAGATCTAGCAGTGGTATTGCTGGGTCAAAGGGTGCGCACAGTTCAGTTGCCCTTTGAGCATAGTTCCAAATTGTTCTCCAAGATGGTTGGATTAGTTCACAACTCCACCACCAGGGCATTTGTTTCCCAATTTTCCCACATCTTCTTCAATCTTTATCATTTTCCTTTTCTGTCATATTAGTCAATCTGATAGGTGTGAGGTGGTACCTCAGAGTTGTTTTAATTTGCATTTCTCTAAACAATAGTGGTTTAGAGCATTTTTATATGATCATAGACAGTTTTGATTTTTTTTATCTGAATCATATCCTTTGACCAAATATCAATTGGAGAATGACTTGTTTTCTTATAAATTTGACTTAGTTCTCCATATAATTTGAGAAATGAGGACTTTATCAGAGACATTTGCTGAAAAATTGTTTACCTGCTTTTTGCTTTCCTTCTGGTCTTGGTTTCATTAGTTTTGTTTATGAAAAAATTTTTAAATTTTATATAATAAAAATTATCTATTTTATATCTTATAATGCTATCTCTTATTTGTTTATAAATTCTTCCTTTCTCCAGAGATCTGACATGTAAACTATTCCTTGCTTTCCTGATTTGCTTGTGGTGTCACCTAGTCGTACCCATTTTGACCTTATCTTGGTTGGCATACAGTAAGATATTGGTCTATACATAATTTTTGCCAATTTGTTTTCTAGTTTTCTCAGCAGATTTTGTCAAGTAGTGAATTCTTGTCCCAAAAGTTGAGTGCTTTGGGTTTATCAAACACTGGATTACTATGGTTATTTACTACTGTGTCTTATGAATCTATTCTACTGATCCATCACTCTATTTCTTAGCCAGTACCAGATAGTTTTGATGATTATTGCTTTATCTCCTCAAATTTTTACAAATTTTTTCATATTTGCTATTTCTTATGGATCAATAATACTCCCACTATATGTGTATAACACAATTTGTTTGTTCATTCATCAATTGATGACTTTCCACTTTATTTTCAATTCTTTGCTAAAATAAAAAGTGGAGCTAAAATATTATTGAATATATGTGTCCATTCATTCTGTCTTTGCCATCTTTGGAAAATATACCTAGTACCTAGTTGTGGGTACCACTGGGCCAAAGTGACTTAGGGGGTCATTAAACCACTAATTCCAAAATGTTTTCCAATTTGGAACCAATAGTTAGAACAACTCATAGCTCCACCAACAGTATATTAGTATACCTGCCCTCTTATAAACCCTTCAACAATTACCATTTTTATTTTTCATGTGTATGTGGAGCCTCATGATTTTTTTCTGAAAGAAGAAATTTTAATTTAAGAAAGCTGAGAATTTATCAAAAACCAAAGATTAAAAGATCTCTTAAAATTTTAAAGAATTATATTGGTCTTTAATTTTTCTGTCACTTGCTTTCCCTAGCAAATCATCTCTACCTTTCCCAGAGAGCCATTCTGTATAACAAAGAAAAAATAGCTCAGAAAAAATAATTGAACACATTGAAAAAGTCTGACATTGTATGTAGTGTTCTACTCATATTTTCCCACCTTTGCAAAGAAGGTAGGAAATACCTTCTTGTATTTGTTGTTTGGGGGTAAACTTAGTCATTATAATTTCACAACATATATAATATACCATATTAATAAGAAAAGGAATAAAGTTATATGATATTAATATATGCAGAAAAAAAGTTTTTGACAAAATACTATACTACTTTATGTTAAAAATATACTAAAAGTATAGTAAAAAATGGATTGTTCATTATTATAATAAGTAATACCTATAGAAAAACCAATAGTTAGCACTATATTTAACGGAGAAAGTCTAACAGTAACATCAGGGCTTTACCCAGAATGTCCATTTTTTTTTCTTTTTGGTGAGGCAATCGGGATTGATTGACTTGCCCAGGGTCACACAGCTAGTAAGTGTCAAGTGACTGAGGTCTGATTTGAACTCAAGTCCTCCTGACACCAAGGCCAGAGCCCTATCCACTGTGCCACCTAGCTGCCCCATTAGAATGTCCATTTTCTTGACTATTACTTGCCATAATTCTTGAAATGCTAGTCATAGTAGTAACACAGGGGGAAAAAATTGAAGGGGTAAGCATAGACAAGGTAGGAACAAAATTTCATTTTTTTAGAAGATATGATTATTTAAAAAACCTTAGATACTTAATAAAAATTAATCAAAACAATAAATTCAGTAAAGTAATAAGACATAAAACCAAACAAATCATTAGCCTTTCTGTGTATTGTCAATAAAACCCACCAGGAAGAGAGAGGAAAAAATTCTGTTCCAAATAAGAGTAGAATATGTAAAATATCTGGGAGTCCACTACCAAGACAGATATTGGAATTATATAAATACAAAAACAAGGCAGTCTTAAAAAAAAAAGACAAATAAATGGAGAGACATTGTCTATGGTTGGGCCATACCAATATAACAAAAATGACAATACTACCTATATTAATATGTAAATTCAAGTCCATACCAATCAAAGTATAAAAAGAACTAAACATAGTAACTGCGAAATTCATTAGAGGAACAAAAGTTCAAGAATCTTAAAGGAAAATAATGGGAAAAAATGGGAAAGAAGAGAATCTAGCAATACCAGATCTCTAAATTTGGTATTGATTAAAAAATGCAGAAAAGTTGATCAGTGGGACAGATTTGGTATATAAGAACTAGAAGTAGTCCAGCATAGAAGTGTGGTATTCAATAAACCCAAGAATTCCAACTATTGGAGTAAAAACTCCCTGTTAACAAAAACAAACAAACCTAGAAAAACTGGTAGAATTTAGGTTTAGATAAGCATCTCAAACTGCATATACCACAATAAGCTCCAAATAGATACATGACCTATATATAAAAGATTATATCACAGTCCAATTAGAAGAACAGAGAAAGAGATACCTTTCACATCTAAGAAGAGGGGGAAGAGTTCTTGTCTAAATAGGGAATAGAGAGAATCATAGACCACAAAATGGACAACTATGATTACATGAAATTGAAAAGCTTTTGTACAAACAAAAATCAATGTATTTAGAATTAGAAGGGAAACAGTTAACTAGGGGAAAATATTTGTATCAAATTTCTCTGATAAAAATCCATCATCTATGAAATATAAAGAACTTATACAAATATATTAGAAGAAGAGTTACATGGAAAGCTATTTGGAATTATACCCTAAAATCACTAAACTGTGTATACCTTTTGATTCAACAATACTGCTAGTAAGCATGTGCCCTAAAGAAATCAAAGACAGAGGAAAAGGACTCAGATGTACCAAAGTATTTATAGTATTAATTCTGTTGTAACAAAGTAGATACCTTTCAAATGGGGAATTGCTGAACAAATTATGGCATAAGAATGTAATGAAATATTATTGCTCTGAGTGACAAATAGGACAGATTTAAAGAACCCTAGGAAGACTTCTATGAAATGATGTAGAATGAAATGAATAGAACTAGGAAAACAATTTATACAATGACTACAGCATTATAAAGGAAAATAATTGTGAAACATTTAAGAACTATGATCAGTGTGATGACCAATCATAACTACAAAAGACTAATTATCAATCATGTTTCCCAACTCCTGGCAGAGGTGGCGAACTGAAGGTGCAGAACAAGACAGACATTTTCATACATAGATGATTTTTAACGTGTGTTTTGCTTAACTCTACTTATCTATAACTGGTGTGTGCGTGTGTGTGTGTGTGTGTGAGTGTGTGTATGAGTGATTTTTTTTTTGCCTGAAGTATGGGTGGGGAGAATTAAAGGGATGAGTGAAGAGTTAGTAGCTTGAGATACTCACCCAAAAAAAGAAAAGGAAGAAAAGAATATCATTGAATTACTTAAAAATTACATTGAAGCAAGAAGTAGGAAGTTCAGATGGGGATCCAGATGAACAAAGCAGCAGTGGAATTGCTATGTTAAATTTAATATATACTTTAAAAAAAAACAAGGTATACATATACAGTAGTTATTTATAGTTCCATATACAATCTTTTTCTTAATTCTTATCTGTATAAAGAAATATTTACATTGGTAAATTAATAATAATAAAAAAGAAAATTAAAATATTCACAGCATTCAATTTTGATTACTTAGTTGTTCTTTTTATTCAATTATTTTAGTCATTATGTTTATTGTTTTCCCAGCTATGCTTATTTCATTTTCACTTACTTCACGATGATTTCACTTCTTTTTCAAATGTCTTCGTATTTACGTCTAAAAGTCAGAACCACAACCCAAGTCTCCTGACTTTTAGTCCAATGCTCAGTACTAATATTCACTGACTTGGTTCACAAGATCAAAGGTTCTTAATCTTTTTTGTTTCATGGATCTCTTTGGCAATCTGTTGAAGCCTATAAAACTTTTTTGCAGAATAATTTAATTAGAGGTTGCTGAAAATAAAGAGGTAATTTTTCCCCACTCAAGTTTATGTATTTCCTAAAATTAATTGGCAGACCCTTTATTGGTACATGGATACCAGATGAATAACCCCTGCAGTCAATGATTACTCAACTCTGAATTTTGTTTTAAGTAGATCAGGTCTTAGTTAAAGTAGTTGGATCAGCTAGTTACTTTTTGAACCACTTAGGACAGAAATTTGTGGATTTTTTTTCATTACTAGTAGTAATAGTAAAAACTATGTATGCCATAGTATATAGTATAGTTTAAAATCCATGAATTCATGAACATGCTTGAATAGATATGATCAGCACATACCGAGGTATAGTTATAATTTAACACTTGTAACATTCCTCTTTAGCAAAGACTTACCAATTTGGACACTTTTATGTGTAGGAATGTATTTTGTAGATGCTATGTGTTAGTACTATAGTACTATATCTTAGTACTAACTTAGTACTAAGTTATGAATCTAAAACTATAAATTTTCCTGATTTTTTGTCTATACCAAATTCTGTGCTTATTTCAATCAAGTATGTTTTCTTTTTTTTTTTTCTTTAAAGAATGGTTTATATATGCTCTTAATAAGAAATGCCTCTTCCTTGAAGAGGCTACCACTAACTACTTAGTGAAAATTTAGGAAAAGATCCAGCCACTCACTTTGGTCTTCATTGCATTATAAATAATTCAAATGAATAATTTAATTTTAATATTATATCTATGTCTTCACAATCTTTTTTGGAGTATATAGCCTTAATGATGTCAGTCTCATGTCTTATGCATCTCACTCTGATTTTTCCTTTTGGAATAAAGGCAAAGAAGATCTATGAACAGAAGTGCAAAGATAAAGATGAGGCAGAACAGGCAGTGCATCGGAGTGCAAATATAGCAACGCCAAAGCAACAAGAGAAGGTAACTGAAAAGACATTTTTTTACCCCTGGCACAACTACTTCATTAGCATAGGTTATGAGCTTAAAAATTGAAGAGAAATAATATTAGGTCTAAAAAATTGGTTGAAGGCAGCTAAGAATTGTTTTTAAGAAGCATAATTACTATCAATTATTGGTATCATCTTCCTTCAAGGTTATTGTTATTCAAAACACACTAATGATATTATTGGGATTTATTCTGTGAATGTCTTAGGGACCATCTTTTTAAATAAATTCCTAATATTATTGTGAATGATACTTTCATCTGAAAGGATGAATTATCCATTTAATTTTGCAACATGTGGGAAATAAAGATTTCTACCAATCAGAAGACAGGACTACTTTTGTACCTAGGATAGTAACAAGTGGGAAAGGGTACATAGTGAATACCCTGGGATTCTAACAATAAAACTAAGACTCAAAGTGAAAGTATTGGTAGGATTACAACTTCCAACTGCTCTGATCACTCAACAGTGCACCTAGTTTTGAGGACTGACCCAGTGTCATGGATCACCTGGAGAATTGACCTTGTACTCATGGTCTCAGATGACTGTACATCAAGAATAATGCTTTTCAGATTAGAAAAGATAGAATAAAAGCGACTGAAGATAATTAAAACCCAAGATAAGTAAGGAGTTAGTAAGAGCACCTACCTGCCCTAAGAAACTTTGAATATGATTCCTGTACTTTGAAGAATCCATGATGAATAGGAAAAATGCTGCTGGAAATACAAATTAGAGGGTTGTTGTAGACAGAAGCTTGTCTGAAACAAATTTGGGAATTTTCGTGGATTGCAAATTAAATATGAGTAAATAGTGTTGATTAGTCAAGAAGTAGTTAAGTACTCACTATGTGCCAGACACTGTACTAAGTGCTAGGGATACAAAGAAAGGGATGGCATTCAACAATGCCATCTTGGGTTGTGTTAAGGGAGGCTTCGTGTCTAGGACTAGGTGGGTCCTATTGTTATGTGTCCTTGTCAGACCACCCTTGAAACATGATATTCAGTTCTGGGTACCACATGTTGGGAAGGACATTGATAAACTAGAGAGTATCCAGAGTTGGGAAACCAGGGTGGTGAAGGATTCAAGTTCATGTCATGTCAGGACGAGTTGAAAGAACTGGGGGTGATTGTACTTGAAAAGAGAAAACTTAGGTGAGATGCGTCCTCAAGTGTTTAAAGAACCATCATGCAAGACAGGGCTTCTACTTGTTCTGCTTGGCCCTAGGATATGGAGCTAGGAGCCATGGATTGAATAATTCTGTAGATTTCTCATTCCCTTTTTGTTTTCAAAGCTCTTTGTGAAACTGGCCACTTCAAAGACTGCTGCAGAAGACTCTGGTGAGTGGGGCTATCTTTATAATCACGTTTATTAAGTATTTAGTATGTGCCAAACATACTATGTATGGTAAATACCAGTGATATAAATTCAAAAGTAAAACAACCTCTGCCCTTAAGTAGCTTGTGTTATGCTGGGGTTCAGGATTGCATACAACATATTCATAGGTAAGAAAATACAGGATACACACACATACACACACACACAATAGACAATAATGTTTTAGGAGAGGACAATAACAACTGGAGAAATCTCTTAATGAACGTTATACATTTTTAATGGTTGTAGGGCATTTTTTTTTTTGCACCACCAATGCAATTCAAACATAGGGTATTCTTTCTTTTGGCAAGTAAAATGAAGAAGTTGCTTTTGTCATTTGCTAAGCTTGGATTTTTAGTAAATCCTAGACATTTTTAGTAAAAGGTTGGTTTTGAGTGTCTTTGAAATAAACAGGATCCTGGGAAAAGGAAAAGAGCTATTAGAATGAGCCCTGGATGATGAACTTTGAACCTATAGAAGCCCATGGAAAAAGCACTGTATTTGGACACTGAGAACCAGCGTTAGAATCCTAATTATGCCACTTACTACCAATGTTACCTTGGGCAAGTCATTTTCCCTCAGTGGGCTTCAGTTTTCTGGTCTACAAAATGAGTGGGTTTGGAATAGTTGGACTTTAAGGTCCTTCAATCTATGATTCTGTCCTCTGCAAGCAGGGCAGTATGGTCAGAGGCTGACAATGTATCTCCTTCCCTTCAGTACCTTGGCATTTCAAGTGGAGTGCTTCAATGAGGGGAAGAACTTCATGTCACACTGCACTCTGTAAAGTTTGTCATTGTCTGGGACAGGAATGTTGTGGTAGCTGCTTTATGATTCATCTACTGGGAAGCCCTGCTTTTAACATGATACAAAGGAGAATATGTGTCAATCCACATGGCTCTGTAGCTGGCATTGGGGGAGAAGTAGCCAAGAACTGAGAACATGGATTACACTGGTTCCAAGAACTACCTGCTTATCAGTTTACAAAGTTGTAGAATACTCAGCACACAAGATAGCAAACCCTATTTTTCTGATGATTTGGCCTTCTCGTTGCCTTTTTATATTGGGAGTGAGACAAAAGTACCTTTACAAAGGACTTCTCTGAACTCATTGGTGACCATTTCATTTCTATTCAGAATTTATCATAGTCACCTTCCATATTAGATAAGTTTTCCTTGAAATATGTCTAGCTTTTTTTTTGTTGTTGTTGTTCATGGCTTTCAGGTAGTCTAATGATTCTTAAATGATCTCTCCTTGATCTCTTTTCTAGATCAGAGATACTTCACATTTCCCATGAGATACTTCACATTTTCTTTTTCTTTTTTGTGTTTCTTGTTTTTGTTTTATTGTTTCTTGATGTCTCATGGAATCATTAGTTTTCACGTGGTCAAATCTAATTTTTAAGGAGTTATTTTCTTCAGTGAAATTTTGTGCCTTTTACCAAGCTGTTCTCATTTCACAATTTGCTTGCATAGTTTTCCTTTCTTTTCCCAGTTTTTTCTCTACCACCCTTATTTGATCTTTAAAATCTTTTTTTTTGTTCCAAAAAAACACTTTTTAGCTCTTCTAGGAATTATTATTGGCTTGTATCCAATCTGCATTTTTCTTTGGGGCTTTGTTTGTAGATGTTTTCAAGTCATTGTCTTCTTTTGTGCTTGTCTTGAGCTTCACTGTCACCATAGTTGCTTTTTATGGTCAGGGCTTTTTTTGCTCATTTTTGAAACCTAATTCTTGACTTGGACTTGTTAGTTCTTGAGCCTGCCCACTTCTCAGGGGTTATCTGGCCCGAGTTTCACTTTTTTAAGGTCCTTTGGCTGCTTTCACAACTCATTTTGGGGGCCTGTACTTTTTTGGTGTTTCCAAAATGGTGTGATCTAGGATGAGATCTGTTCACTGTCTTCTGGTCTATAGAAGTTCATAATCTGGTTTGGATCTGTTGGATTTTGTGTGGTTGAATTTCTGTAGACTGCTGCTAGACTCAGCCACAGTTAACCTACTGGAAGATTCTGCAGGCTCATAGCAACTCAACTACTGGCTCCCCCTTGGTTTTGCTCTCTTGACCTGATTATTTTCACTGTAGGATTAGGTGTAAGAATAAAAGAACTGAGTTCCCACTCTGTTCTTTGGCACTCACTCACACAGCTATGTTTCTGAAACTTGTTTTTTGCTCCTTACACATGTAGGGACCTCTGCTCCCTCTGTGACCCAGTAATGGGTAATGGGCAATAGAGTTGCCAGATGGTACTGTTCCTGTTCCTAGTGCTAGTAGTGTGGTCGAATCTTTTTTCCCTAGGTGCTTCTTGCCCTGATGTTCTTTTTTTTTCTTATTAATTTATTTATTTTTAGTTTTCAACATTCACTTTCACAAGATTTTGAGTTCAAATTTTCTTCCCATCTTGTCCCTCCCCCCACCCCAAGATGGCATGCATTCTGAATAACCCCACCCCAATCTGCCTTCTCTTCTATCTACCCCCCCTTATATTCCCTTCCCCTTCTATTTTCCTGTAAGGCAGGATAGATTTCTATACCCCATTGTCTGTGTATCTTGTTTCCCAGTTGCATGTGAAAACAATTTTTAACATTTGTTTTTAAAACTTTGGGTTCCAAATTCTCTCCCTTCCTCCCTCCCCACCCACCTTCATTGAAAAGGCAAGCAATTCAATACAGGTTATACATGTGTAGTCATGCAAAACACTTCCATATTAGTCATGTTGTAAAAAGCTAACTATATATCCCTTCATCCTATCCCACCCCCCATTTATTCCATTCTCTCTTTTGACCCAGTCCCTCCTCAGAAGAATTTGCTTCTGATTACCTCCTCCCCCAATCTGTCCTCCCCTCTATCATCTCCCAGCTCTCTTATCCTCTTCCTCCCTATTTTCCTGTAGGGTAAGATAGATTTCCATACCCAATTGTATGGTATACCCTCCTTAAGCTAAATCCAATGAGAATAAGATTCACTTTCCCTCTCACCTTCTCCCATTTCTCCTCCACTGTAAAAGCCTTATCTTGTCTGTTTTATGTGAGATAATTTACCCCATTCTACCTATCCCTTTCTCCTTTTCCCAGTGTAATCCTCTCTCACCCCTTAATTTATTCTCTAGATATCACCCGTTCATCTTTAATTCACCCTGTGTCCTGTATCTATCTATCTATCTATCTATATACATATACATATAATTTTTTTCCCTCCAACTACCCTAATACTGACAAAGGTCTTATGAGTTACAAATATCATCTTTCCATGTAGGAAGGTAAACAGTTCAATGTTAATAAGTCCCTTATGATTTCTTTTTCCTGTTTACCTCTTCATGCTTCTCTTGAGTCTTGTATTCGAAAGTCAAATTTTCTGTTCAGCTCTGGTCTTTTCATCAAGAATGCTTGAAAGTCCTCTAATTCACTGAATGTTCATTTTTTTACCCTGAAGATTTATACTCAGTTTTGCTGGGTAGGTGATTCTTCGCTGTAATCCTATCTTCTTTGACCTCAGGAATATTATCTTCCAAGCCCTCCAGTTCCTTAATGTAGAAGCTGCTAAATCTTGTGTTATCCTGATT
>NW_020954569.1:63070133-63094678 GCF_900497805.2 Vombatus ursinus | reverse complement strand
GGTGTTTACTCCTTTCCTGGCTTGTGCTCTGGTCTATGAGCACTCTTTTCTGTCTTGGAACCTCGAGGAGGGTTTCCTCTCCACAGCCACTACAAGCTCCACCATGCCAGTGCTCCTCCTCTCCCCAGGATCGCCAGCCAGAACTGTGGCCCAGATCCAAGCACGGGCAAAACAAGAGAATCCTGCACCAGCAGAGAGATCCTTGCAATTCCCCTCTGATCAGCCACTTGATTCCCCCTCAGTCTGTGGGCCAGAAGCTCAGGAGGCAGCCTCCATCCCAGGTCTGGAACCCCACTGTGCTTCTCTCTCAGCACCATAGAAACAGACTTTTCCCACTGACCTTCTAAGTTGTCTTTGGTGTTTGTGGGTTGAGAAGTCTGGAAACCACCACAGCTGCCTGTGATTCAGTCCTCTGAGGCCTGCTCCAGGTTTGCTGTGGCCTGTGCGCCCATGCCATTCTGTGCTCCTCTCCCCGCCTAGCTTGATACACCTTTCTGATTGACCGTCCAGGCTGTCTTGGGCTGGAAATTTGTTTCACTCTGTCTTTTTGTGGGTTCTGCTGCTTTAGAATTTGTTTAGAGCCATTTTTATAGGTATTTGGAGGGATTTGGGGGACAGCTCAAGCAAGTCACTGCTTTCCCTCTGCCATCTTGGCTCTGCCCCTCTGTTTCTGATCTTTTAAAAAAATGAGTTGAGTTCTGCTAATTGTTTCTGTGCTTGTGTGGTACAGTGGATAGAACACTAGACTTGGAATCAGGAAGTACTGCGTTAAAATTCAGTCTTAGGCACTTACTTACTGTATGACCCTGAGCAAATCACTTAAACCTCTATTTGCATCAGCTTCCTCATCTTTAAAAAAGGGATAATAATAGCACTTACTACTCAGTTGCTGTAAGGACCAAACAAGATAATATTTGTAAACTGCTTATTGCACAGTGCCTGGCACATAGTAGACGTTTATTAAGTGCTTATTTCCTTCTCCTCCCTCTTATTAGCAAAAGTGCTGATGAGAAATGTAGTTTTTCACAGATGGAAGGAAGGGCTGAAGTATCATGAGAGGTTGAAGTTGGGCAGGATGGGAAAAGTCTGATAACTTTTGAACTCCACTGAGAAAGGAGCCTAGAGGTGCAGACATGTACCAGCAATGAGCTAATTGCAAAGGGAGGGCACTGCTATCCCTGAACTGAATGTAATCCTGAGTACTTTGACCCTTGTCTGGCTTACTGACCCGTTTAAGAAAAGATATACCTGGATAGAATTCTGTGCTTTCCCTGACTGCCACTGTTACTACCACCTGATAAATTTTTCCCCTTTCTCATTTCATCCCCCTCCTCTGCCTCATAGTTGCATGGAGAATTGGCCTTGCTTATCCTTGGGACTGTCCAACTCCCTTTAAACTTTATTTGTTGTATATACTTTTATAGTGGGTTTATCTCCAGATAATTAAGTTGATTATTATTGCATTCTTAGAAACTGTTTGCTATAAAGGGTGGACCATACAATGAGGAAGGGAAAAAGGGAACCCATGGACTCAATAGAATTAACCTTGGTCTTATATTAAGGTGTACTCTTCTTTCCTCCCTCCTTCCCCCACTCTTTTTCCACAAAAATGAGGCCATTGATGGCTTCCACTTCCCAATTTCCCTGGAAGCCCATGAGGATGAAAGAGATAATGATGTCCACAATATACTTAGTAATCTTTGGAGAATGACGGTACTGCAGCTAAACAGAAAGAATTTCTAATTGCTTTTCTTATCTTTCTTTTAACAGAATCTTCATCTTTTTTTCTTGCTAATTTTCATTTCTCTTGCAGACAAAACATACTTGTTGAGCATCAATTTGCTGGAGAAGATAAGAGAAGACTGGCAGGATGAACACAGCAAAGCCTGTGAGGTAAATCTGTCAAGAAATTGCTTGGGATGGGAGGAGCTGCCTCTGAAAACTAACATACACGCAAGCAGAGGCTTTTCTCTACAATGATAGACACTTCAATTGCTATAGAATTGTAAGATGTAGGGGTGGAAAAGAACCTTATAGGTCATATAGGATGATTGCCTAGATGCCTCTTATTGACTCTCTTTTGAGAGATGATATAGAGGACCAGAGAGAGGATAGGATTTGCCCAAGGTCACAAAGGTGGAAGAATTTGCACTAGACTTCAAATTTCCTGATTCCCAGTTCTTTCTGCTTAAACTTTCAGAATATTAAGGTAAATAGAACCTGGCTTTCTGTTTTCAATTTTTTCTCCTTCAGTCTCTTCTAACATTTCTTAGAACATATTCCTTTCCTTTCAATTATATTCAGGATTTTTGAATAGAGTTTATTCTCAATCATTCACAGCAAAGGAAAGGATTGAAGCTTGGGTGCTGGTAAATATAAAATAGCAGCTAATCCAAAAGTAATTTCTATTTATTCTGGGAATGTCTGCAAATAAACATACATGCATACATGCATAAACACATATGTACATACATACATATATGCAAATGTGTGTATAGGTTGCCTTTGAAGACCAGAGGACCTGGCATCAAGTCTGCCATGACTCATACTGCTGAGCTCATGATTTGCATCTATAGAGGGAGTTTACATACCAGAAGTTTCCCCAAACCAAGAAAATCACAGGTCCAGGCATCTTTTTTCTCAATTTAGAAGATTTTGATATGTTATGCAGTTGATTCAGTCATGTCCAACTCTTCGTGACCCCATTTGGAGTTTTTTTGGCAAGGATAATGGATTGGCTTGCCATTCCTTTCTCCAGCTCATTTTAAAGATGAGGAACTGAGGCAAACAGGGTTAAGTGACTTACTCAAGTTCATCTAGCTAGTAAGTGTCTAGAGGCCAGATTTGAACTCATAAAGATGAGTCTTTCTGATTTCAGGCCCAGTACTGTATCCACTGTGCCACCTAGCTGCCCACATATTGATACTCTATAGATGTAGATATAAAATGAACTATATATATATATATGTATCTATATGCCAATCTCTATCTATCTATCTATCTATCTATCTATCTATCTATCTACCTACTTTCTAATTATCTATTGGTATATATACTAAGAGGCATCTGGGAAGTGCAGTGGATAGAGTGCTGGGCTTAGGGTCAGGAAGACCTAAGTTCAAATCCCAGCTCAAACCCCTACTAGCTATATTACCTTGGGGAAGTCACTTAACCTTAGTTAAGTTTGCCTTAGTTTCCTCAATTGTAAAATAAGAATAATAATAGTACCTACTTCCCAGGGTTTTTGTGAGGATCAAATGAAATAATGTTTGTAAAGCATTTAGCACAATGCCTGGCACACAGTAGGCACTATATAAATACTAGCTGTTATCATCACCATTACCACCACCACCACCATCATCATCATCATATTAGGAATATAAATTGGCTACATGAATTTTTAGAATAGTTTCCCTCCTATCCCTCCAAGTCTCAACCATGCCCTCAGTTCTGATCAAACCTTCCATCAGCCATCTAACATTTGTGGAGATGGGAGAAAGAGGAAACACCACAAAAAGAATTCAAGGGATAGTAAGTAAAGGTTTCATAGGAAAGAAAGGCAAAGTAGTTGTTTAGATTAATTTATACTCATTCAAAATAAAAAATATTTGAATTTGTATTGTCAACTTTTAAAATGTCTTTCATATGCATTCTCATTATATCCTTAGAACAACCCTATGAGGTACATGGGCTAGGTGATGTTTTCCACATTTTATAGATGTAGAAATTAAGGCAGAGGGTAAAGAAGCATATTTTCCCGAGTTGCACAACATCAGTGGCTAAGCCAAGACTGTAATCGAAATCATCTGGCCTAGTCCAAGGGTTTTTTTTTTTTTTTTAACCACGTCCCATTGTCTCTCAAAAGTGGGGGTGGGTGGGTGAAATTAATTCTACTAAAATAAAAAAAAACTAGAGTTTTATGTCCTTTCCTCCCCACACTGTTTCTGATTATAATTGTTATTAAAATTAATTTTCATTCTCTCAGTAAATAACCAAATGGTAGAAGGGAATTGGCCTAGGAGTTTACTGGGTGATGGAAGGAAGCCAGTTTGGGTTTAATTACACAAATTGGGCAATGCACACTGATCACTGAGAGTTTTTTTGTGTTCCTTAAGTCACTGCTGATCTAAAGAGTACATCACACCATACCCTTTCCCTGCATAAATGTATACTTCAATTTATATCTCTTTAGTTCTTTGAGATTCAAGAATGTGAACGAATAAACTATTTCCGGAATGCGTTGTGGCAACACATGAATCAGCTCTCACTTCAATGTGTCATAAGTGATGAGGTAAGCAGGCCAGCATCATTTCCAGACCTGTTAGGTAGATATTGTACTAAGTTATGGAATCTTAGAACTGCAAGCATGGTGAAGTAGAGAGCTGGATTTGTAGTCAAAAGACCTGAGTTCAAGTTCTGGCCTTCTACTTACCTGTATGTCCTTGGGCAAGTTAAGTAGCCTCCTTGGGCTTCAGTTTCATTATATGCAAAAGGACAGGAGATCATACCCAATGAACTACCTCTAAGGTGCCTTCTAGTTCTAGATCTCCTATCCTATGGAAGATAGGTCATCTAGTCTAGGCCTTCATTTTACAGATGAGACAACTGAGACCCAGAAAAGGGAAGTGACTTGTTTATACTTACATACTTGTATAACCTAAATTAAAATCAAGATCTTTTGTCTCCTAGCCTAATGCTCCTATCTGAAGACATCTTTAGCTATAGATAGTAGAATTCAATTGTCTAAGCTTTTTCTTTCTAAACTTAATAAGCATCAACAAAAACAAAGAAGCATTCAAAATAAGTAATAAAATCATGAATAAAACTATAAACATTGTATCCCATACATTGTAACAAAGAACACAGCAAATTAACAAATGCATGCCTGAAAAGAGAAATATGGTCATTGTCTCTTTCATTCCCTGATCTTTAAAGAGAAGAGGGGCCTTGAAGTGTGGATGTTGAAGCATCTAAACAGCCAGGGGATCATTTAAGGGATGCTTGTTTATTTGAAATGTATCCCAAGCTCTTCTTACGTAAGATGGATTCATCAAGGACTGGAAACTCTGAAATGGGGGTTGCTGCCACTCTTGTAAGCACAGCTCTGTCTAGGGCGTCAGGCTATGAAGAAACTTTAAATTCAGATATTATGTACTAGACCATAAAACTTGCATTTGCCATGACATCTCTCTTGCCTCGTGGGCTTTTATTGTGGTCAACTCTCCGTCTTGGAAATCTGACTGTAGCACCCATGATGTGCATTGTATTATGCTAGGTGCCTTAGAGCATACAAAGCATCATAAGGCAGAGTTGCTGCCTTGAAAGAGTTGGCTGGGGAAATGAGACACATATGTACAGAAAGTTAAGTAAAAATATGAAAGTTCCATAACATTGTAAGACAACAGCACCAGAGATGTCACAAGGCACGGGGGGAGCAAGTGTCAAATAAGTATCTTATAGCTATAGTCCTTAAAATGTATTCTGGGGACCCAAAGGGCCTCCAAGACCCTGTTGGGGGTCCACAGGGTTAAAACTACTTTCATAATAATGCTAAAATGTTTTAATTTCTAATATTGTAAATGTCGATGGACATAACTCACATAAACAAAAGCTCCTTGGGGTCCTCAATAATTTTTAAGAGAGTAAAGGGGTCCTAAGATCAAAAAGTTTAAGACATGATGGTTTAGAGCAAGAGATGTTATGAATTCACCATGAAGGAGAAAATGACATTGAAAGACAACTCCACCTCTGAAGATTAGTTTAGGGTCCAGGTCACTCTTAGGAGGTTTAGGCCCAGGGCAGAGAGGCCAGGTTTGGTTAGATTCTGTTAGGAGCATGGTCAAGTCCTAAAAAGGTTCCATTTTGGTCTAGAAGATCTGTAATGGCCACTAAGTGGCCTTAAGCAGACTTGAGCCTCTTGGACAGTCCCAGAATGACTCTAGTTTTCCATTGACAACAATAGATTGGATATCAGTGCAGAATCAGACCAGAATGGATTATCACTGCTCTGCCTCTATCCTTATCTAGTGCAGGGATTATGGATCTCAAGCTGGAAGGGACCTTAGAGCCCATCTCATCCAAAGCTCTCATTTTATAGATGAAGATACTATGGTGAGAAGATTTGTTGAGGGTTTCACAGCAAGCAAATGTCAGGGGCAGGATATGAAGAATCCAGGTATTCCTGAAATTCTAGACCTGCCATCTACTAGAGAAAAAGCTTTCGGTCCCAGTTTTCTCTGGACTAACACCAGACTTAACCTGAATGTTCCTTTCTGGTCATAAAATCACCCTTCTCACCAGTAATACAATAGCCTTAATCATATTAGGCATAACGAAGACAGGCTTTGTGAATGAAGAGAAGGGTACTAATGTGAGAGAGGTCTGGGGAAGGTACAAATAGCATAATTTGTCAATTGATTGGGTATATGGCGTGAGTGATAGTGAAGAAATAAGTCTGACACTAAGGTTGAAAACCTGCATGATGGGAAGGATGGCACTACCCTCAATAGAAAGAGGAAGATTGAGGAGTGAGATGAGTTTAGGGTGAGTAGGTAACACATTTTGTTAGAGAGGGAATTTCAGAGTTCAAGATCTTTGATGAAGTCTTTGTCCAGTGATGTTCATGTTTTAGGTTGTGCTGATGAGTGGTTCAATTAGAGTAGTGAATTGAGGTCATAGAGATAGGATGGAAATTTTTATTTCAAAGTAAAATTGTAATGAAATTTTTGTGTCAATTGATACTGTGAGACTAATATAATGGAAAGGTCATTACCAATGACATTGAAAGATTTTACCAAGTTATTCTCTTTTTAACAAACAAAATCTGGAAAGAAATACCAGTTATTTAGTGAATCTCCTATGTGAATGAATAGTGTCACTGCTGATGGAGTTACTGTGCCTTTTGATTTATCTGCTTCTCTTTTACTAGATGTTTGAAGAAGTCCGTAAAAGTTTAGAAATGTGTAGCATTGAAAGGGACATTGACTATTTTGTAGCTCAGAGAAGGACTGGACAAGTGCCGCCAGGTAAGTAGTTCAATGGGGGTTATTGAAGCAGTCCTAGGAGCAGCATGCCTTTTGTGCAACCTATGTTTATTTTGGAGAATTGCCCTTTAATATCCTATTTCTTGATGACTTTTACAGCACCTATTTTGTATGAGAATTTCTATAACTCCCAGAAAAATCCAGTACCAGGACGAAATCCAGGACCTAATGTAGGAAGGTAATAATGGACTAGTTGCTCTTACCTTGCTCTGGAGACAAACCATTTCTTAAAAACTTATTTATATTGGTATCTTTTGTTTCCATATACCCTCATTTACAAATATATCTCTCTCCCTTTCCTGCCCAGTGAAACATCACTTGTAACAAAGTTTAAAAATGGAAGAAGGGGGAAAAAGTTCAGCAAACCCAATCAACACATCAATTATGTCTGACAGTATGTGTAGTACCCCCTACATCTGCAAAGAGTGGAGGGAGGTATGATTCTGTGGCCAAGCTTGATCGTAATAATTACATAGCTTTCAGCTTTGGTTTAGTTTTTGAAAAAAAAATTGTAACAAACTTTTTCCCTCTTAATTTCTTAGGGTGGATTTAAATTGATAACTTACCCACTGTATTCTCTAGGTGACATTACTAGAGATTTAGCCGTGGGGCATTTAGACATTAAGGTATGAAATAAGAAGGAGGTTCAGTAATTTCACTGTTCCCTTCAAACTTAGTTCAGGTAGAACTACAAAAGATACTTCAACTTCAAGTTACTGTTGTTATGCATTTAATGAATGCTCAATTGTACACATGATTCATTGATTTGGGAGTTTCCTTCAGTAATGTAGATTGCAGCCCATCCGTGCCTGCCTATCCTGTGCAGATTTTATGTCTGTCTTCCCATATGCTCCCTATAGTAACCCAGCCCAATGGAATAGAAGCATTCCTCACTTTCTCCGGATGTCACAAGGGTACTGGTAGAGAATTCTTGCTGTCTGTTCACCTGTTATCTTCTCTCATTCTTGTCTCATGACCCGACCATCCTTTCTTCTTCATACATTTCTTTGATGACATTCTTTATGCCTGTTCTTCTTCAGAACTCCTCCTTGGTTATACTTTCAGGCTGCCCAGACCCACTCTGTACCTCTTCATTACCCTCTGTGTGATATTAATTTTTAACTCCTTGAGGACAGCTGTATTCCCTGGCTTGCTGTAGTATAGCAACACTGGTTAGATGTTGGTGTTAAAATGATGGGCCTTTGTTTTCATTATGTAATTATGAATAGGATAACTTTTTATCATTACATGTTCTAGAAAGTACACAAATGTGTCCTTTGTCTGACAGGAGGTCAGCTCTGGAGTGCAGTATATCCAAATTTCTGAAGTCTTAGTTTTATTTCAGTTGAGTTTGGAGGGCTCTTGATCCATGCTGGGCTAAGGGTAGTCACAGCATTAACATCTGAAGCATAGATTCCGGCTGAGCCAGGCTGCACATGGATATTTTATTTAAGGTCTTACTGAAGACCTCAAACCAAAAACCAAACCTGATGCTGAATGAGGAGAGTGCAGGCTCATTGTAACCTAGAATATAACAGGATTAACATAATCCAAAGAGAGAATGACATTTAATTTTCATCTCTTTTGCAGGAGAGGACCTCCACCAATTCCTCAAAATGTATCAGGTATGTCAGGATAATTCCTTCTTAAATACTTGAGTTAAATTCTCTGTAAGGTTGGTTATCTGGAATTTGGCAAATCAAAGGGAACAAGGAGCTAGTTTGTAAATTAGTTACATGAATGAAAATAAGCCTGTAACCTTGCTATAACACTATTTATGAGAATAGGGTATGTGGTTATGGCAAAACTATTTTTGTTGTCCAGCCAAAGAGATTTAGTTACTGAAGTGACCAAAGGAACTTCTTCTCAGGCAGTTTCCTCTATGAGCTACCATGAGGACAGTACAATTCTGGGGTAGTTTCCTTTGGATTATGTCCAAGGAGGGTAAATAAAGAGCCTGGGCCAGCTTATGTAGGAGGCAGATGTTCAAAAATGAAATCAATTATGCACAAATTTGTTTGCTTAGTCATGAAGAAAATAAGTCTGATTATCAGGACATTGGGCTGATTTTTCACTTCCCCCTCCCTTGTTTGAACCCTTACTGAATTAACTTACAGTTTAGACCTTAATTAATTACTCTCTAAATGTTTCTTGTGTGTGGGTTTTGTGTTGTTTAAATAAGATTTAAACAGTATTTCACAATAATTCTATCACAGTGTTCAGTACTGCCTTAGAGATAAACACATCAGATTTGCTATATTGTGAGCCCTTTGAAGGCAGATACTTCTTCCACTAGGGTTTTGCATAAGGTGGGAAGTTCATAATTCTGGGTCTTGTATTCAAGGAGTTCCAAATCTATTAAACTATATTATTATCCAGTCCACATCTATACATCTTCTCCACAAAGAGAGACTTGGTTAAATGTTTTGCAGAAATCCAGGCATACTATATCTATAACATTAATCTGCTCTCCTCCCATCAGGTAACTTTATGTATAGAAGGAAATGAGCTTAGTTTGGCATGGCCTGTTTTTGATGGACTCATGCTAATTCTTAGTGATCACTGCTTTCTTTTCAAAATGCCTTAAAGAAGGTCTTTTTAATAATGTCCCCAAATTTTGCCAGAATTTGAATTCCAGTTTAATAGTTTGTGGTTTAAAGAATTCACCTAGTGTTAAAAAATTTGGGATGTTTGTTCACCTTCATTTCTTCTTTTACAGCTCATGTTTCACAACAGCAGCTCAGCAATCTGATTGTCTCTTTTGTGTAACTCAGGGATATGACTGTTTCATATATGTCCTAAGACTGTTCTGAGAAAAGCTCTTTGTAAAACTTGAAGTGTAATGTGCAAGTTATTTTCAGTGAGAAAATATTAGCTTTGTCTTACCTTGTATTCTTTCTCTTTCACAGACGATGATGATTACTCTTTGGTGACTGAATGCAATATTATCTCTAACCAGTACCAACAGTAAGAGCATTTATTCCAAGTCTGATATTAATTTAGGCAAATTGTAGTTGTGGAGCCATTTTTTGCTACTGATAAACGTACTGAATTACTCCTGAGTGTATGGCACTGTTTAGGGGAATGCAGAGAATGCATGATAAAATAGAGAGAACATAGATCTTGAAACCCACAAACCTGAGTTTTAAGTCCTAGCTCTGACACTAGCTGAGTGACCTTGGGTAAGATACTTTACTTCTGACCATCAATTTGCTTCTCTGGTAAAATGAGGATAATAATACTTGTGCTATCTACTTCACAGGGTTGTTGTGAGGAAAAGACTTTGTAGACTATAAAGTGAATTATTATCATAATGCTAACTCATATTATACAAGTATCAATTTTTATCTCTATACTGATAGGAACTGTGTTGAATTAGATAAAAGTCTGGCCTTAGAGTCAGGAAGACCTGGTTTTAATATTGCTTCTGATGCATATAAGCTGTATGACCCTGGGCAAGTCACTTAACTTCTTGTCCCAGACAGTTCTCGAAGGAAGCTGCCAATTGGAATGATGGAAGGAACTCCATACTTGGAGTTCTCTGATGAAATCAGAGATTTGTATTCAAACCCTCTCACACTACCCTGCAAAAGAAACAAAGCCCAAACCTTTTATCCCAAGCTTACCTTTAATTCTCATGTTTAGGCAGATTTTCTTCCATCTTATATTGGTGATGTTGATTCTTTTAATCTCTCTCATTTTTGCTGGTTCATAGTATTTCTTGTATAATTCTAGAAAATAATTATATTTTATTAAATTATATTTGCTTAGTGCTTGGTACATAGTAGGTGCTTAATAAATGCTTGTTGATGGATTGACTCAGTTTAGCACTTGATTCTCTGGGTTGTTTCATTTCCTACTATTTTCTGTTTCTTTATCTTCTCTCCTCAAATAGATAAGTTATGAGGGAAGCCACAGTGCTGGGTATAGAGGGATACAAAAATGCTTACTCAATTAGAATGCCCAGCAATTTCATAAATAGAGGGGTTCAATAAATAATAATAAGAGAATTTGTTTCATGGTATCTTAAAGCAGGGAAATTAGTTCAGTTAACATTTGTACATGGAAACAATTTTAATGAATGTTTAAGCAGGGTTTGAACAAACTCTTTAGCCTTTGGAATTTAATTAAGAATAAAAGAACAATATATAAACCCATTAATTGTTTTTATTTGTTATGCACTTCATCTGGCCTGCTCATCTCTATTTCTTTAGTTGTAACATATTTAATATGCAAATAAGAACAAAATCTGGCCTGAAGATTAAAATAAATCTCAATTATCTATTTTTTGGGGGGGGACATGGTCAATACAAGAATCTATTTTGCTTGATTACAAATGTTTGTAATGTTTTTGTTTTTCTTGCTTTCCCAGTGGTAACTCTGGGAGGAGGCAGAGAAAGTGGATTTTATTTGAAAAAATATTTAATTAAATTTTATAAAAATATAAGAAATTTTTTAAAAAGCAGACATCAAAAGATGACAAAAGATTGGAATAGTCAGTGTTGGGGGGTATGGGAAGAGAGGTACACTAGTACATTGTTGGAAGAGGCATTAGAAAAAAAACAAATAATCTCAATTACCATAAAACATTGTAATTTTCAATGGCAAGATTTAGCTCAGGGCTATATACATAGTAGGAGACTAATAACTCAATTCAAATAGTTGAATAGTATAGAAAATTATATTTATCATTCTGTGTACTTGCTCCCTGCAATTTCCTTTCCTCTCTTGGAAAAATATACTTTTTTTTGCGTCTATATATATGTGATCTTGAATACACCCAGCCTCCCACATACACATGCACACATACTCTTAGTCATCTCCTACTAAAAACTGATCAGCCATGATCGTTTTCCTGTTTTAGAATGTGATTTGGTATCCTTTTTCAGGAATTGAAGACTCTCAACCTGATGCTTCTTTGACTGTACAAGGATTCAATTTGGAGCAGATCTGGCTACCATTTTGTATTAGTCATGAAGACTCTGAAGTAAACTGTTTCTTCTGTAGCTTTTAATATTTTAAATTGGTGCTCAAGTTTTTGTTCTACTTGTCATGGATGGGTTGTGAAAGTTCCTTGAAGACTCTATAAGTTCCAAACAGAAGAGATTCCTCTTCCTAATTCATGGTAGCAATTGTAGATAACCTTTTGTTTTCTACCTGGAAACTATGAAATGTTTATAGAATCTGAGAATTTAATCTTTATGTTGCAGAAACATCAGAAGAAGGGTCATCAATGCAAAAGCTCTTCTTGGTATTAGAGATAATTTTACTAAGAAAAAAGGAAGTTCTGTTATTCCTACAAGGTTTTCCATAATAGTATTATTTCATTAGTGGAGGAATAAGAATTGTAGAGTTAGAAAGGACTTTATAGATTATCTAAATCTTTTCACTTTCTAAGTGAAGAAAATAAGGCCCAGAGAGGTTATGTGATTGTCCAAGGTACAGCAGCTAATAGTAAAGTTAAGACTAAGATGTAGGCCTCCTGGTTTCCACTACACCTGTTTTCTCTCCCTCCCTTAAAGTGACCAGTAACACTATTGCTGAAATTAAAGCTAGTAAGTGTTTTTTCCAGGCTTCTTTACTGTTGAAAAAAATTTAAGGCTGGTTAGGACCTATGATTTCATAAGTGAAGGCAACCTGTGGTGTAGAAATTTTTTCTACTGACGTAGTTGAGAAACTCATTGGTAACTTGAAATCTTAAAAAAAATTGTTTGGGGTATTGAGTAATTAGGTGATTATCTTGTAATTGTCAAAGGCAGAATTTGAACCTAGCCCTTCCCAACTTTGAGGCCAGCCCTATATCTTTTATACTGCACTTTCTTTGTTGAGAATACCAACAACTAAAGTGTCATTCTTGTTTTTAAGATGAACAGTATGCAGTCTATTCACTCTTCTTCATAATAATAATTTTGTAGTTATAAAATCATTGCTAGTTGGATTTTCTCAGGGAAAAAAAAGTTTGTGTATGTGTATGTATACATATATATGTATATATGTATGTAAGTCCATCATATATCCATACATAGATGGATATTATATATATAATATATATACACTATGTATCTAACATATATATATATGTTTGTGTATGTTTTAGTATACGTACATATACATGTACACATACACTGGACTTTGGACATTCAGACATATGAACTCTATACTTCAAGTGATACTTTAGTAATCCTTCTGTGGTCCTAAGGGACCTGTGGTCCTAAGGTACTGTGGTACCCACATTGATGGGGGTGTTGTCATATAACTTCTAGAAAACTTTTAGCAACCTCAAGATGCTCAATAAATTTTAACCACCAACTTAAAATAAAATAGCATTTATATAAAACTTTTTTTCTTCAGCATGCTATAATTGTTCACACAAGGGACCCATCCATCTTATTCTGTAAACTGTAGATCGATCCTCTAGCACTTTAGTGAATTAAACTGTTTCGAAGATAATTGAATGCTTACTATTTTCTTATGCAAGTGCCTAGTGTATTTGAGGGAGGTTAGGCCAGGAAAGTTGCAGAAATTGAATATCCTTTTGTGGTAATTTCAACATAGTAAAAATGGAGAAATTAAAGTATGATAAAGATCATCACTTCCTCAAACTAAAAAATGTCAGAAAATTTTCCTATGTTGGGGAGCAATAAATAAAAAAAAAGTTTTATTTATTGTTGACTTCCTCAGTGATTTCACCTTTTTCTTTATCTATTGGAACCATAATTATATGGAGGGATTGATTTAAAGGGTTGTAAGCTTTTAAGAAATGTTAAGAATTCAATTCTATTTCACTTTCTATTTGTAAATATTTCTTGGAAAGAAAATTAAATTAAATACACTGTAGTAGTTCTTGATGTTTTGTGCGTATCTCTGAGGTATTTTTTTTACTTTCTGATTTTTCTTTCAAAGAAATTTTTCTTTTTTGATTCTGAACTATACTTATTTATTTCAAGAAATATTAATTAAGGGGGATAAGCACTGGGGAGCACTGATAAGCACATACAAAGTTTACATAAAATATACTCTTTGCTCTTCGGAGCTTACACCCAATTGAAATTAAAATTATTGCTGGGCAGTAGAAAATGAAAATATCCTCTCCTCTTGAGGCCTTCAGGTCGGAAGCCCCTAAAATATTTTAAATGAGTTAGAATCAGAGAGAGAAGAGCAGAAGTTACATAGGGTCATACAAGGAGTAAAGAGAAAGGGTGTCACATGGGGCAAAAGTGTTGAGCTTAAGAAGTACGGACAATCTTATTATTATTGTGGTTGCTGTTGTTGTTGTTGTTCAAAATCATTCCTCAAAGAGGCCAATGACATCAGGAGGGTGATGTTTTGACTTGCAAGTGAATTGGATTTAAGTGAGGCAGGGCTGTGCAAAGTCATCAGCCTCACTTTCTCTTCCAGAGTCATCAAAGTCTAGTGGCAAGGCTTAAGTCAAGATGACTGGCGATGGCCCAACAATGTTAGTAGATGGAAGCAGGGCAGACAACTATTTGACCACTTTTCTAAGTCATTTAACAACTAAAGATGTGGCAAGTGGAAATGTTTGAATAATGGAGGGGCAGTGAGGATGAGTCGATTTAAATGTTTTTCACTCCGATTTACCTTTCTGCAAAAGAGGAGACCATTAACATCTTGGACTTGAAAATTTGCCTACAGTTTTGCAAGGGTGACTAATTGTCTAAGGGATCTCAGGATTTTAGATCTTGAAAAGATTTTACAGACAAGGAAACTGAGACCGAAAGAGGTGAACCATATTGCCTAATGTCATACAAGTGGTAAAAGTAGCAGAGCCAAGTTTCTCAGCCAAGTCCTCTGACTACATACCTAGTGCTCTTCTTGCCATTATATCATACGTTAGCTGATATAGCTGTCTAGCTAGGACTAGACAGATTTCATAAGCAAATTGGCTTTTTGTCTAGAGCTGGCAGGAATCTCAGAGGACAACCAGTCCAAACCCCCTTATTTTATAGATGAGGAAACAGTTAAAATGCCTTGTCCAAGGTCACATAGGTAGTAAAATATCAAGGTGAGATTTGAACCCAGGACTCTTGGGACTCCAGGTGTCCTTTTCATTTCACCATAGTCCAGTTACATTGTTTGTTCTTTCACATATTTATAAAGTACAATTGTTAATGAGGAATCAACAAGCATTTATTAAATTATTATTGTTAGTCACTTCTAAGCATTGGGAATACGAAAAAAAGAAACACTTACCAAGTCTCAGGAGCTTAGGTTCTGTCAGGGGAGACACATAAACATATAGAATATGCAAGGTAATGGGTGGGGTGAGGAACTAGTAAAGGAGACTGGGAAGGTGTGTAAGGATAGGTAGGAGGAGAACCAACAGAGAATGGAGTTATGAAAGCCACAGAGGAGAATGTCTAGGAGGAGAGGATGCTCAACAGAGTTGAATGCTACATAGAAGCCAAGGATGGCCAGTGAGAAAAAGTCATTCAATTTGACAATTTAGTAACTTTAGAGAGAGCAATTTCAGTTGCTAAATTGGGCAGTCAGATTACAGAGGATTTAGAAGAAAAGTGAGATGAGACAGAGTCTCAAAACACCAATTATAGACAGCTTTTTTGAGTTTAGGTGAGAAAGGGAAAAGGGATAAAGGAAGAGTGGAAGATTTATTGCTTGGTGTGGCACAAGGGCTTTGGGCTCACTCTCCTAAACCCCAGCCAGCACTTGTAGGTCATATCCCCATATTAGGGCTGCTACATTGCTCATAAGCCCTCATCCAGTATGTCCCTCTCCCCTCCAGATATCAATTCCAATGAATTCCAATATTAATTCAACTAGGCCAATGAGGGCTTAGTCCTCCCATTACATCAGTATAGTGCTATGATGTTCAGTCTTATGTAGGAGGAAGAACATAGGACTGGAAAAGCCGGATTCTAGTCCCACTTCTGTTATATTGGTGAAGTTACTTGACCTACCTAAACCTTAGAATCCAGGCCTCATGTGGAACTGCAAGACCTGTAAAGTCTCATCAGTTCCTGGCACTCTGATATCTAGCTCCACCTTGCACATAGTTAGTCAGTCAGTCAAACAGTCAATTAGTCACTTAGCGTTCGCTAAATTGAAATGAATTTAATTATATGATAGTCTCGGAAAGTGAATGATAAGGTGGAAATAACATGGTGTGGGAACAAGAAAATGCCACTAGATGGCAACATAGGTTACTTGGAAACTGGCTTAGTAGGATTACAAGTGTAGAACTGGGTTTTCTTAAGATTTACAATATGAAAATTTGAGATGTATTATAGTTATAATTTTCATGAAATATTATAGTTGTAAGAGTGTATATTGTTTCTTGCTTTGAAAGTGATCAAATTTGGGAAAAAAATAAATTTTCACTAAAGTTCAAGCATTTTGGACTTGGCCTACAAGAATCTGACATTGAAAACCTGGATGGAGATATTAATTCATCCAGTAAACATTTGTTAAGCACTAAACACATGCTTTAAACTCTAATAGCTATGAACAGATACTCCTAGGGTACTTCATGGGTATCAGTAGCATCAGCTATTTGATTGTTCATGTTGGAGTATTTGGAGAGGTGAAAAAATGATGTGTTGAGTTCATTTCTCCTTCTCTTTTGTCAGTCTTAGGGAGGTGAGTATAGTAGTCTAGTGTGATTTTTTTGGGGGGGAGGTGAGAACGAGGGGAAGATCTGCTTCAGCCCTGAGCCATTATTGTCTCTCTCAATTTTAGATGAAATGACCAACCATGATTCCAGAGGACCAATGATGAAGCATTCTACTCACTCCTGAAAGAGGCAGAAGCTCACACACACACACACACACAGACACACACACAGACACACACATAAATTCACAGCTTTACCAACAATGTATTAATGTGCCTGTTTCCTACAGCCCTTCCAACATAGACATTTTTTGTCAACTTTGCCAATTGGATAATATGGTATGACCTCAGAGTTGTTTTAATTTGCATTTCTCTAGTTATTAGTGATTTGGAACGCTTTTTTGTATGGGTAGTGATAACTTGAATTTCTTTCCTTGAAAACTGCCTATTTGTTATCTTATTGTGGAATGGCTCTTATCCTTATAAATTTGAATAAATTCTTTGTTTCTTGAAAATGAGACTTTTATCAAACAAACTTTTATAAAGATTCCCTCCCTCCTCGCAATTTAACTTTTCCTTTTAATCTTAGTTGAATTGATTTTGTTTATATAACCCCTTTTCAATTTCGAGAAATCCAAATTTTCCATTTTTTTTATGATCCTGTCTATAACTCTTCCCACATCTCATAATCTCAGATAGTTTCTTCCTTGACCCTTTGTTTATAATGTGACCTTTTATATCTAAGTCATGCACCCATTTGGAGTTTACTATGGTATATGGTGTGAGGTCCTACCTCCTTCTTTTAGAGAAGAGGAAACTGAGACCCAGAGATAGAAATGATTGACCCAAGGTCAGTCAGGTAGTGATGGGGAAAAAAAGTTGCCCTGCCACTTATGTGACCTTGGTCAAAATACTTAGGTTCTCTAGGCCTTCCTCATATAAAGGGGTTGGAATAAATAATCTCCAAGTCCACTGTTCTTTACACAACAGTGATGCCCATGAAAATAAGAGTATTCCTCTAACATGTCTTTGAAGAAGCATCGTATCTATCACTCTGTGTGTTAGTGAGGAGATAGGGTGGGGATAGAAGTGCTAGTAAGTGGCTAGAAAGGAGCTAGCCTATCTATGTGGTACAGGGTTAAGGAGAGAGGGATGTGTGTGTATGTGCGTGACAGTTAAGGTGTCCATAAACTGTATGCCTGATATTTGATTAAAAAACAGTGGTTACCCTATCCTTGGCATGGAGATAAGTGGTATCTCCTGTGTTTGCTTTCTATCACACCCTCTCTGGTCTAGATTTAACCCCTCTGCACCAGCTATGAATTTATTGAACTCAATTTAGGAATTTGAAGCATTCAAAGTTTTACTCTAACACATTCTTAGAGATGTAAATTATGTTGGTTTTGCATGGAGAAGACCTTTCTCCTCTTGCTTTCTTTGAGTGGTACAAGCTAGGTAGTATACCTTAAACTGGTTTGCATTAGAGCACATACAATTACTATTTTTAAAAATAAGGTGTTATCCTCATTTCTTATCAATATTCAATAAATTCTTGACCACATTTGATATAATTATTATTCAGTATTTGTTCATCATCTTCTTTGTGACTAAGACAAGGGAAGCATGAGACATGTTCCCAAAGTTCCTCTATTAAGTTTTGAAAGCAGGGGTTACAAGTATCCTTAACATGATGGAATTTGAAGTCTTTCCATCAGGCCTTTCTTGATCTTCCTCTCTACGCAAAGGAAATCAAAAGATTTTGATCTTGAGGTAACCTTTAAAATCTAGTCTAACCCCATCATTTTGCAAAGAAGCAAACTGAGACTCTGAGAGTTTAAGTGCCACTTGAAGGTACTGTGATGTTTAAAAAGTTCAAGAGACATAGTTTCTGGGCAAATAATCATTTTATTAATAATGCTAGCATTTTATTAATAAAAGGAATGATCATTTGGCCACTTAGACCAGAAACAACTCACGGTGCTGGGCTCACAGTTTATATGCCATTGGAAGAGTGGGTGTTCCTGAGGGTAGCAATCAACTCTGATTGGCTAATAATAAATGATAGGTAGGGGCAGCTAGGTGGTGCAGTGGATAGAGCACCAGCCCTGAAGTCAGGAGGACCTAAGTTCAAATCCAGCCTCCGACCAAACATTTGACAATAGCCTGGGCAAGTCACTTAACCCTAATTGCCTAAAAAAAAAAAAAAGACAGGTGGACCTATTCTAATGAGGAACTGGGAGAGTGACATCATGTCATTATTGGATAAAGAGATTACCTCTACACCTAGACCACACATAGCCTTGAGCAACCTAGACAGAGGAATTACCTCCACTTAAATTAGCTAGAGTGGAACACAATGGGCAGGAATTAATTTTAGATTAGAAGTGTGACTTAGTTGGATAGAGTAGCAATACCCAGAATGAGGAGAATGTTAATCCTATCTTCCATTAGTCCAGTCCTTGAGAGACTTGCCTTAGGACAAAGAAATAGGGGGGATGGGAAGCTTGGGTCTCCCCAATTTTAAGAACTGGCTATTAATATGAGAGAAAAATTATCATTTCTCTCAGCATCCTCAATTGATAAAACATCTATTAAGCACCTACTATGTTTCATGCACTGGGGATACTAAAGGAGGCAAACTACAGTTCTCACCCTCAAGCAATGTTCAGTATAATGGAAGAGGCAACATGCAAACAAATATGAGTAAACAAGCAATATATTGGAATCACAGAAAATAATTAGAAAAGGGAAGGCACTAGAATTAAGAGGGGTAGGGAAAGGATTCCTGTAGAAGATGGGATTTTAGTTGGGACTGAAAGGAAGCCAGTGATATTGGATGGAAGTAAGGTGTAAGATGACTAAAAGAGGGGAAAGGGGCTAGGTTATGAGGGATTTGAATGCCAAATAAAGTATTCTGTATTTGCTCTTGAAGGCAATAGGAAGCCACTGAAATTTAGTGAGTAGGGTGTGTGTGTGTGACATGATTGGACTTGTGCTTTGGAAAAATCATTTTAGTGGCTAAATGGAGTTTGAATTGGAGTGGGGAATCATAGCTAGACCCACCTGCAGCCTGTTACAGTAGTCCAGGCATGGGAGGATGAGAGCATGCACCGGAATGGTAGCAGTGTCAGAGGAGACAAGGGACCATATGAAAGAGATTTTGCAAATGTGAAAGCAACAGGCCTTTGCAACATTTTGGGTATGGGGGTGATGAGAGATGGTGAAGAGTTGAGGATGATTCATAGGTTGACTCCCAGGGACTAGGGAACTAGGTAAAACTCAGGGACTAGCAATTCTGTTGCTCTCCATAGCAATTGGGAAGATAGGAGGTGGGGAGGTTTAGGGGGAAAGATAATGAGTTCAGTTTTGGATAATCAGTTCAGTTAAATTTGAATTTAACATATTTACTGGATACCTAGTTCAAGATGTCTGAAAGGCAGCTGAAAGGGCAAAAATGGAGATCAACTGAGAAGTTAAAGCATTATATGTAGATTTGAGAATCATCAGCATAGAGATGCTAATTAAATTTGTGGGAGCTGATGAGATCACCAAGTAGAAGAGGGGTCTAAAACAGAATGTTGGTGTGTGACACCTCTGGTTAGAGGGCATGCTTCAGATAAGGATTCAGTGGAAGAGACTGAGAAGTGAGATAAGTAGGAGAACCAGGAAGGAGTGGTGTTCCAAAAACCTAGAGTATCAAGGAGCTATCAAGGTGATCAATAGTGTCAAAGTGATGAGGATGGGAGCTAAATCCCAAAAAGGAAAAACCCTGGACTTTCGCACAGACCAAATCTCTGGTGTTTGCTTGAGGCTATAATCCCATCAACTGGCCTTTCATTGTGGCTACATCCAATCTCCCCTCCATCAGATTTTACCTCCCTATGGCCCCCAGTCATTTCCCACACTTAGTTCTAGCTAGGCTCCATTGTCCAGGTCCCAGGAGTTCTGTTCACCCTAGCTTACTGACCACTCCCATTCAGACTTGGCCACTCCTAGATCCCTCCCACAGTCTTTCTGTATATAAGGTCCATCTTGTCTCTATTAAGGTGCTCAGATAACCTAAAATCTAGCCACTGCTCTGATTCTTAGAATGTAGCCAATACCTCACAGACTCTCAGATTCCTCAAGAGCCTGGCTAATATGGCGAATCTTGAATAAACCTTGTCTTTGGCTGAAAGAAGGCTTGGGTCGAATTCTTTCCGGCAGGACTCTCGTGTTGTGATCTTGGGGTACCAGCACCCCTCACCTCTAGACCTCATCAAAAGGCTGCAGAGAGCTTGAGGAGAATGAAGATTGAGAAAGGGCCATTGGATTCAGCAATTAAGCAATCATTACACTGTAGTTTCAGTGGAATGATGAGGTCAGAAGCAGGATTGTAAAGGGTTGAGGAGAGAGTGAGAAGAGAGACAATGGAGGCATCTTTCAAAGATAGCCTTTCAAAGGAGTTCAGCCACAAAAGGTAGGAGAGATTGAAGGATAGTTAATGGGGATGGAATGATCAAGTGAAGGTTTTTTGAGGATGGAGAAGTGGGCATGTTTAGAGACAGTAGAGAAGGATAGGGAGACACAGAAAATAAGTGATAAAGTGTGGATTATAGGGAGGACAATCTGATGGAGACAATGGAATAGATGGAGGGGTTGGTCTTGGTTAAGGATTAAAGCCAACAATCTTTTCTGTAAAGTATGAGCCAAGTTTTCAGCTTAGAGTTTAGGGAGAGAGGGAAGCACGGGAGGTTTGAAGAAGAATGTGAGAAGGATTAGAAGTTAGGCTTCCACAACAAAACAAGGGAATTCTGAGGACTTCCCAGATCTTGTGGATAGTCCCTCAACTAATCAGAAAGTGCCCCAAATATTCCATAAACAACTAGTTCCTCAAGAAAGAGCCCTGGAGGCTAAACCGGTTGCAACCCCTCGGGGTCAAGGCCTCAGTCAGGACAAAGGCTTTTCTTCACTTTGCTTACTCCACAAGTTTACTGAGTATTAACTGACACACCCTGAGGGTGGAGATAGCTGCCATTTTTGAAGGTGGGATGAATGAAGTGGTAGGAGTTAACAGAACATGGAGGAACATGGGATAGGCAGTTCAGGAAGAGTGAAACTCAGTTGAACTAGACCAATCTTAGCCCTGGTGGGTGGAGCATGGATCTTACTATTTAAAATTTGATTCTACCACTGAACCAGCGCATGTGCCATATAAAAGTGTGTTGTGCCCTTTTGTCTTTTGAGAAGTGTAATAAAGGCTTTCCTTTACTCACTCCTGCAGTAGATTTTTGTTTCAGATTTTTCTAACAAGAAGAGAAAGATTCAGAAGAGCCATTATGCTGTAACTAGACACTAATTAAAAGCATTTGCAATGCATGTTTAAGAATGTCTCTAAAGAAGGTGGTCCTGGGTTCTGGAAGAAGTCAATGCTAGTAAGAGTGAAAACTCTGGCAGGTCCCAACTAATAGTTATATAATTTAGTGGTTATTATGTGCCCAGTAAGCACTGTACTAGGTTCTGGAGATGAAAAAAATAATCAAGAGTGAAATTATTCCTGCCCTCAAGGAGCTTACATTCTATAAGGGGTCACATGAAGACATATACTGAGTTAATATGGAGGAGATACAAGGTTTTTTCCCATTTCCTCATTCAAAGCCCAGTCCTAAAGAAGGCCAATGCTGATAGATAAAATTGCCCAAATCCTCTCAGTAAGGTGCTTCTCACCTCACCCAACTAGAAGACCTTACAAAAGGAACCTAATTTAGGTGAATTCTGGCTTTGAGGCCTGAGGCTGACTGGGTGGATCCCTTTTGTGCAGATTGCCCCAGGCAGGGTAGTCGGGGCATAGAGACAATTTCTTTCTCCTAAAGGGTTTATGATTAGTCAACTCCTTCAGCTCCTCATTAGAATAAGCCCACCTATCATTATAATGCTCATTCTCATTTTAAATCGAGGTTGATTTGACACCCACCCCAGAGAGGATTTTTTTTTTAGGCAATTGGGGTTAAGAGACTTGCCCGGGGTCACACAGCTAGTAAGTGTCAAGTGTTTGGTTTGAGGCCGCATTTGAACTCAGGTCCTCCTGATTTCAGGGCCAGTGCTCTATGCACTGCGCCAGCTAGCTGCCCCCTCCCCAAGAAGATTTGAAGGTTAAGGTTTCTCCAGAATTCTTCTTTGGTTCCGGAGAGTGCCACTGACAACACTTTATTAATTATTTGCTAGCCACAATTAATAAAATTATTACTCAGAAATTATGTCTCTGGGACTTTCTCATTTGTTACATAACAAACTCAAGTTAATAGTAAAGTAAGCACACAACAGTATTGATAGCATTAAAGTATATAATAGTATTAAAGTCAGATATAATATAAAGGATACAATAACATTAACAGGGGTGACATACTAACAAATTCAAAGTAACTAATAAGTATACAATATGAAGTATGCAATATTAAAATAATATGCAATAGTATTAAGAGTTGACATAGACAAATACTAACAAACTCAAAATTAATAATAATAAAGTATACAAAGTAATTAACACGGGGAAGGAAGGGTTAGAGAATAAGCTCCAGGCACATCTGGCTAAGACGGCTATAGGGTTGGCCCAGGGATAATGAATTTTTCGGCCACGGCAGCTCCGAGATCTTCAGCGGAGGGAATACCCATATGAAGAAACCGCGGAGTCGGAGAAGCCAACTGTGGGCTGAAATAAAAGAAGAGAAAAGACAGCTTCATGGAGTCTGGCTTCACACCCATGAAGACCTCGGTTCGAATTTGACCTCGGATACATGCTGCTGTGAGACCCTCGACAGGTCCCTCAGCGCGTCGGTGCTCTAGGAACCTCTTTAAGACCAGACAGGTTGCTGATGGGAGGTCGCAGAAGAGATGCCGATCTGCAATGGGAGAAGGAGTTTCTTCACCCGGGAGTTTTCTATCTCCATAACACAAAACAAAAATAAAAAGCAAAGCTCCCTAATGAGACAATGAGGGCGGTCCCAAAACGGAATGGGCCGCTTCGGAGGGTCGCGGGCTCCCCAGCACAGGACAAGCACTACTGTGCTCGGGGTCAGGGTACCCCATGGCCCCTGAAGCGCCGATTCTACGTCCAGGGAGGGGTGGGGACTGGAAGGAGGCGCTGGGCGCATGCGCTACGCTCTCCCCTCCCCGCGGAGCACCCCGTAGCGAAGCTGGGCGGATCTGGGTCACTGGGAGAAGCAGGGAAGGCTGTGAGCCCCGCCCGCTCCCAGGAAAAGAGCCGCCGGCGGGCGGGAGTTTGCCTTACTCCATGGCCCGCAGGGCGTCCGGGTCCGACCCCTCGTAGGGGATTGGTGGAGGCGCGGGCCACGTGACTGAGGCGGAAATGAAGAGGACTGTGCGTAGGGAAGCATTTTGACAACAACAAACCCAGGTCAGAGCAGGAGGCGGAAACATGGCCGAGGCGGTGAAGGCCCCGCGTCGGACCAAGGCCAAGGCCAGCCGGACTAAAACCAAGGTAGGTCACCGCGGGCTTACGTCTTCCCCATTATGCGTTTCCCTCCTCTTCCGGGTGACTCCCGCCTACCTACCCCCTATACCCCGGCGCGTCACAGACGCTCCCCCTCCCCCCAGTGTCGGAGCCGTGACCCTCACCTGGCCCAACATCGGGGCCCATGCCAGCCCCCCAATCACAGACCCCGGCCCTCCTTCATCCCCCAATCACAGACGCTAACCCTCCCTCGCCCCCCAATCACAGACCCGGCCCTCCTTCACCCTCCAATCAGAAACCTCGGCCCTCCTTCACCCCCCCATCACAGACTCCGGCCCTTCCTCGCCCTCCAATCACAGACCCCGACCCTTCCTCGCCCACCAGTCACAGACCTCGGCCCTCCTTCACCCTCCAATCATAGACCCCGACTCTTTCTCAGCTCCCCCCCACACCTCACCCCCATC
>NW_020954569.1:63066654-63070101 GCF_900497805.2 Vombatus ursinus | reverse complement strand
ACCGACCCCTGCCATCCCCTCTTCCAATCACAGACCCCGGTCGTCCCCGCCCCCCAGGCCCACACCACAACTCTCCTGCCCCTCAGTGTCGGACTCGGGCTCTCCCCCCCCCCCAATCAGAGACCCAGGCCTTCCGAACCTTTCTCTAAGTCACTGACGCGGATTCTCTTCCTCCCTAGTCACAGACCCCGATCCTCCCGAGTCCTCAGTCTTAGACTCGCATCCTCCCCGTCCTCCCATCCTAGACCCTGGCCCTTCCTCCCTTTCCCTCCCTGTTCCCCCAACCCTCCAACCCAATTTAGGCCATAGACATTTCCTTCCTTCCACCCCCAAACCCCCCTCCCCCCCCAATCGCGGAATCGACCCTGGCCCTTCCCCCCAAATTAAGGACCGAATTTAACCTGCTCCCACTGTCTCTGCCCCGCCCCTCTCCCCCTTCCTCATCTTCCCCCGCAGTCATAGCCCAGGGGCTGCCCTCAGTTTCCAGTCACGGGGCAGCACCGACCCTAACCCTGTCTAGCCACGGAGGGCCTCTTGTTGTCTTGCCTCACTCTGTAAGCCGCAGACTTCTTTTAATGAACCCACTCCCCATTGCTACAGATCGCATTCTCCATCTTCAGTGTAGGGCCCCCCCATCTCCCACCCCTCCCTTCCTTTATCAAATTTTGTCAGGGGCTCAGACTTCCGAACTCACTGGGGGCCCTTCTTCCCTGGGGTTTCTGGGTTTCATTAATCTGCTGGTTCTCTTTTCCAAGATTTAATCATTCCCACTGTCTTTCTGGAGACTAGTCTCTGATCTGGAACCAAATCTTGACCGGGGTGAAGCTACTGAAGGTTTGTCATCTGGGCCCTGAGGTTTATCTCCTTCCCTCTCCAGCTAGTGGATCCACTCCAGGCCCCAGATTGATTCCTCTCCTTCTCTTTTCCTAAAAAGAGTAAAATTCCTTCTGCCCCAAGGTATGTTTCTCCTGCTCCTCCAATTCCACCCTTCTTTGCCCAAGTTTAAACATTTCTTAGTTTCTTCTCTGCCTGCAACCTGTTTGACTCTCTTGGGTGCCATCTACCTTCATCTTTATTTGAAGCCCTTTGAGGTGAAAGTACCACACATGGAGAGAGAGAAATGGAAATTAGACAGTGTAGCATGGTTTGTGTGGGATGTATGCAAGAACCTTTTCCAGACCTCAGTCACACAAAAAAATTCCGAGGTAAAAAGAGGTCTCCTTATTTTTCACTTTTGATTTTGTGTTATTGGGTTGGTGTGAATGAATGTTCAGCAGCCTGAGCTACATACTAGGCCCACACATTTGAGAACTCTGCTTATCTGGTTAAAATGATCTTATCTGGATTCTCTTGGTACTCTTGTTTAGACTGACATGACATTTGTGGTAAAGTGGGTTAGGATTTTGAATTTTTTAGTATATCAGACTCAATGTACTTTGATGGATCTGTGATCTCCCTCTGGTGATGTAGGGTAATGACACTCCCTTCAATGATATAGATTGTACCTTCTTATTTTGTGTTCTTTTCATTGGCTTCCCCAGATCTTCCAGATACAGAGAGTATACATCCAGTATACTTACTGTATTCCCATGTCCTGAAAGAATTTTCCACATATAGAAGAGAATAAAAGTGTTAATGATATAAGTCTGGAGTCAGATAATTTTAACTTCCTGACAGCCAGGTTTATATAGAAAGCAATAATGGTAGTCAGATGCCAAGTAGTGCCTAGCAGTCCTCATATTTTTCATTCAGTTCCACAGTTAGGTATACATTCAATTTAACTCTACATTTATTAAGCCTTTTTATGTACATAGTGTTCCAGAGAATAGGTGTTGGAGGCACTTGGGCTCTGATTACATCCATGAGAAAATACAAGGTATTTGAGAGAGTATTAACAACTGTGGGGAATTAGGTAAAAAAAAAAAAAAAGTATTTGAGCTGAGTTTTTTTTTTCTTTTTTTTGGCCAGGCAGTGGGGTTAAATGACTTGCCCAGGGTCACACAGCTAGTAACTGTCAAGTGTCTGAGGCCGGATTTGAACTCAGGTTCTCCTGACTCCAGGGCCGATGCTCTATCCACTGCGCCACCTAGCTCCTCCTTGAGCTGAGTTTTGAAAGAAGTAAGGATTTATTTTAACAATTGAAGTTGAGGATGGAGAGAGACTTCTTGTGTGAAGGAATGGAGATAGGAAATGAAATCTTGAGTTCATAGAATAGCTAATAGGTCAGTTTGGCTGGAACATAAAGTTGTATGAAGGGGAGTAATATAAAATAAAGCTATAAAGGGAGGATTGAGCCAGTTTGTGGAAGGCTTTAAATGCCACAGTGAAAAATTTGTATTTTATTCTATGGGCAATAAGATGCTGTTGAAGAATTTTGAGTAAGTGACATGGTTAGGTCTGTGGCTCTGAAAGATTGTTTTGTCAGCTTGTGTAGTATGAATTGGAGAGAGATGAAACTGATGCGGTTTAAAATCACAACAAGCGGATCCTGCCCGAAAGAATTTGACCCAAGCCTTCTTTCAACTAAAAACAAAGGTTTATTAGAACATCCATCATATTGGGCAGACTCTTAAGGAGTCTGAACATTAGTAAGCTATTGGTTAGATTTTAAGAATCTAAGCATCTTAATGGAGACAAGATGGACCTTATATACAGAAAGCCCGTGGGAGGGACCTAGGAGTGGCCAGTAAGCTAGGGTGAACAGAACTCCTGGGACTTGGACCTTGTGGCCAAGGGAGAATGGAGCCTAGCTAGGATTAAGGGTGGGAAATGGCCAGGGGCCAAAGGGAGGTAAAACAATGGAGGGGAGATTGGGTGTAGCCACAGTGAAAGGCCAGTTGATGGGATTATAGCCTCAGGAGAACACCAGAGATTTGGCCATGAGGGAAAGTCCAGGGTTTTTCCTTTTTGGGGTCCACATCCCAACCCTATCATTCCCCCCTCAAACAAATGGGACCCAAATTCTTTTGGTAAGGGGCGAAGGTCTTGGCTTCTGAAACTGCTTCCTGTTGGCAAGGGGCTTAGAGCTGTCCCTTCCTTGAGGGGGTCCCAAAGAGGAGGTTGACTGGAACCGAGCACAAGCTGCATCTAGGGAACGATGGGGAGACATTAACTGGTACCTGCTGTTTGCTACCAACTGTAGGTGAATGGGTTGTAGTCTGGAAGACACAAATCTGACAGAAAAGACTGCAGGGCCCAGATATAAAACAGGGACTAGATTTAGGGCCCAACTTTGAGAGGATAAAACATCCTTTGCTCTGTTTGGATTCAGGTTTCCAACCATGCAGTATCAAATCCACCTCATAGCCAGACTCAGGAATAGCCAGGTGGGTAACATTCCCTTTCAAAGTAACATAATGGGGAAACTGAGCCAGGAGGATCCCCTTTTAGACTGAGGCTAAAATTGTTCTCTCAGCTTTTCCCAATGCTGACTTCCCACCAGTATCA
>NW_020954569.1:63059144-63066455 GCF_900497805.2 Vombatus ursinus | reverse complement strand
TGATACAGAAAGTTCATCAGTTTGAAACTTGAAACAAACCCATTACCAATGAGGTGACTTCAGTTTTGTTAAATGCACTTCCAAATTACTTTACACAGAGAATCAACATCTCATCATTAACAGTTAAAACTAAAATTTTAAAAGAGTGTGCTTACCCAAGTTTGGAGGCTAACTTTATTACCTTGAGCAGGATGTGCTGAACCTGGGTGATGCTTCCAGGCAAAGGTTGCCCTAGGGCCCAAGGCCATTTCCACTGGGGCCAATGCTGTAGCTTCTGTCCCTTCCCCCTCCTTCTGATGGAGTTGGGATCTGGGCCCTAGAAAGGGAGAACCCTGGACTTTCCCACATGGCCAAATATCTGGTGTTCTCCTGAGGCTATAATCCCATCAACTGGCCTTTCACTGTGGCTACACCCAATCTCCCCTCCATTGTTTTACCTCCCTTTGGCCCCTGGCCATTTCCCACCCTTAATCCTAGCTGGGCTCCATTCTCCCTTGGCCAGGAAGTCCAGGTCCCAGGAGTTCTGTTCACCCTAGTTTACTGGCCACTCCTAGGTCCTTCCCACAGTCTTTCTGTATATAAGGTCTATCTTGTCTCCATTAAGATGCTCTGATTCTTACAATTTAGCCACTGCTGGGATTCTTATAATCTAGCCACTGCTTACCCATGTTCAGACTCCTTAAGAGTCTGCCCAATTTGATGGATGTTCTAATAAACCTTGTCTTTGACTGAAAGAAGGCTTGGGTCAAATTCTTTCGGGCAGGACCCACGTGTTGTGGGGTCCCAGGACCCCTGAACCCCTAAACCGTATCACTTTTCCCCAGGTGGGCGAGGGTGAAATCAAAAGTGAGGGGTAAAGGATGAAACCCTCTTCTCCTATGAGAGAGGTTAACAGATATCCTCTTGACTCAAGCAAAGCAAAGGGAGTGGGAGAAAAGAGTGACCAAGGTTGTAAGAAGAAGTTCTAAACTCCTTAATGATGAATCACAAAACCTCCAGAATATGCCAAGATATTTTTAGCTTTTCTAACTTTCCCTGTAACCTCCATGAAGGGAGGATTCAGTGGTGCAGAGGGAAGGGAGTAAGTAAGCCTCAGGGAACCAAAAAAAGCAACTGCAGTTTTCCCCAATTCCCTAGCACTGAGGGAATTAACAGAATTGAACATACACTTCTGGATAGGGCGTCTGTCCTTGTCCTCTATGCTGCGGAAGGTGTACCCAGGTCCATGGCCTTGAACCATCCCAGTGGACGGAGAGCCTGAAAGCGTCAGGCTGAGTGCGAGACAGCCTTGTAACTGTCTGCCAGAAAAGCACCTCTAAGCCATGGTACTTGGAGAGAGACTCCAACTGCAGAGCAAGAAAGGAGGAGGTGGGGGGAGGCTTACATACCTTTCAGTCTTGGCTGGAGACGAACTTGGGGTTAGGCATTTTCCCCATACAGGCCACCAAAATGATGTGATTTAGGGGTTCAGGGGTCCTGGGACCCCACAATCACAGTACGTGAGACCTGCCCAAAAGAATTCGGCCCAAGCCGCCTTTCAGCCAAAGGCAAGGTATATTAGAACATTGTTGTATTGGGCAGACTCTTAAGGAGTCTGAACATGGGTAAACAGTGGCTAGATTATAGGAGTCTTATTTGGATATGAGGGGCTTGGGAGAGGGAAGTTCAAAGTTGAGTCCAAGGTTGTGAACTCCACAAGATTGGAAGGGATAGATGTTTGTGCTCTTTAACAGAAATGAGATATTTTGGAGGAGGAATTTTTTTTTTTAGATTTGTCATGATTTCTGGCTTTAACATACAGAATTTTATATCCTTGAGGAATATATAGTTGCTTTAATAGGCAGTTAGTGATGTTGGTTTGGAGTTCAGGAGAGGAGCTAGGGAGTCACCTGGGTAGAGAGAAAATAATTGAACTTACTATAATTGATGAGATCACCAAGGGAGAAGGCCCAGATAGAGCCTTGGGTGATACCTACAGCTTAGTAGCCAGGATATTCAAAGGAGACAGAAGTAGGAAAACCAGGAGAAGGCAGTATGGGCTGAGGTATGGGAAAGTATCCAGATGAGGAAGGGGGGGGAAGGATGATTGACAGGGTCAAAAGTTGCTGCAGAAGGATCAAGTAGGTTGAGAATTATAGTTAGTCAGCTAGCATTTTTTAAGCCCTTACTTTGTTCCAGGCACTGTACAAAGAAAGGCAAACAAAAGCGAAAACAAATTTAGTCCCTGCCCTCAGGGAGCATACATTCTGATGGGGAGAACCCTATACAAGATCTGTGTGTGCAGTTTAAATGACTGGGAATCTTAGAGGGAAGTGGGAATGAAAGACCTCCTTTGGGTGGGGTTTGAGTAGAGTCTGAAAAGAAAGCTGGGAGGTAAAGGTGAGAATGAAGAGTGTATCATTCATGGGAGAACTGCCTTTTGGGAGTTGGGAGATGGAAGAATAGCAAGTACACAATATAGCTGGATTATAGAGAGAGAGAAGGTAGAGGGTAACAAGACAAGAAAATTGGTATGGATTTTGATTGTGATGTGCTTTAAATGCCAGAGTATTATATTTGATCCTAGAGGCAATAGGGAACTTATTGGAATTTATTGAGTGGGGGATGGTGACGGTGGTGGTGTTATATTTGGACTTGTGTTTTAGGAAAATCCCTTTTAGTGGAGGGATTGGAGTGGGGAGAGAACTGAGACTGAAAGACCAATCAGTCGTCCAGGTTGTAGGTGATAAAGTCCTGCAATAGGGTGGCTGCTATGTGAGTGGAGAGGGGATGTAAATAAGAGATAGGTGGAAGGTAGCATTGCTGGGGCTTGACAATTGATTGGTTAAGTGGAGAGAGTGAGAGTGAGGAACGGAGGATGATATTAAGATTTTGGGCCTGAGTGACTGGGAAGATTGCCCTCAGCAGTAATACAAAGTTGGATATTGAGGGAGGTTTTTTGGGCAAAAGAGAATGAGTTCTGTTTAGGTGTGCTGTTTGAGATGCTTATACAACATCCAGTTTGAGATATCCAAAAGTCAGTTGGTGGTGTGAGACTGGGGCTCAGGAGAGAGATTATATAAGGCTGTATTTACAGATTTGGAAGTTTTCTGCATAGAGATGATAATTAAATCTATGGGAACAAATAAGATTACTAGGTGAGGTAATACATATAGAGAAGTCACAGGATAAGGCCTTTGAAAACACTCATAATTAATTGGTGTGACCTCTATAAAGACCCAGCAAAGAAAACTGAGGAGCAGTCAGCTGGATGGGAGGAGAAACCAGGAACAAGTCTAAAAAAAGAATATCCAGAGTAAGCAGGTGATCGACAGTGACAAGAAAATGAAGGAATTGCCATTAGAATCTTCTAATTCAGAAGGGCTTCTTGAAATGAGATTTTGATAGACAGCTTGGAGAAATGCTTGGAGAAGCACAGGGGCCTTTGCTGAATTTTTTTTGTGAAACTGATCCATTTAAGTTTTGTTTTGCTGCCCTTCTTTTTCTTGTGGTAAATTTTCTTAGAGCAAATATTATTCAGTTAACTAAACACTTATTAAGTGCCTTCTATGTTCCAGCATTGTGCTAAGCTCTGAGGGTACAAATAAGGAAAAGAAAGATACAAAGATACAAAAAAAGAAAAATTTCTGCCCTGAAGGAGCTTATAATGTAGCAGGAGAAGCTGCAAAGGGGGGAAGAGGGGGAAACAGGACATCAGGGTGTACCCAGTGTGGGGTATGGAGTGTTCATCTTGTTCTGTCGAGTTGAAAGTGGGCAGAGCTGCAGATGCAAAGTGGAGTGAGCTGCAAAGTCCAAGTTATGCCCTCCATAAAAGGAAGGTTTTGCGTGGAGTTTAGTGCTCTACTCTCCAGCCCTCTGGAGATAGTAGTTCATTTATTTGGCACTTTATAGTTTACGAAATGCTGGCTTCTTGTACTACAAATACTTTTAAATCTGCTTTACAGATAAGGAAACTGAGGCTCAGGGAGGTGAAGTGGCAACGAGCAAGTGGAAGAACTGGAATTTGAACTGTTATGATAGCAACAAGTACTAAGTGCTTACTATGTGCAAGGCACCATGCTAGATGCTGGGGAGCATAAAGTCCACTGTTCTTTCCAGTACATCACAAAAGTCGTTGGTCTTTTTGCTGTTTTGGAGCTAGTGGGTCTACTCAAAACTTGGTGACATGTTCATTCTTTCAGTATTTGCCGTAAGTGCTATAAATAATAGTAGAGCTCTAATCTGCCTCCTAGCTTCTCTTGGCTTCCTTCAGGCCTCAGCTAAAGTTCCATCTTCTGTCTGTAAGAAGCCTTTCCCTATCTTCAGTCTTAGTGTCTTCTCTTTGAGATCACCCTTCAAAATTTATCCTGTATATGTCTTGCTTATACACAGTTGTTTTAGGTTGTCTCACCCATTAGATTGTCAAATCCTTGATAGCAGGGACTGCATTTTCTTTGTATCCCCCACACTTAGCACACTCCCTGGCACGTAATAGGTGCTCAATAAATGCTAGTTGCCTGAGAAACTGTAATTGGCAAAATTCCATGTATTTATCAATCAATGTAAGTCCAGTACCAAGTAGAAGATAGATTTTCCATTCCCTAACCTGCTTCCTTAAAAAAAAATCTAGTACTGTAATATTTTGTGGTGTTATTTCACATGTTTAATAATAAAAGTTCTGCAGCTAGCCCTTGAACAGTTCTATTTTTGTAATAAAAAAGAGTGCTGGACTTGATGTGTGGAGATCTAAATTCAAATCTCAACTCAGCTACTTACTGCATTAGTAGTGTGACCATGGGCAAGTAAATAAACTTTTCTGAGTTTGTTTTCCCATCTATAAAATGGAGATAATATTTGTAACTCTATCTTACAGGGTTGTTACTGGAGAAGTGCTTTGTTATCCTTAAAATGCTATATAACCATGAGTAGTTTATTAATAATAATAGAGTTGTCAAAGAGCTAATGACATATATACTTAACCAGTTTTGAATTAATGAATGTTGTATCACACTCCAGGTTTCATTTTTTGTCTATTGTTTTGCCTTTTCAAAGCCAACATATAGTGACAAACGGTATGATTTTTAGTGGAGGGGGAGGGTATGATGTTCCTTAGAGATTGTGCCCCGAGTCACCCTGGCCTTTCCTCATTATCTCTCCTTTTCCTACTCTGATGGCATATAAGCTTGCAGCTCTAAATCTATGAGCCTGTGATATTATTAATCCATTCTAGTTATTGATGCATATGGTCAGTTTAATTTGTTTTTTTTATTAGATTTGTTTAAATGAAAGGCAGACGTGGCTTTATATAAACTATCGTAGATCTTTTTGTCTCTAATCGTTTTCTTGTTTGTTTTTATAATTTTAATAAACACCTTTTAGCTCTTGAAAATTCCATCCCTTGAATGTCAAATACTAATTTGATGCAGGTGAGATCTTTCCTTCCCCTCTGCCTTTCATATCTCCCTTTATGATACTTTCATTCTGAGATTTCATATATATTTTATATGTGTGTGTGTTTGTGTATGTATGTATGTGTATTAAAGGCAACTCTTATCTTGCCCAATGAAGCCTCTCGGTACTTTCATTTACATAATTTAAAAAAAAAATTCTTTGTTCTGGAGAGCAGAAATGGGACCTTTTTTCTCAATGGGGAGAAATTAAGTGAAGACATTAAAAAATTCTCATTTTTACTGGTATCTTTTTGATTTATAACCATTAATTTGAGAATGTCCCTCTCCCCTTTCATGCCCAGTGAGCCATTCTTTTAATAAAATTTTTTTAAAAAGAGAAGAAAAGGTGGTATAGCAAAACTAACTATTTTGTTCAGGATTTCACATTTATAATTCTAAGACTTCCTGCCTTGAAGGAAAAGAAATGCATCTTCTCAACTCTTGTCTGGAGCTAAGCTTGGTCATAATTATGTATTATTTATTTATTTTTCTTTACATTTGTGTTATTGTCATGTTTGTCATTAGTTTCAAACTCAAATAGAAATGAGAGCCACTAACCTGTACATAAGGATCCCTACTGGAGATTTATGTAATATTATCTGTTTTATTGTATATTTATTTTGTTAAATATTTCCCAATTACATTTTATTCTGGTTCAGCCGCACTGGGAGTGTTGTAGGCTGTGTTTGATTCTTTTGGTGTATATTGTTTTTCTGGTTCTGTTTTTACTTCTTTTAGAAGACTTCAGGTTTGAATTGAGGTCAGCCACTTACTACTTATGAGACCTTGGGAAAGGTACTTAACTTTTCTTGGCCTCAGTTTTCTCAGCTGTAAAGTTGAGGAAGTTGGATTAGATGATTGCGCTAATATCCTCTTTTCCAACTTTAGATATATGATGCTATGATCCTTTTTTCTTCCCCTTCCCAGAGAGCCATCTCATATAACAGTAAAGAAGTTCATTCCATCAGCTCAGTGAAGAATGGGGAGAGAGGTGCCTTCTCATTTCGCTTATTAGGGTCCACACTTAGTTATAATATTTTCACATCATTTGATTTCAGTTTCGTTGCTGTTCTTTACCTTTATATTATTATAATTATTATGTATATTGTTTTCCTAATTCTGGTCTTCATTTTGTGTGTTTCCCCATGCTTTTCTGTATTCATCATATTCATCTTTTCTTATAGCACAGAATTATTCCATGTATTACATTCACGTATCACAGCTTATACACTGGAATGGTTAATCCCTCAATTTATGGGCATTTTGTTTCCAGATCTTTACTACCACATGGTATCATAGTAGTTGCTATTAATATTTTATTGTGTATGGGACCTTTGTTTTTGTCTTTGATCTCCTTGCCTGTTTTATGAGAAATTCTGAAATAATAACTACCAATGTTCAAACAGAGGCTGTCTGACTTTCTCAGGGATAGACAGGGCATTCCTGCTTTGGGAAAGAGACTAGACTAGATGTCTTCTCAATAGCAAAACATGCACCTACTTGTTTAGGGCAGCTAGGTGGTGTAGTGGATAGAGCACTGGGCTAAGAATCAGGAAGATTCATTTTCATGAGTTCAAATCTTGCCTTAGACACTTACTAGCTGGGCAAGTTAGTTTGTCCTGTTTGCCTCAGTTCCTCATCCATAAAAATGAGCTGGAGAAGGAAATGACAAACCACTTTAGTATTTTTGCCAAGAAAACCCCAAATGGGGTCATGAGGAGTCACAAACAATTGAACAACAAAAGTATTCCACCTCCAAGATGCTGAGATTGTTAATAATAATTCACAATTATGTATCAGTTGAAGGTTTACAAAAACCTTTATTTATGTATGTACACACACACACACACACACACACACACACACACACACACACACACAC
>NW_020954569.1:63031531-63059117 GCF_900497805.2 Vombatus ursinus | reverse complement strand
TTTATAACAGCATGGTGCTATAGGTGCTAGTATTTCCAAATTGTTAGATGAGATTGGGGCTCACAGAGGTTAGGGCAGTTCCCCAGGGTCACAGCTAGTGAGGGTCTTAAGGCAGGAGTCTGATCTAGGTCTTGCTAGCTCCAAGTCTAGTGTTCGGTCCACTATGCTATGCTATTTCTCGAGATACTTTACATTGATATTTTAACCTGAAAACCTTGGACCTTAGTTTCTGGGTCCACTGTAATTCATAACTACTTTATGGTTTTACAGCTATTTTGCTACATTTTCAAATGAAATAATCTTGCATAAAACTAGACCTGGAAAAATATTAACAGAACTCCCTGATATATAGCATCATGTATGTTTAAATATTTAGTGTATCAACTCCAGAAACATTGTTAATTAAGTGAACCACAGAAACATAGCAATTTGGAGCCAGGAGGTTTTTAGAGATAATGTAGTCCAACCTCTTCATTTTAAATACTATGAAACCACAGGGCTACTTGGTGGCAGAGCTGGATCTAGAACCCTGGGCTCCTTGTTTTTGAATCTCAGAGTTGGAAGAGATATCACCGTTGATCTAGTTCAGCTTGTACCTGAAGAGACTTGCCCTCTACAACTTACCCAATAAGTGCTCATCTAGCCCCTGATTAAAGATCTCTACCAAAGAGGAACCCACTGCTCCTCAAGATACCTCAATTTACTTTTAGACAAATTTAATTCTTAACAAGTTTTTGTTGTCACTTCTCAGCTTAGCATCCTTGTCAAAAAAGGAAATGAGGTTAGTTTGGCGTAATTTATTTTGATGAAGCCTCATTGACTTTTAGTGATCACCTCTTCATTTAAAAGAGTTGTCTTAGTCTTGCTTTCAGAATTTTTTGGGAGATATTTCATATACATGTGTAAACATATATATATATACGTATGTAGATATGCATATACATATACACATACAGATATATTAACTGAAGTTGAAATAAAATTCAGTTTGACTTTCAAAATGTTTTAAAATTGTCATTTAAGCGTCCCTTGGTCTTTATAACCATTTTAAGAAGTAAGAATATTTTCAGTGTTTTTTCAAATAACTTGTTAATTACAAAATTTAGAATTCCATAAGTTATTTTGTAGTGATAGATAAAATTTATAGTACCATTTTGATATGAAACAATTTTCCTACATCAAAAGGAAAAGTTTTTCTGTAATTTCCCCCATATTCATTTAAACTCTATGAGTCTTTTCTCAAGAAGAACTTGAGTGCTAGATTTGAATACCGATACACTTCTGTTCAGACTAAAGAAAAATCATTGGTTAGTTTCACCTGCCAGTGATAATTAATTGCCTTATGTTTATTGTTATGTTAATTGTATAAAAAGAAGGGAAAAGAAAAAGACAGAAGCTATGGAAAGAACAAGCAGGCTGTTAGCAAGGGTCTATTTGATACTTGCCAATGTGTAAAAGTATGTGCATTAGTAGAAAGATTTTTTTAAACTAGTGTTATCCATAGTTGAGGGCTTTAGAAATGCCTGCATAAAAGAATAATTTACCGTCTTTGTGATAAAATTTATCAGCTTATGAATTTGTGCAATTTTCAACAGGAAGGGAAACAGTGTTATTATTAATTCACTGTAAATATCCTCTTTGTTTTACCACTTGATTGACCTACATTCTTTGATATTAATCATTTGATGATTTCCCAAGGTCAGTTTGTAGCTCTCATGATGTTCATCTGATCTCTGGAAAATCTTGTGATTAAAAAAATTTTTTTGAGGTTACTATTTATATATTGCAGGTAATGAAGCGAGACTTCATTAGTGAGACATTAATTCCATTGGGGTATACCCCATCTCCCAAATAGTGATAAAGGGGAGATCAATAAATGCTCCCTCTTATCTTACTCTGCTCTTCCAGTGTTCTCTAGGAATTATAAGACAGTAACATAGCATTGATAACCAGGGGTGAACAGAGGGACACGTGTTCTCTCTTCTCTTTCTATAATTTTTACTTGGCATCCACGTGGCATATATCATGATGAATTGTGAAACTTCACCTACTTATCAAACTTGGACAGATTCACTTGCAGAAAGAGATGTCACCCCAAATACCAGTACATTTTCATGCATATAGGATCTACCATTCAAATGTACACATATTCACTTTGACTTTGGTCCTTTCCAAGTTGGGGATTATATTATCTTTTGAATGTGGGGAAATTATTCCATGATGGAAAAACATAAGAAAGTTTTTCAAGCCTAAGCTATTCTGAAAGAAGATAGCATAACTATATATAAGCATTTTGGGAGTATGTTGAACTTATTTATGGAGGCATGTGGACATATATGGACAGAAAAAGAAACTTAACTGTTAAAATAAGTGCTTATTAGATACCTATTACATTCTAGTCAGTTTGCTAGGGATACAAATACAAAGAATGAAACAATCTCTGTAATCATTGATTTTTCTTTACACAACTCATTTCCTTTTTATAAAAATAATGTTTTATTGATATCTTTTTTAATGTCATCAAAATTCTTCTCAGTATCCTTCCCTTGAATTCCAATGAGAGAGCACGTATAACAATAAATAATATTGTTAAAGAGAAAAACCCAGCAAAACCAATTAATACTTTGAAAAAGTCTGAAAACATATGCTATATAGATGCTAGCTATTATTTACATAGCTATTTTACTTCCACACAAGAAGATTAGACATTTTCTTCTTTGTTTCTACTTCACAAACCTGGTAAAGAATTTCCTTCAAATTATGTATAGAATAATTTTTCTCAGTTAAATTTAATTCTTTTAAATTTATGTATGTGTATATGTATCTTAATACATGTATGAAATCTTATGTATGAAATCTTGTATATGAAATTTCAAAGAGACTATCAGTTATTCTTTTGAAAGCAGCCCATTCATTTAACAAGTGTATGAGTACTGTGGTACTAAAGTGTATATGGTATACATTTTATACAATATGGGCCATAAAAAATAAGCTCAGTATAGTGGAAAAAGGAATGACTTTGTTGCTAGAGGACCGGAGTTCAAACCTTAGCTTTGTTGTTTGTTCTTTAGGGTTGATATCACTGTTAGATGTTATTTATGCAAATAAAAAAGTGTGAAGAAATCTCAAAATATTGATGGAGCTGATATTTCCCTAAAATAGTTTTCCTTCTTTTTAATATTAAACTCTTTAAGATTATGTTTTATAGTGTAAAATGTACTGAGCCACTTTAGTGAGACTCTTTTATAGTGTTCTGTTGTTACTGACTTGCTGTTATTACCATGGTGCCTTGAACAACCCTAAGTGTTCTACTTTCGATGAATATTTTTATTAATTCATTCCAAGCTTTTTAATCTAAAATAATTTGAGAGAGAAAAGAATCATTTGAAATGTTTAATTATTTTTCATTATTTGTTCAGTTTAGTTTCGCTGATGGATGTGTCTGTATGACTTCCTAGCTGATATTTTGTGAGGAAGGTACCTTTAAATAAAGTTTTCAAACCTCACATATTCAGTTTGCATTTATTAAGTCCCTACCATGTACATGGCACTGTGTCAGAGGCTGGGGATACAAAAACAAAAATGAAACAGCTTCTGCTTCCAAGAAACTCACATTCTAGAGTTTTCCTTAATCTGTAATGGAATTGAGAATGACCTAATCAGAATTTCTCTTCAATTCTAGTCTGCTAATGGCAGTTCTTTTCTGCTAGTTAACTTTTAAATTCAATGTAATATTCAAATTAGTAAGATTACAGACTGTGTAACATGCTACCTATTAAAATATTTTGTTTTTTCTTAAACAGAAATCATCTTTTATATTTTATATGCAATATCAAGAAAAATGATTTCTAAAGTATAGCTTGTTACTGATTACCTAACATTTTTTATTTTGTTTTAGGAAAAGAAGAAATATAGTGAAGCTTTTGAGAAAGAAAAACTTGATGAGGTGGACCTTTCTGAAACTTGTAGAGAGCAGAAAATACCATCCCCAGCAGGGGAAATCCTAGCAGCATGTCCTGAGGCATTAACTGAGGTTCAGTTGCAGAATGTTAGTAGCCTACAAACTGTGAAGGAAATGTTTGATGTCCCACTCACTTCTTTAACTTTAGACATTGAAGGATCCCAAACACATAACCTAGAGACAGTAATAGAAGGGGAAGAGGTCAAAGAACATCACCTCTGTGAAGAAACCGAGCCAAAGTACAACCCTGAGGAAGATATGAGCACCAAAGCAGAAGACTCTCGGGGCTTTAGGGATAGAGCCGATAATCCATCAGCACAGTGTGGACTCTCAGAAACTACATTCCATCCTAGTACTTACAGTCAGCAGGTAGCAGGACGTTTACAGGACAGAGGAACTGAGAGTAGACAAGATTATAGACAATCTGTTGGCCTTTCTTCAGAGGTGCTACACAATGTGGGCTTACAGAGTTGTTATGAAGCCAAAGAGGTCTTTGAGCCAACTAGATTGAAAAAACTCTATCCTGAATTACCATCTGAATTTTCTGGAGAAAGACCAGCTTTAATGGCAGTAAAACCACTGTTACGGAATGAACGACTGTATCCTGAAATCCCTTCTGAATCAGAACTGGTACCATTTACTAAGGAACAACTGAAAATTTTTGAGCCTTGTTCCTGGTTAGAAAATGTTGAATCATACTTAGAAGAATTTGACAGTATAGCTCACCAGGACCGTCATGAATTTTATGAGTTGCTTTTGAATTATTCACGGTGCAGGAAACAGCTGTTGCTGGCTGAGGCTGAGCTGCTTACCTTGACATCTGATTGTCAGAATATCAAAAGCCGATTATGGCAGTTTAAGGAAGAGCAAATGACTGTACAGGTATGATGACTAATGTTCTCTAAAGCTTTCTGGAAGCTGGCACTTTTGGGATATAGATGCTTTACTTGGGTTGTTATCTTGGTTTGCAGTCTGCTTATTCTTCTCATTGTTTCTTCTGTTGATTACAAGTCTTTTTCCCTAAAGAGGTAGATAATTCTAGATCATAGCCAAAGATTTTAGTGTTTGTTCCTATCTTAAAGGATTAGGTACCACTATAGTTTTTTGAATTATGTTGTACATTTTAGATTTTATATGCAACATTGAGAAGTGTGATTTCTGAAAGTATAGGTTCTTACTGATTACTTAATATTTTTATTTTAGGAAAAAAAACAGTTTCATAAATTTGGAAGTCATGTATAAATTTAGGTGACAATTGAAGATGTGAAAATGACAAATTTATAAGGAAGGGAGTGAGTGGAGAGAGAACATTAGTTGACTTAGGACTGAACCTTGAGGAAGACTCATATTGAGGGGGTGGTAGAGGAAGAGAAGATAGCAAAGGAGATATAAATGGAGCATCTGGAAAGACAGAAAGAAAACTAAGATAGTCTGTAAGATGTCAGTGGAGCAAAAGTTTCAAGGTCAGTGTCACATAAGGCAGAAAGTACTAGGATAATGTAGTTAGAGAACAACCTTTGGATTTAGCAACAAGGAGGTCATTGGTGACTTCCAAGAAAGCCATTTCCTTAGAATGATGGATATAGAATTAGATCACAGAGGGCTGAGAAGGGATGGAGTGTGGAGCAAATGGAAGGCAGCAAATGTAATCCATCTTTGAAATGTTTAGTGGTGAAAAAAGTGAGAGAATTATGACAGGAGCTGTAAATGACAGCATAGTCAGTCAAAGAATTTTTCAATGTAAGGGAATCCCTGAGTACATCTGGAGATAAAAGGTAAGGATACATTGGTTAGGTAGATTGGGAGTACCAGAAAGAGGATGACTGAGGGTAGTATAGTAGTGTTGTTTTTTTTCCATTTTGGTGAGGCAGTTGGGATTAAGTGACTTGCCCAGGGTTATACAGCTAGTAAGTGTCAAGTGTGTTTGAGGCCAGATTTGAACTCAGGTACTCCTGACTCCAAGGTCAAAGCTCTATCCACTGTGCCATCTAGCTGCCTTGAAGGTGGTGTAGTGTTAGGGGCCCAGGGAGAGTGGTTAGCAATGGAAAAGAGAAGACATTTATTTGGAGACAGGGGTAAAGGTGATTGTGGATAAAGAGGAATTTTGACATTGAGAGGAAGGTAGATGAGGGAGTTTATAACCAGTGGCCTTGTTCTTCATTGGCAAAGTAGGAGGTGAAGTCTTTCAAGAATGGGTTTATCGTATGGGATAGTGAGATCAAAGGATGGAGGAAAGTTGTTCTCAGCTACTCTGACTATCTGTGTTTTCTCAGGACTTCAATCATAATGATTATCTATACCACACCATTTGGCAATCCTGTTTTGTGTTGTTTCTGCTCATTTTCTCAGTTATTTTTATATCTTCTGCTATATTATAAGTACCTGGAAGTCAGGATATCTTACACTTCTTCCATGTGAACAATAGTTCTTAGCACCATGCTAGGCACTTATTAGAGATTTTAATAAATATTTCTTGGTTGATACCAAGATTTTTGGATAACTGAATTTATATTTTATCATTTTTTCTCCTTCAGGGTATTTGTGCAGACCAGGTGAAAGTTACAGGATATCATCGCTACCAGACAGTGGAGATGAATGAGAGTGCCCTGGGAGAGCTAAAGAAGGCATTTGAAGCAAAATCTGAGCATTTACATCAGACTTTGGCTCTGCATTCTTATACGTCTGTGCTCTCCCGCTTACAAGTAGAGTCCTATATTTTTGCATTGCTCAATAGTTCAGCCGTTCTGAGGTCTTTATCTATTCATCAACAAGGTCGAGGTATGTGGTAATTGAAATCTCTCCCTTTTGTTATGATCATCAATAAAATAGAAGCTTAGCAATAACTTTTGTTTTAAGCCGAATTGGTATTAAAATGTAATGTTTTCATCTGTGACTTAAATGTGTTCTGATGTTCTCTTTTTGAATGAAGAAGTATCTAATGACCTTTTTTTGAAACAGTATTTGGTTACTTTATTTTTATGTGTTTAGTGTTTTTGTATCATGCTGAAAAGCCATTTCTAAATCACCATTATATCTTCCTATCCCAATTTATGTGCTCTTTTGTCACTGATAGCTCATCTATAGCTTTTGAACCTCAAGCTAATGATACTGTAGCCGCTTCCATTGATCACTTTTCTGTTTGGTCTTTCGCTGTTTCAATTCAGATTTTCCAAGTTGAGCTTAGATTATTGTATGACCTGGATGTTTTATACTATTGTGGCTTTTCAGAAAGTAACTGATGGTAGATGGTAAGATTAATATATAGAATCACAGAAAAGAACTTTTGGATCTTTTTGTATTTAATTCAGGCCTTCATCTTCTGCCTGGACTATTCCAATAGCTTCCTAATTGATCTCTTTGCTGCTTCTCTTTTTTTCTTTCAAATCCATCATCCACACAGCTGCCAAATAATCTCCGAAAGCACAGGTCTGACCCTGTCACTCCCTGCTCAAGAAAGTTTAGTGACTTTGTTTTGCCTCTAGGATAGAATAAAAAGGCCTGTCTTTGGGATCTAAAGTTCTTCATAGGCTGGCTTCCACTTATCTTTCCAGTTTGATCTCATACTGTTAATCCTCCAGACACACTGGCCTACTTGATGCTCACCATTCCCAGCATTCTATCTCCTCTTTCTGGGCTGTTGTACAGCACATACCCTATTTCTGAAACATTGTTTCTCCTTTCCACCACTCTTAGAGTATTTTCCTTTAAGAGTAAGGTCAAGTGCCACTTTCTTGAAGAGGCCTTTTCTGATTCTTCCAGTTGTTAATTCTGATCCCTCCAAATTACTTTGTATTTATTTTGACCTCGTACATGTTGTTTTACCCTTAGAGAAGTCTCTTAGGGCAAGCATGTTTTGGCCTTTTGTCTTTGTCTCCTCAACATCTAACATAGGGCCCCAGTATATGGTAGGAAGTTAATAAATGCTTGTTTAATTGAATTGAGTCACCTTTGACTCCTCCCTTTTTGTCTTGACTTTTACCCCAATCTTAGCAGTTGCTATAGTCCTGTCGATTCTGTAGTGTCTGTCACATCCGTCTTCCTCCTTACCGGCATAGTTCAAGCTCCTATTACCTTTTGCCTCAATTAATGAAAGGCTCCAAACCAGTCCCTTTGCTTCTAGTCTTTCCACTCCAGGGCCCCTCCCCCCACCCCATACATCTACACTATTGCTAGGTTTTAGTCTTGGTAATGTGGAAGTCTGATGCTGTTATTTCTGTTTTCAAAACCTTCAGCCTTATTGACTGCTGGATAAAATGAAAACTTGAACTCGAATTTAAGGCCCTTCATAATATTGCCTCAATTTTTTGAATCCTTGTGTTAGATCATACACTCTCCTGCACTTCATGCTTCAGCCAAATGAGACTTGAATGCATCGTGTGCTATCATCTGTATCATTCTTTGGTCGCACCCTTCTCTATACCTGGAATGCTTTTCTCTCCATATATGCTTGTTTAAATTCTACCTATCCCTGAAAGTACAACTTACAGGCCACTTTTGCCATGAATTCTTCTCTGATCCTGCAAGTGTTTATAACATTTGAAAGCTTCTTTTATATACTTATTGTATCCTATACACTACCGCTGGCTTAATCTTGCTAATGGAGAAGTCTAACACTTTTTTTATTGTTTTGTATCCTTGTTATTTGTGTATATGTCTTGTGTCCCTTGTTGTATTGCAGTCTCTTTGAGGGCACGGCCATGTCTTATTTTCCTTTTATGCTCATCAGTCCCTTGTATATAGTAGGTGTTTAATAAAGGTTTTTTGTTGTTTTGTTGGCTCTAGTCCAAACATGTTTTATATCTGAGGAAATTGAGGCCCAGAAATGTTAAAATAACTGCCCAAGTTTGTTTCAAAATCTATTCTGATGAGTAGTCAGTATTTTAAAGTTCATTTCTTCATTGACTTACTGTATTTTTCTTAAGTATAAAAACAGTTTTGGAATTAGCATGTTAATGCAAAATATTTTTAAATAAAAGAATTTTTCCTTAGACTTTTTAAAGTTTTAAGATTTAGTCAGTACTTGAAGATGCTACTAAAAACCATTTGTGTAGATTCATTCAGTCTTTTCTTTTAATTTATAGTTTCTAAACAGGCAGAAAGTCTTCCCTCTGATTTGTGTCACCTGAAGGAGTGTATTAGTGTTTTATTTATGTTCACCCGGAGAGTTATAGAAGATACACAGTTCTACAATGATGTTCTTCTTTGGCTGCAGAAATTGGTAAGGGATAGATGGCCAGCAGTACCTTCTACCTTTCCCTCCCCCTTCCTGAAATACCTGAAGTCATTGCTTTTATTTTTGGTCCAGTTTCTCTTCAGTAACTGCTTCTGATAAATTATCTTTCCCCCTATTGTATTAGTACTTATTGAGTATCTTTTTTTCCTAATTCACATTTAGTGGTATTTTCTTATGTGATTAAGGAAAATGAGGCCTTGTCTTAATGAACTCTTGAGTTCAGTTACTTCGATCTTTGAGCCTTCTTAGAGAAGGATATAATGCTGGATAAAACTCTACCAAATTTTAAGCCTAGAAAGCCATTTAAAATATAGAATACCTCTCAATATAAAACTTCAGAAAAACATAATATTTGCTGTTAGCTTCTGGTAGTTTTAGTGATACGAATGCTAGTTTCTTGAAAAGGCAAAGAAGAAAGGAAATGCATGTCAAATACTTTAAAAAACCCCAAAAAACTAATAGATTGGTAATTCCCACTTACCAAAGAGAATGTCTTGGCCTTCACTAGCTTTCTTATGTATTTGGGGCTATCTTCCAGACACAACATGTTCATAAGAACAAAAGGCTAGATATTTAATCTATTCTTAATTTGTATTTTTTCATTCTATCACATATGGCCAGGAACCTCAGGGATTTGTACTTATAAGGCAATCAAAATTGGAACTATTTGGAGAAGGTACTTTTGATGTTTTTATACTAGCTCTCAGATTCGTAGACCCACATTGACTCTAAATTGGTAGAAATCCAAGTATAGTAAGGTTGTTTTATGTTTAGTTTCCATTGTAGTGTTGTGAAATGGTACATGCATCTTTTGGAAGGTGTTATATGTGTGTTCACTTAATATGATAATAAATGACAAATCATTATAGGATTTAAGGCTAGAAAGCCCTTTAGAGATCTTCTAGTTGAACCCATTTGTTTTACGGATAATGAAACTGGTACTTAAAGAGTGGCAAGTGAGTTGTCCAAGATTATATACATAGTAAATAGCAGAGCTGGGGTCTTAAGCTAATATTCTGTAATCTCTAGTAGCGTCTTGACTTGATAAGATTCAACTGCTATAGTAGGCCCTCATCCTTATAATAAATGTTTCCTTTACTTTTCTTGAATAGTTAGATTATTTATCTTTTATATTGTTCAGGTATCAGTGTTACAAAGAGTTGGATGCCCTGGGGATCATCTATTCCTTTTAAACCACATTCTTCGATGTCCAGCTGGTGTTAGTAAATGGGCCGTTCCTTTCATTCAGGTATATGTGACTGGTGACTTCCTCATAGCAAATGGTTCAGTGTTCAGATATTTTTCTGGTAAAAGTTCTTCTCAGGCACTTACAAGAAAGAAGCACAAAAAGTTCACCCTGAAAAACATTAAATTAAGAATTAAAACACTGAATGTATTTATGAGCCTGGTGGGACTGTTTTTTGCTGAGCTCAGCAGAGATGAAGTAATAATAGAATTGTTGGAGTTCAGTGGTTTCCTAGTTTGGGACATGTTCAATGGAATGTAATTCTGCAAAATCCCTGTTCAGTGAGGCATAGCAGAGGCTTATTCAGTAGTGCTCAACCTAACATTTCAAGGTTTTTATATCCCATCCCACCTTCTGAAAAATATAAAAAGATTTAATAGAGACCAGCTCAATGCTGCTTAATTACTTATGGTAGGCTATGGATTTGTGTAGTCAACTCACATATAACCAGGAGTTGATTCACTTGGTGGATTATCCATGCTCGTTGATTTTCATACTCTTCTGATGCTGCTCTTTAGGCCATTTTGTTTTTAATTAGCTCTTTCAGCAGAGATAGATTGGGGAGAAAAATAAAAGCATGCTAAATTTTAAACCATTCCAAGATTTTTGTTTTTTGGTAGCACTTATATAAAGAAGTGAACCTCTTGCCTGAAAAAAAAGTTTTGATATTCTCTGATTTAAATTACTAGTGCCGTCCTCTCTTTTTTCACCCCACTACCCCTTTTGCTATATAGATAATTGATGTGGGCTGTTAGGCCTCTTCTAAATTTCTAATGCAGCTGAGCAAAAATGTTGTCACAAAACTTCTGGAGGCTGCATTGTTTCACATAGGCCATCTAGCTGCTCCCTGCTGGTCTTCTTTAAAACTCCTTGTTCCTGGTCACAGTAATAATGAGCTAATGTTAAATTAAACACAGGTTATTGGTCTTCTCTAATCCTTTTCCCACCTTTTTCTGATTTCAGATCAAAGTGTTGAATAACTCATCAGGGGTATTTCACTTTATGCAGTCCCTTGCCTTGCTTATGTCTCCTGTCAAGTAAGTGTGAAAGAGGTTTGCACTGCAGTTTGAAATGCTGCCCCACATTTGAACACTGTCTTTTAAAAGCCATTCAAATACAGAGGAGCTCTGCCAAAGGAGCACTAGGAACTCCAGTACTTCAGCATTTCTGATTTTCCCTTAGACTTGAGCCCAAGTGAATCTTCTAGCTGATCACCAGTAACAGGTTAGCCTTCCATGGGTCCCAGAAATTCTAGTCTGTTTGAGGTCCAACTTTCCTCCCCTTCTACAAAAGGAGCCTGATATTTTAAAGATTCCTATTATAATCCTTTGTTAAAGTAAATTGTCAGTTTTTATTTTATTTTTTATGTAAATCTGAATTTGTGTATATTAGACTGTTTAAGGTGAGGTAGAGTGGTAATTTGGAATGTGAAATACTTTAAAATGAGGCTAGGTAAGTTTGCTTAGCATAGAGTACAGATGATTTATGTAAAAAAGATTGTAGAAGATGAATTTTAAATAATTACCAGGTATGTAATTAGTAGCTATGATATGTTTAGCATTGTGCTGGATACTGTGAGGGGATTAAAAAAAAAAATCTTAAGACATGATCTGTGCCCTCGAGGAGCTTATATTTTAGTTGGGGAGACATGCGTGAGCAATTAAGTGTTCAATTCTGAAGGTATTCACGATTAATACAGTCAGAGTTCAGGGAATAAAATAAACAGCATGGACTAGAGTAGCCCCAAAGCACTTCATGTAGGTGATGGGACACAGGGTCTCCAGAGGTAAGTGATGGCCTGTACTGTTGAGACTGTAAACTACCACTAGAGTTCTGAAGCCTTTGAGAACTAGAGGCATATAATAACACATAAAGACTTTGATCATCGAAGGGCCCTAGAGGATCAGGCAGGGTCCTGATTAACTTGTTATTTTCTATTCTGGGATAGTTAGATTGCCAGCTCCTGTTACCCTTATCTTTGTGATCAAAGTCAAATGTTCTTAGAAGTAGAATAGCTTTTCTTCCTCCTGTCTTTCCCCATACTCTTATCCCTATGTGCTTCCACCCTACCCTTCCATACACCATAGCCTCCTATGCTTTCCAGTATTTCCCTGTTCCTCCTGGAATCCCTGGTCTTTCATTTGTAAACTTCCCTTTATCCTTTATCTTTTAATTTCACATTTTTTCTATCTTATTGTGCTAATAGAAACCTAGCTCTCCCCAAAAGACTTTTCATCTCTGGCAACCTTTTCTAGTAATAGATGCTTCTTTTCTTATATTCCACAAAGCATTGGGACAAGGGGAGGAATGGGCATGTTCCTTAATGTAACTTCAGACACCTTCCCTCTGTCAGCATCATGTGACAAAGGGATGGTATTTGAATTTCTCTTTATCCATCTTTATCACTTAGGTCAAATCCTTGTTGTGATCACCTGCAAATCTTCAGGTCCTTCTCCCTCTCTTTTCAAGGGGTTCAGTAATTGAATTTCCTTTAGATTTCCATAGATTTTGTTTTATTCCAACCCTTGCTCTCATACTTGGGGATTTCAATATGCAAGCAGATATCCCCTTGAACATCCTACCCTACAAGTTCATCAACCTTCTAAACTTCTATGATCTCCATCTTCATACCATTTCATCATTATGGAGGTATGGCTGTAACCTTGATCTCACCATAACCTATAACAGTTTTAGTGATTTTAAACTCTGAAATTTTTCTCTCTGATCACAACTGACTGTTGTTCCATCTTGCCTCATTTCTCCTTAAACCAGTTCTCCATCCACACCATGACCTCCATTCCCTCTACCCCTCCCTCTATTTTCAATACTAGTCTTTCCTTGCTTTGGCCTTACTTTCTTCTCTTTACTGTCTTGACCTCATAGTTGTCCAGTTTAACTGTACACTATCCACTACTTTTGAATCTTTTGCCCCCTTGGCCTTTTATTTGTTGCACTGCCAAATTCCAGTCCTGGTTTACCTCTACCTTACCCTTTCTCCACTGGTGTTCATATGATACTGAATACCACTGGAAGAACACGAATGATTTGCTGAATGGGTTCCTTACAAATTTGTTATTTAATCTCAGCGGGATCTTTACTGTTGCATGGTAATCTTTTTTATTTCTCCCCAATTGACACATCTTCTATAGCAGCTATTCAAAACCTTTTCCTGAAGCTACATTACCTCCTCTTTCTTTCTCAGCAGAAGAAACGTAGGGGGCTTCTGTCTTGAGCACCCTTTTCTTCTCTGCTGTATACCTTAAAACCCCTTTTCATGTAATTCTGTCACTTAGAAAAAAGTATCTCTTTTTGTCAAGGCAAAGTCTCCTATTTTTTGTCTTGTTCACACCCCCATCATATCTTACTGCAGTTTTGGTTCCTTACATCATTCCTTCCCTTCTAAAATCTGTTTTTATATATTGGCTGTACAAACCATTCCCAGAATTCCTCTTTATCTCCCAATTAAAAAAAATCTTTTGCTTGACTTCAAGCTGTCATCCTATATCTTTTCTCCCTTAAAACAAACTATATTGATGCATTTTATTATATCACAGTCATTCCTAGAAATAACTTTCCTCTTCCAAACTTTTTTGTATAGTAGAGTGACATGGTAAAGAACATTATTTGAGGAAGATTAGTCTGCAAGTGAGATTGGAATGGAGAAAACTTAGATTTAGAAAGCCATACTGGAATAATTTCAATATGAGGTGATGGGAGTATGAACTGGGATAGCCATATTTGTAACAGAGGGAGAGCCACTCTGAAGAAAACATTGAAATAGTTTGGTAACTTAATCATTGAAGAAAGAAATGAATTAGAAATTCAACCAAAGATGACTTAAAGTTTATGATACCTCGTAACTGAGAGTGATGGTTGATATTAATATTGAAATCAAGAGCTAAAGCCAATTTGGGAGGAAGGAAGATGACTTTGGATTGTATACATTTAAAATTTGAGTCTACTATTAAACAATCCAAGTTGAAATGCTCAGTAAGCAATTGGAGAAATTTGATCAGAGCTCATGTGAAAAAGGACAGGACTGGAGGTGCCAATTTTGGAGCCATCAACAAAGTTGAAGAGAGTGAGTAGATTCTGTGAGGGACAGAGAAGAACAAAGAGGTCCTAAAACTTGATTATGCTGGTAAACTTTTTAACACCAAGTCAAACAGACTAAATTACATACTCCTTGATGGCAAATACCTGGTCTTATCAAGTCACTTTAGCTCATATAGGTCCTCCCACAGTGTTTTGTGCATAGTAGGTGCTAAATAGCTAGTTTTCTAGCATTTTATTTTATTTTATTTTTTTAGATTAATTTATTTTGATTTATCAACAATCACTTCCATATGCTTTTGAGTTAAAATTTTTCTCCCCCTTCCTCCCCACCACCCTCCCTAAGATGGTGCACAATTTGATATAGGCTATTCATATACATTACTATTAAAAATATTTTCACATTAGTGATGTTGTAAGTAAGAATTAGAACCAATAGGAGGAACCACCAGAAAGAGGAAACAAAACTCAACAGAGGGGAAAAAAAATAGCAAATTGTATGCTTCTATCTGCATTCAAACTCCATAGTTCTTTCTTTGGATGTAGACAGCATTTTCTATCACGAGGCCTTTGGAGATGTCTTAGATCCTTGTATTGCTGCGAAGGGTTAAGTTTATCAATATTAGGTATCGCACAACATGGCTGTTATTTGTACAACGTTCTCTTGGTTCTGCTCATTTCACTCAGCATCAGACCATATAAGTCTTTCCAGGTTTTTCTGAAGTGTTTTCTAGGATTTTAAAGGTGCTTTGTGGCTCTGTGAATAGAGAGCTGGATCTAGAATCAGAAAGACTTAAGTTCAGATCCAGCCTCAGACATTTACTAGCTTTGTGACCCTGGGCAAGTCACTTAACCTTTGTTTGCTTCAGTTTGCTCATTTACTGTAAAAGGGGAGTGATAATAGCACCTACCTCCTAAGGTTGTTGTGAGGATCAAATGAGGTAGTATTTGTAAAGTGCTTTGCAAATCTTAAAATGTTTTATAAATGGTAGCTGCTATAGAACAAAGTGATATGTTAATTACAAATTATTATTTTTTATTCCTTAAGGCAAGTCCCCTCATGATGTCTGTGTAATATTGTCCTACAGCAGTAGTTAATAATGCTGCCTTATAGTAACAATGCTCATATAATCTAGTTTGAGTTGTTTACTCAGATAAATATTGACTGATTCTTAAAAATCCCTTTATAGCATTTCCTGCTCTTACCTGTTTTCCCCCAATCTCCAACAAAAAAATGGATCATCTTTTTTCTGAGACAAATCCCTCTGCATGTTGCTTGAAACTGTCTCTTTTCCCATCTTCTCCAGAAGATTCAGTCTTCAATCATCTCTTGGTCTTAAATCTTCAACTTCTCCCTTCTCTACTGCTTTCAAACATGCCTCAGTCTTCCCTATCCTTAAAAACATTTACTGTACTTCACCTCGGAGATAGCATCCTGAGTTTCTTCGGTTTCTCAGTTTCAGTCCTAGAAAAAGTCATCTGTGACTGCTGCTGCTTTTTTTCCTCTTACTCCTTGACCCTTTGCATTTTGGTTTCTGAACTCATCCCTCAACTTATAATGATCTTTTAAAAAATAATATTATTTTAAAAATAAGTTTTATTGATGTCTTCTGTTTCTTACATTATTATAGTTACCCTGGTATCCTTTCCCCTTCCCCTCCCAAAAAGTCATCCCATATAACAAATAGTCTTTTAAAGAGGAAAAAAAATCAGCATAACTGATTGCACATTTTCAGACTTTTTTCAGTGATCCCTTAATTGTCAAATCTCCTGCCTTTTCTGAAGCCTATCTTTCTTGAAGTCTTTGTTGCATTTGACACTGTCCATCATCTGCTTTGGGATCCTCTTTCCTCTCTAGGTTTTAACAACTCTACTATTTCCTGGTTTTCTTCCTACATGTCTGACTGCTCTTTCTCAGTCTCCTTTGCTGGTCCATCGACCATATAATGCCCCATAGCTGTGGGTATTTCCCAAGGTTTTTTTCTACACCCTCTTCTCATCTCATCTGTGCAGATGACTCAGATTTTTATATCTAGCTTCAGTTTCTCCCCAAACTTTAATCTGGCATTGCCATTTCCCTATTGAACATTTCAAATGGGATGTTCTGGAGGCATTTTAAACTCAACCTGTCTAAAACTAAACTCATCATCTTTCCCCTCAAATCCTCATTTCTTGGAAACTTACATGTTGAAGTCACCACCATTCTTGCAGACTAGGTTTGTAACTTTGTTATTATCCTTGACTCCTCCTTCTACCTCTCCTTCCATATCCAATCAGTTGCTAAATTTTGCTGTTTCTACCTTTGTAATGTGTCTCATATATCATTCCTTCTCTCCCTTCACCCAGCTAACATCTTAGTTCAGGCCCTCTTCACGTCTTGCCTAGTTTACTGCAACAGCTTCCTAACTAATTACCTTGCTTTAGTATATCACCACTCTAGTGCATTCTACACAAAGGAATTTTCCTTTAGCTTATATCTGACTGTGTGACTTTCCTTTTCGATTAACTCCAGTGACTTCCTGTTGTTTTCTTCTGTTTAGCTTTTAAAGCCCTTGACAAGCTGGTCCTGATGTATCTTTCCAGTCTCTCACTCTTCCTGTGTTCTGTCACACTGCCCTTTCCTCTCTTCCTCACTTGGGACAATCCTTCCCCTATACTGGCTCTCCTCTATGCCTGAAATTCAGGCCTTCCTCACCTCTGCCTCACGAAACCTCTAGAGCTCTTCCTCTAGGACAAAGCTCAAGCATTACCCTCTGCTTCAATCATTCCTGAGCCCGCTTCAGTGCTAGTTTATGTCTTCACAAACTAACTTGTGTTTAATTGCTTTGTATATATTTGTATTAATTCATTTTATTTATGTACTTGTTTGTATCCCTCATTAGAATGTAAGCTCTTTGCAAGTAGGCCTTTATTTCATTTTGGACTTGTCTAGCGTCAGCTCTAGTCCAGTGTCTGGCACATAGTAGGTCTTAGCCAAAGCTTGTATAAGGAACTATGCTAATATAACTGCATTTTCTTTAAAAACTATTTTATAATTCAGACTTTTTACTAGTTTAGCCTAATACGCTTATTAGTCTTATACTTCAGTTTGAATTAATATGGTTTTATTCTACTTGGGTTTTGCTAATTTTCTTCTATTCTCTATTTTAGGAGAGTTGAAACAGTGCATTTGTATCTGACTATATCTCAGGATGAGAAGAAAACCCTAAGTTAATTTATGCTTTTTTACATAAACATTGCTTCTGACATTAATGTGATTTTTCTACCTTTTTTAGAAATCGAGCTGAGTTTATGTGCCACATGAAGCCAAATGAATACAAACCTTCCTCCCCTGGGCCTGAGTCTGGGAACTGGACATTAGTAGATGAAGGAGGAGAAGAGGTACTTACTTTAAGGATCATAATGCTTTTATTAAACTTGGAAGGGTAAAGACTAAAAATTAAATATAACAAAACTTAGCATTGGAGGATAAGATTGACCTGCTGCCTTAAAGGCTAGCCATGATACTGGAATATTTACCTTTGCTTTGGGGGAATAGAATTTGACTTGTCTATCCAAATTAGTGTAATAATAAGTCACATTATGGTAGGGTTTTACTTAGATATTATAGATTTGTAATGAAAACTATAGCATGGGATATTGCATTTGAAAGATAGAAAGTCTTCCTCTTATTTTTTGGTGAGAATTTACTTATGCAGGCCCCATTGTGATGGAGTTTTTGTATGTCGGTGTCTGAACTGAAGTCTTTTAGTGTCCTTGGCTAATAAACTCAAAACAGTTCCAGGTGATAAGATAAGGGAGTGCTTAGAGTCCCTTTATTCTGCAGTGTCTAGCCAGGAGGGTTAAGAGAAGGATTTTCAAAGTAATTTCTCTCTCTAATCAGTTGATAAGTATGGAGTGGGTAGCAGTCACCATCTCAGAGCTACAACCATCATATTCATGGTGGTAGTGGGTATATATTTCTGGATATTTTAAGATGTTTTGTTATTGTAACTAGATACTTAAAGGAACAACCAAAGGGGAAAACTAATCTCTTGCTTTTTTTATGTTCCTCCTTTTGAGATTTGGTAGAGGTAATATGATGGTGGTAAATGATCAGGAACATAGGATGCTTGTACTAGTAGCTGTTTTGTTAGCCTTAAAGCAAGGTTTTCAGAGGCTGATGCAAAATGGATGTTATTAAGATATGGTGGGGTGGTGAAATTTCTGAAATTGTAACCTTTTCCAGTGATTTCATCCTAGTGAATTTGATCCCAGAGATAAGCAACCATTAAGACCCTTATGGATTAGAGGTTGAGAAAAGAAAGGGTCATTTTCTGTTTGCTATACTTTACTGTGAAGTCTCTGAAGCTTCAGTTTCTAAGTCCTTTTGGGACAGCCTAAAGGAAGATAAGAGTGTGGTTGGTGAAAACATTTATTTGTGAAATTGCATTGTTACTTTTGTTAAAGTTGATGTGTCATATTTATCAAGATCTGTGTTTTGTACCAGTTTCTGCTACCTTTAGGAATATTATGAATTATTAAAGAGATAAGATAGTCTGGCTGACTTGTACTTTTCTGGATAAAAATTCAGATTTTGGTTTATATTTGCCATGTAAGTATATCTTATTTAGATTGTTTTAGGCTCTTTTAACTGATAGAGAGTAGAACTTTGGGCAGTCTGTCACTGAAGCAGCCTCTGATAGGTAGAATCAACCATCTGCCTGAAACTTCTGAGCTCTGGGGGAAAGGTACACCACCTGTCATATATATATATATATATATATACCCACTATTATTGTCTGGTTGGGATTTTAGTAAAGGTATTTTTCACTTTAAAGGTTGACTTTTGCAGTGTAGTATGTTATAACTTCAGTTGAAACTGTAACTGAAAGTATATATCCCTTTAATAAGATCCCTAGCCTAAAGAAGAAATTCAGATCTTTTGGTATCCAGAAAAGGAAGAAATCTTTTGAAATTTTATTGATAATTTATCAACAGAGAAGCCCAGAGAACTCATTAAGATTTTGTGAAACCAAATGAAATGTTTTTGAATTTTTTCCTTTAGGATGAAGATCCTGAGACAAGTTGGATTCTCCTTAGTGAAGATGACTTGATTGCTATTTTGTCACAGTTCCCATTTCATGAACTCTTTAAACACTTTCTTGGATTTAAAGGGAAAGGTAAATTGATTCCTAAAGAATATTGAGGAGAATTTTGTACTTAATTCAAAAAACATTATTTAAGCAGCTACAAATGACAAGTCAGTGTTTAAATACAGAGGGTAAAAATGACTCAATATTTGCTACCAAGGACTCTACAATCTGATAAGTTGTTAAGACTTATTCAAGTAGTTAAATATAAGGAATGAGATAAATACGTAGGAAATGTCAGAAAGGCATGAGAGGTGTGGTGAAAGGACATGTCACCTTTAGCCAAGTGATAAAGGAAGGCCTCATGGTACCTTGAGCCTTGAATGCAGAGAATTTCAGTGGAAGGAATCTCTTCCAAATATGGGTGAATCTGCATAATTTTTGCAGTCAAGAGAATGCCTTTGTGGTAAATATGTTCAACATAAGAAAAAAAATTGAATTTGGCTAATAGTTTTTTGTATTTATATCTCTGCCCCTGACAGTGCTCCTCTTCAAGCTCTTTTTCTCGTATTTAGTTGTGCTGTGGTTAGCTGTAACATGACACTGTTTTTGGATCATCTTGATTGCCATTGTTTACATTTTTTCCCATAGTTTTCTTTCCCATTTTGTCGACTATTTCTGTAACTTCTTTCACCTCTTTTTCTCTAGTTGGTGAGTTGGCAGTTTACTTGACTTCATCAGAGCTTTACCATCTTTGCTACATGGATTCATTTTGTTGCCTGGACACCTAAAATATCTTCCCATGAATGTTAGCTCAATCTCATAACTATCAAATGCTCTATGAATTTGTCTTTTGAAGTCTTTGTGTTGTACCTTTGATAATTTTTTCCCCTTTAATTTTTACCTTTTCTGTTGTTAATTTATAGATGATTATTTACCTGAAACAACAAGACCTCAAGAGATGATGAAAATTTTTGCCTTTGCCAATTCATTAGTGGAACTTCTGGCTGTAGGATTAGAAACCTTCAATAGAGCACGCTATAGGCAATTTGTGAAACGAATTGGTTTTATGATTAGGTAAATATTGCAGATGTTCATATTTATTTGAACTCTTCTCTTGACTGAAAACAATCATCATTTTAATGGTAGCCTCTCACCTGCATGATCCATCATTAAACTAAGAACTTATTTTCTTCTGTCTTGTACCTAATGGGCATATTATAAATGTTTGTAGCCGAAACCTTGTTAAACTGTTTCAAAGTTAGTTGGTTTGATAATTTAGCTATTCCTAGGCCCAAGATCTTAAAATCTGTCCTTGGGACTGAATTTCATGCTAGAGAAGAATGGGAAGGGGAAAGTGCAGCTTCTTTCCTTCTGCCTTTCTCTTCTCTTCTTTTCTTTTCTCCCTTCCAACATCTGCTTGGATTTTTCCTGTGGGCCAAGATGGGCCAGGGAATGAGACTGGGGGGTTTCCTATGGTTTTAACTATGGTTTAAGAATCAAGCCTGTGGTGACTCCCAGAGTCATAATGTAGATAATAATTGTCATGGCAATGATTGTTATAAATCGCTTATTACTTAAATGTACTAGAAGAATATTATTATTTATTAAAATGGAAAATAGGGTTTATCTCTATAGTGATTGAATGACACAGTTTGGATTTAGTGTAGTAATTTTTTTTTTTTGGCTAGGCAATGGGGTTAAGTGACTTGCCCAGGGTCACACAGCTAGTAAATGTCAAGTGTCTGAGGCCAGATTTGAACTCGGGTCCTCCTGACTCCAGGGCTGGTGCTGTATCCACCACACCACCTAGCTGCCCCTAGTGTAGTATTTTTTTTACCCCTTCTTAATCAAAATGCTTTAAACAGGCTGTCTAATAAAATAAACTAATATTGAACCAGTGGATTTAAGTGATTTAATATGATTTTCTTATATAGAATGACACTTTGTTATGTGAGTGATCACTGGGCCCAGTTTGTGAGCCATAACCAAGGCTATGGATTAGGTATGCAACCTTATTCAATGGAGAAGCTCCAGGTTGAATTTGATGAGCTGTTTCTCAGGGCTGTCCTGCATGTTCTGAAAGCTAAAAGGTATGTAGCCTGCTGGAAGTGGTTGAGAGAAAAATAATTATTAATACATTAATAGTTATATAGAGGGAGCATGGCATGGTGAATAGGGGCCTGGTCTTGGTGTCAGGTAGACCTGGGTTTGAGTCATGCACTGATACATAATAGCTGTATATGGTGACTTTGGCCTTTCAGCCTTCCAGTTAGCCCTGTAAGAGGTGAGTTACTGATGTACATTGGTGAAAGGAATTTCTCCACAGTGCAATCTCAGTGACAGAATCATTGGTCCAATTACCATTTTGCCTTCCAACCCCCCCCAAAAGAAAGTTTTGTAAAGCATATTGTCCCCAGCAGTATCATCAAGGTCTAGGCGGCACATTTCAGTAACAACAACAATAACAACAATAACTAACACTTATGGATGAGGAAACTGAAGTACAGAGAGGTTAAGTGACTTGCCTAAGGCTATACATCTACTAAATGTCTGAGGCAGTATATTGAACTGAGATATTCCTGACTCCATATCCAGCATTCTTTTTATTATGTACTTGGTCATAACTGATCAAGAGCAGTGCTATGAGGATTCTCACAGTACGGTGTCAGCCCTCACCAGTGGAGGGTATAGATTATGTATCATGCTTCTTTTCATTCTTCACAATATATAATGTACTCATATACTTATTTGTTCTTTGATGTGCTGGTTGATTAAATTGTCTCACAATCAATGAAAAGCAGTATGACCTAGTGTAAGAGCTCTTAACCTGGTATTTGTGAACTAAAAAAGAATTTTGATAATTGTATTTCAGTACAGTTGATTTCCTTTGTAAGCTTACATATTTTATTTTATGCATTTAAAGACATTCTGAGAAAGAAAGGGTCCATAATCTTTTATTGGAGTGCCACAGGAGTTTATGGCTGTCTTAAAGAGTGATTTAAAAAAAAAAAAACAACTTCATCTCTGGAGATACCTTCTCTAATCCAGAAGGTAGCTCCGTCTATGAATTTGTAAGTATGTGGGTGGTCTTATGCTTAGGTGGACAGAAGAATTTTTTGTTCTGCTTCTAAGGTTTTTTCTGTGAGATTTGAAACTTTGTACTGTTCTTAAAAAACAATAGGTTGGGCATTTGGCTATTTATGTCAGAGATGCCCTTTGGAACATTATCAGTCCAGATGCTTTGGAAACTCTTTTACCTCATGCACCACAAAGAGGATGAAAATTTGGAGAAGCTCTGCTCTACAGTCCAGCCTAATGAGTACAAGCACCAACTTCAAGGTAAATCTCACCTGGCAAGCCTTTTTGAAATGCTTGAAATAGTTTCATCTTTTTGCTGTTAAAATTATTTTTTTTCTGTAGTTTCTAAAATCTTTTGGCTTTTGAAATGATATGTATGTGTTTGTACTTATATCTCCATGTCTTTATATGGAAAAGTGGCAATTTTTTTTTTTTTTGGTGAGGCAGTCGGGGTTAAGTGACTTGCCCAGAGTCACACAGCTAGTAAGTGGTATGTGTCTGAGGCTGGATTTGAACTCAGGTCCTCCTGAATCTAGGGCTGGTACTCTATCCATTTCGCCACCTAGCTGCCCCCAAAACTGGCAAAATTTACACTGCTTTTCAACTTTTTTTGGGTTTGATTTTGGAAGCCAGCTTGGATATTTGAAATTTAAATTTGACTAGATCATTTGATAGAGTGAGTATAAAAGGGAGTTTGAAAGTACTGGTAAAATTAAGGCACTCTGTGGGATTATCCCTCCAAAAGGATTCTGCCTTTGTAGTGAAATTATTCTGATCAATAAGTGTTTACTTAGGGCATAGAATCTAACCTGGGTTCCATGTTACTCCTTTATTGTTGAATATTTGATTTCAATGGACCTTAAGTAGGTTTTCGTCTGTGTTTGTCTGTGACAATTAGAAAGACTTAAAGTAAGCCATACTTAATAGTTCTAGAACATACTAGTTCTTCAGTTCCTGTTTACCTTTGACTGCTGAGAAGTATCTGGGAAGTCAGATGGGTTGGAGGAGATTAGAATTATCTTAGAAATGGATCTTTGTTTTGAAAATAGTATATATCCTTAAAAAATATCTTTAAAAAGGTAGTGCTGTTGAGTAAATTAATCTGTAGTCCAGAGGATTTCAGAAGCATGCTTTTTAGTGATAAGTTACTTTATTCAGTTTTTTACTTTAGGACTTGTAAGATCTGTTGGTGCCTCCTCAAATGTAGAAGACAGCCTCATCTATTATTTAGTAAGAAGGTGGATGGTTTTCCAGAATTGCTGTGGCTGAAAAATTAATTATCCTGGAATATACCTATCCTGGTTGTGAGCTAGACTAATGAGGCTAGTCTTAGGATCCAGACATAGGGTCTGTCATTAGGCACCCACTTGAACCAGCTTGTCAAAAATGATACAGACTTTTGGAAATTAAGATCACCACCATAATGAAGCCATTAGAGTAGGAATTGAAATGAGGTCCCAGTCAGTGTCATGCCTTAAATAAATAAAAAATCTTTATTGAATAGAGACAATGTTTTGATAAATAAGTATAATTTTCACCCTTTGTTTTTCTCTTTAATTTTTCTTTTTATAATCTGTGTATTTCATTCTTTTTTCCTATTCTATTTCCTGTTCTTTTATTTTGTCTTCTCTCTTGTGACTTGGGCTAGGCTCCCTCTCTTATATTGTCTTTTTTTTTTCTTATATTGTCTTGATGTAGAAAATATTTTGAAATTTGCTACAGTGGAGAGTGTTAAATTGGATTATTTCCCTCTGAATCATTTGTTGCACCTATTGATACTGCAAAGGATTGCCCAGCCTCTGCCCCTTTCTTTGGTGGTTGCTTTTCTCTCTCTTTTTTTTTTTTGTGAGGAATTTGAGGTTGAATGACTTGTGCAGAGTCACACAGCTAGTGACTGTTACGTGCCTGAGGCTGGATTTGAACTCAGGTCCTCCTGACTCCAGAACCGGTTATCTATCCACTGTGCCACCTAGCAGCCCTGGTAGTTACTTCTCTAGGTGAAATAGTTTTGACTGTTGTGGACTATGATTCCTGTCAGTCTAATCCTAGTTGTTACCTTCCTTTGGAAGTCTCTGGAATTATGTCACTGCACACCTTTTATTTATTTATTTATTTGCTTTTTTTGGCAAGGCAGTTGGGGTTAAGTGACTTGCCCAGGGTCACACAGCTAATAAATGTCAAGTGTTTGGTCTGAGGCTGGATTTGAACTTAGGTTCTTCTGACTCCAGGGCTGGTTCTCTATTCACTGCACCACCTAGCTGCCCTCAGTGCACACCTTTTACAAATGGCTATTTGATTAAGTTTCTTTTCATCATTTTGCAAAAGCTTTTGCATTTATTCTTTCATGCCAAATAGCTGTTCTAATCATTGTCAAGTAAGATTTTTTTTTTCAGGCAACACATTAATAAATATTGTCAAAATCTATCTGTGGCCTGTTGGTAAAAATCATATCGTCTATGGAATGTGGACTCTTACGGGTTTCCCCATTAAATCTTTTACCATGGTGGAAAAGAACATTAGGTACAGGAGGCAGATTTGGTTTCCAGTCTCAGATTTATCCCTTATTAGCAATGTCACCGGGAAGGCATTTTAACTGATCTGAACCTCAGTTTGATCATGTGTAAAAGGAAAACTAATAATTTAATAATTATTATAGCTCATTTATATATAGTGCTTTAAAGTTTGCAAAGCAAATTTTTAACTGTTTATCTCATTTGATCCTTGCAATAACATGGTGAAGTAGGTGCTGCTACTGTATCTCCATTTTACAAATGGTGAAGCTGAGGTTGAGAGAGGTTTCAGTGATTTGTCCAGGGTCATACAACTCATTAGTGAGGCAGGACTTGAACTCAACTCTTCCTTACTATAAGCCTGTAACTCTTAACACTACACTATCTAGCTGCTTCTAGGAACCTAATATTTTTGCAATATTTACTTAATAGAACTGCTAAAGATCAAATGAGGTAATTTATACAAAGTTATCTGCACACTATAAATTGTCAGCTCTTATCATCATCATCATCATCCCCATCACCAATATCAATAGACATTGTAATGGTTTCAAATCTCTCTCTGAAACTCATTTTCATCATTTGTAAAATAGAAGTAAAAAGGCTTGCTCTAATTCACAGAATTAAATGACATGTTCTGTGTGATAATACTTGTAAAATTTTAGACACATTGACACGATAGGATGTACATTTAAGTGATATTCCATTTGGCTTTTCTTCTTTTGTTAATGTGTTACTTTTTTCTACTAAAATCTATATTCTTTAAAATCAAGTGACTTCAGCTTCTCAAGTTGCATTTCAGATTTAATCAGGAGGCTTATTTAAGCATCATGAGATCAGAGACTATATGTTAATTACCTTTACAGACCACTTTTGAGATGTGAAATTAATGTTTAGGGATGGTAAGGAGCTTTTATTTTATGATCTCCATAACCAACCCGCTTAGTAGCTTACTTTTAAAGTGGGTATTGAATGAATTAATTTGTAGGAAAGATGTCTTTTTTTTTTTTTAGTATATCTTCACTGGATTCCCCTTTTAAAATTTTTTTCAGCATAATACATTCAAATACTGTAATACTACTCCTCAGTTGTCTGTAGTAATTTGTATTACAGAGTAGTTATTGAAATTTGTTGTTAATTCCCAAACCACACTTTAGCCTTTAATTTCAGTAGTTTAATCTCTTACTAGGATTTTTATTTATTTATTTATTTATTGCCTTTTTGCCAGGCTGTAGGGTTAAGTGATTTGCCCAGGGTCACACAGCTAGTAAGTGTCAAGTGTCTGAGATCACATTGGAACTCAGGTCCTCCGAACTCCAATGCTGGAGCTCTATCCACTGCACCACCTAGCTGCCCTGTTAGGATTTTTAACACATAGTAATATTAACTTGATTTACACTTTTTTTCCTGGTGTCCAATATGGCAAAAATGCTAGGTAACAGCAAAATGCTTAAGATCCGTTTAAAAACACTTGAAATCTGGAAAATCCACAGATTACATCATCAGGTCATAGTTGTTTCTGTTTTATTGATTTCAAAACTGTGGGTATTCCTGGGTTCCTCTTTAATGAAGAAATAGAAGTAGGGTCTACATTCTGTCTCAGGAGTGTGCCAGTTATTTGCTTACTGATCCCTTCAAGTGTGAGGGAATAGTGAAGTGAAGAAATGCTTATATCTGGAAAGCTTGTCATCCCAGCCTGGATGAGCCTTTTGGAGGAGCCATTCCCGTGATCTCTTATGCTAATGCTCCCCACTTCCCTTTAGGCCTCTTGGAATGGGTGTATAGATGATGGAGAGGAGGAGAGAGAAAGAGCAGTAGCACTGTAGGACAGAGTCTCTTCCTCGTAACCTGATGCCTGCCCTCCCTAGGTGCATCCACACTTTGCTGTCCAGTGAGTTGGCCACTGTACCACCAAAAATTGTTATGTGTGCCATAGGTTGTCAGCTTAATATACAGTCAGTCCTCTTTCCCTTTTGTTTTCTTTTTAGAGAAGTCTTTTAAAATGTGAGGTGTATAGTCCTTGATATGTGCCCTGAAACAGTGCAGGTTATACTGTTAGTCCTTATGCTAGAAATGTTTCTTGGTAAGTTCTATTACGAAGCCATTTTAGGGGGAATTCAATTGATTTACAAAGGTTATACAAATGTTTTTTATATTAGAGAATATCTAATGCTTCCAAGTGGTAGAATTTAAATGTATTGAACAAAAAAGAAAATCTTTGGCTTGTTTCTGTATCAGTCTTAAAAGTTCCACTAGAAAGTGAATCTTTTACCAGGATATTCCTACATGGTAGTTCAAAGCACTTGTAATTTGTTGTGTCGAGTTGCTTCCTGTGTGTGTGGATTGCAGTGAGAGAAGCATGGCAGAGTGGAGAGAGGGCTGGGTTTGGACTCAGAATACCTGGCTTTAATCCTTTTTCAGACCCCCCCC
>NW_020954569.1:63010967-63031491 GCF_900497805.2 Vombatus ursinus | reverse complement strand
GCCCTGCTTCCCTAGAAAGAGTTTCTGTTTGGGCCACAAGAAACAAATGTTCCACAGAGCTGCTGCATGTATGTACTGCCCTCTGGTGACAAGATACAGTACTCCATATATAGGGACCTTTTTCTGAGAAACCAACACCAAATAACATATCATATTTAAGATTCATATTTTCAGTTTTTGAATTATGCAGTGCAGTTCTGTTTTCTGAATAGATATCAGTTTATGAGTAAATTTTTTTTTCTTAACTAGTTTTTTTGCATTCTAGTTTTTTTTCTTCTTTTGTAAAAAAGATATTTTGGGGCTAAAGTCAGACAACTGTGTTTTGGAGTTGTGATGGAGCTTACAGGACCTCTAATAGAACTTTCTTCAGATTCTGAGATCCTTTTTACAGTATAGAATGCCCTTTAGAGTTTTTCAGACTTAATAAGTTTTCTGTATTTTCTATATTTAGTGGCAAAATGAATAGGCTAATAATATTAATGTGATATAGTTATCTCTGTCCTTCTCCCCCTTAATTGCTTTGATCTGAATTTTCAGACCCAGCGCATCTTTTGAGCTTTGAAAATTATATTTCTGCCATGAATAGCTCAGAAGAAATTTGCCTTCTTACTACTTTTGCTCAGATGGCTCAGGCAAGAAAGACCAATGTGGATGAAGACTTTATAAAAGTTATTGTGCTGGAGATTTATGAGGTAAGCAAATTTGGGATGAACAACCAGCCAGAAAAACTCCTTTCTCCTCCTTATCCTTTGAGTCTTTTGGGATTAATTTAGAAAAAAATCTGCTTTGTGGCATTGAGCTTCGAAGAGCCACATCTGCTGCTATGAGCAACAGTCTAGGCAAGTAGAGACTGAGTTATAGAAGAAAGTGCAGACTCTTTGGAGAGGGGGACTTAGAATGGTACTATTGCCACTACCTACCTAATGTTTCTCTAGGTTCAGGGACATGAGGGGAAGGAAAGAGAGTTGGTGGGTTTTGCTGTGAGATTGCTATTTAGAAGGGCAGGAATGCTGGCAGTTTCTTAGAAGATGAGAGGAAGAAATCTACTTATTTTGGCTCACATTAGTGCCAGGTACATCCAGCATAGGCTTGGGCACGTGTATAAGTATTGGAGAAGCTTTTGCCACTGCTGGGAATAATACCAGTGTGCAGTCTTTAGTACTTAGAGTACATTTAGTGGTTGTACTCAGGTTTTTTACAAGTCAGATTTTGGGCAAAAATTGTGCAGTCTGTATTTAGACCAAGGCAGTAGTTGTGTGTTACTTCTTCTTACTAGATTGTAAATTTGAGAGCCAGGAAATGTTGAAGTCCTCCTTATATTTTCTGTAGTGCTTAGCATAGTGCCTTACATAGAGAAGATATTTAGTAAATATTTATGGGATTCATTAATAAGAATTTGCTCCCAGAAACATACTAAAGAAGCATTGGTAGTTTATAATATCGTAGCTAGGAGTTTCATTTTACAAGTGGCAGTTCCATTAAAAGATTTGTTTTTATTGATAAAACTTGTCTTCCTTTTTTCAATTCTAACACATTACTCAGCTCATCTGAAGTAATTTTTCTCCTGTTTGCAAACTTAGGATGCTTTTGCTTAGTTGGGTATTTTATATCATCATGGGGTAAACATGTACATGCTGGTCCTCTTTCTGTAATCTTTTGGAATAAAGCTGTGATCTGGAGCTTGATGTAGAATAATCTTTCTTTTTCTTGAAAACACTTGTACTTTGTAAGTGCATTTGTTCTAGTGAATGATATTAAAAATGCCATCTTCCTTTTCTTTAGGTATCTTATGTTAACCTCTCCACCAGAGAGACCTTTTCAAAAGTTGGTCGAGAGCTTTTAGGAGCTATTACTGCTGTTCATCCTGCAATCATTTCTGTCCTTTTGGAGAGTGTTAAAGAGACCATTGACCAAGTTGGTATGGTAAGGATATTATTTGAAAACAGATTGGAATTGAGTATATCTGCCAAAGACTGAATACTTTCAGGTCCACTGAAGGAAGAATCTTTTTATTTACATTTCTTTGTTTGGAGCTATTTTTTTTTTCTCCAAGCAATTCTGCCTCAATTATATGCCATTAGTAAATCAGAGTTGTTTATTTTAATGAGTCCATTTGTATTTCTCAAGTGTGTTATACTAGGAAGGAGCAACTCTGGTTGAAAAAGATTAAAAAAAAAGTCAACCAATATTGAACCTTGGATGGAAAGAGACACAGAAAACAATTAATGATTTGTTAATACTTAGCTTGCTTTGGATCTAGGCCGATTTGGTCAGTAGCCTTCTCACGATTCTATCAGAACTTTGTATGAATCCACTAAAATTTCAATTCTGCTTATTTTATATCACATGCTTAAAGTAGATAAAAATAGATAAGATGGGTTAAAAAAAATAAAATAGATAAAAACATGAATGTTTGTTTTGTAAATTGTAGGCCTGTTTAATGTTTATTCAATTCCAGCAATGAATTAGCAGTTATGATTAGTTATCTCAGTTTAGTACAATGTTAAAATTGATTTCTAATCACCATAGAACTTGGAGTTTTTAAAGGACTTTTCCTTTTTATATTTATATTTGCCACAGTGTCTTTGTGGCCACTACAACTGATTCAGCTAAGTCAATTTGTACAGTCTTCCCAGATTTATTTATAACCATCTTTGTCATTATTTACATTCACATTCCATAATTTGTTCACCTATTCCTCAGTTGATAGGTACCCCCTTAATTTTAAGAAAAAGTATTGCTAGAAACATATTTAAATATATAAATATTTTCCTTTATATATCTCTTTGGATCTGGGTCTAACAGTTGTATTGCTGGGTCAAAGGATATGCACAATTAATGACATTTTAGGCATAAATTCCAATAGCTTTCCTAAATGGTTGAACCAGAACTACTGCCCATGGTGCATTAGTGTGTCTGTTTTTCCTGTAGTCCCTCCAACATTTGTTATATTCCACTTTTGACATACTTGTTAATTTGTTAATATGAGATAGAACCTCAGAATTGCCTTAATTTACATTTCATGCATTAGTGATTTGTAGCATTTTAATTTTGTTTGTTGATAGTTTGGATTTCCTCCTTTGAAAACAGCCCATTTTTGTCCTTTGACCCTTTATCTGTTGGGGAATGGCTTATGTTTTTAGAAATTTCATTCAGTTCTTTATATCTTGGAAATGACAGTGTTCTCAGAGAAACTTGCTGCAAAGATTTTTCCCCCCTAGGTTACCTGTTTCCTTTCTAATTTTAATTGCATTGGTTTTGTTTGTGCAAAACCTTTTTAATTTTGTTTAATCAAACCGATCTGTAATCCCATGTTTGATCATAAACTTTTTCTCAATTAGTAGATATGAAAGAATATTTGCTTTTAAATTGTTTATGATACAACTTTCATTTTTGTATATGGTGTGGGTGTTGGTTTAAACCTAATTTCTACCAGATTTCTTTCCAGTTTACCCTCTCCTGGCATAATCTTTAAGAACCCAGAGCCATCTCCACTCAACAATGAGTGGAGTGGAATGTTATTAGAAGAATATAAATTTATGTTGACTTTAATAAAAGGCATGCTCCTGAAAAGTCCTGTAAATTGGAATCATCTTTTAAATGCAATTGAGAACTTGTCTATATAAAGGAAATTTGTACTGAATCTTTTTGTGAAGGGAGTTATTACTTCACATTTATCAGTATTGTAAGCCTACACTTTTGCGTTATGGTTTTCTTCAGGTTAAGGAGTTACTACTTGTTATATAAAAAAGAATTGATCTGAAAACAGGGTTACAAAATTTGCCTTTTATGTATAAACAATCATGTTTCCAATTTTGTGTTGATAGTTCCTATTGTTTTCTATTTCCCTTGTTTTAAAAAACAAAGAAACAAAAACAAGATTTTTTTTTTTAGCCTAGTTCTCTGTCTCACTCAGGCTGAACATTATAATGTACACTCATGGACCTAATCCTACTGCTGGTCATGTACAAAGCTGATGTGAGTCAGTTTGACTTTTCCTTATGCAGCCTGGTGGACCTCTCTCTTCCTACTTTCCCTCCCCCCACCCATCAACTCATTGATTGGTGATTGACTTAGTTCAGATACCCAATTGATTTTAGCCCTACTAGAGCTTAGAGCTCCTGAGTTCAAGCCATCTGCTAGCCTTAGCCTCCCAGTAGCAGGGATTATATACATAAGCTACTATGCCTGGGAAAAACTACTTTTTGAAGAAACTAGGAATTGAAGAGTTAGAAATGAAGAGCTCCAATTTAGAATCTCCCCTATATATTTTTAAATGTCTCTCTTCCTCCCCTCTCCATAACTACTCATATCTTTATATTAATTCTTGATCTTCATTAATTTTTTTATCCCCTTTTACTAAGGTTTCCTTATACTTGTTTAAAGAGCTGCCTTTGTATCTGTGGCAACCATCTACCTCTGAAATAGCTGTGATTCGGGATTGGTTACTGAATTACAATTTGTCAGCTGTGAAGAATAAATTGGCTTGTGTTATTCTGGAAGGAATGAATTGGGGATTTGGAGAACAGGTATGCCTTAAACAGTATGCTATGGAATTGGTCAATTCTCTGGTTTCAAAGGCATTTTTTTTTTAATAAAACATTGTGATTTTAGTGATAATAAATTATGAGGCTATTATATAAATGCTTTTCTTTTTAAGGTAAATTAATTTTTAACTACTTCAGAATTTAGAATTTTTTTCACTTTCTTCTTTGTAATGTGATCTTGCTCTATAGTGAAAGTGAATTATAACAAATTGAGCTTGCTTTCATTAATACTTAGACACATGTGTTATTTGATATATACACACTTAGATACCCTCTTAGTCTTTATGTTTTTCTTTCTTCTCTTATCTGGCCTTCACAAAGCTACAAACTTACTATTTTAAAAACACTTATCATATCGCTCCCCTCCCCGGGCCTCATTTTCTTATCTATAAAATGATGGGAGCAGAATCTGTAGTCTTAAAAATTATATAATTCTTTGAAGTTATATAATTCTGACTAGGAAAAAGGACAATAGACTTATTATATTCATCATTTGTTAGTTGAGTGATTAATCAGTTAGAAAGTGTTTATGATTACTTTGTGCCTATCACTGTAATGTTAGTGATGATGGTATGATATTGAGAGGAAGAATGTAGAGATGTATATGCTATGGTCCTTACCTTCATGGAACTTATATCTAGTTGGAGCACTGAGAACAGTGGAGAAGAACAAATTAAATGCTGTATAGTGAAATTTCCTAGTTTAAGTGCTATAGGAATTCAGAGAAAGGAATGATACTGGCTTGAGCTGGTATAGTTGGAGAAGACATTCTTGAGGGAATGGGACATAACCTGGGTGGCGGGTGGGGTAAGCCTTGAACTGGGATTGAAGAATGAAGAGAGGCATTCTAGGGGGAGAAGATGAACAGTAAGCAGCTACTACATGACAGTGGACAGAGTGCAGGATTAAGAGTCAGAAAGACCTGACCTCAAATCTTGCCTTCGACACATAAGCTCTGTGACCCTTACAAATCACTTAGCATCTTACATTGTTTCCTCAGTTTTAAGAAGGATGATAATAGCGCTTAATTCACAAAGTTGTGAAGATAATATTTTTAAAGTGCCTTGTAAACCTGGAAGTTCTATATAAACATTAGTTATTATTATTTTTAGCCAAGAAAAAAGACATGGAGTTGAGGATAGTGTGTTAGAGGATAGTGAGAAGACTATTCTGACTAGATTGCAGGGTATGTGTTGAGGTATAGTAAGGAATAAAATTGAGTAGGAGGAAGGATAATTGGGGAGCTTTGAAAACCAGGCAGTAGTGCTTATACTTTGCTACCATAGTCTACTGAGAGGTTACTATCAGCTATCGTGATGGAATGGGGAGAAATAGGAGGCAGGAAAAACTAACCTTACACTTTGTTCCTCTGTTATTGTCACTTCATGTTATACCCTATTTATAGTTATTTGTGCACATTTTATTTGTCTGACTAAGCTGTAAGCTACATAAGGACAGAAATACTGTGATTTATTCTTTGTGTCTGCTACAGGACCTCACATAGTGCCTTGTATGTAATAGGTACTCAGTAAATGTTTTTTGAATAATTGGAGACAAGCTAGAGGGTTATTGTAGTTACTATAGCAAAAGATACCAGATAGCCTGAGGGCTGCCCTGGTACCTATAAAGTATAAGAAAAAGACTTAGAGGAAGACCTCCAGCATATTGTCATTTTTTTCTTCTTTAAAAGGATACACTTCATCTGAATCAGACTGTTCATGCTGAAGTGGCATTAGTGATTCTTGAAGCTTACCAGAGGTACCTAACTCAGAAACCATATGCTGGGTTACTTTCTGAAAGCATAAAACAGGTATTTATTTTTCCTCTGACTACTTAAATATTGATTATGTAAAATTTTGCTTTTTGAGGATGTTGGAAAAATTAAGTTATGTCACGGCATCATCAAGTTTCATGACAAGTTGATGTTGTTCAGTAATTAAACTCTGGGACTGGACAAGGAACTTTGCTCTGAGTAAAAGCTTTCGTACAAGCATTTTACCACTGGAGAGTTGTACCTGAACACAGCTCTTCCTACTCCTCATGTGCCCTTCATGGTTTCTTTCTTTTCCTTGGTTTTACCAAGTGTGCATTATGAAGTACTGGCAAGTGACCTCAGTGGTGTTAGGTAAGCATCATTATTATTATTATCATTTTTTTTTTTGCATGAAGACTGAGTGCCAGCAGTGCATTATTCACTTTCTAGCACATGGATACAATTTGTGTCTAGTGGAAACTGAAAGGGACTTAGGGGATTAATTAAATTTGTCTTGATGATGTCTTTTTAAAATTGTTTTAGGTTTCGTATTTGGCCAGTATTGTACGTTATGGAGAGACACCTGAGACCTCATTTAACCAATGGGCTTGGAACTTGATTTTGAGATTAAAGCTTCACAAAAATGATTATGGAATGCAACAGAATTGTCCTACAGTTCCTTTCTCCAGCACTGTGCCGGATATGAATGAATCACCCACATTTCATCCCCTACTGAAAGCTGTGAAAGCAGGCATGCCCATTGGCTGTTATCTAGCCTTATCTATGACAACTGTGGGCCATAGGTACAGAATAATACTTATATCTAATAATATTTGTTTTCCAAGGACAGGGTGCCTACAAAAAATTGCTAAACCCACTAAATAACTTATCTGGGGTGATCAGGCCTGAGGAAAGTGATTCAGGCTGCCTAAACTCATGATCTTTGAGAGCAAATTAAGTCTTTCTCATCCTTATGTTCTTATAGGACTTTGTACGTTGTAGACACTCAATTTTTTAATCAGCTGTACCAGAAAGCTAATTTATTATTTTGTAATAAGTATAATTGTCAGGCAGACTGGTATATTCATGTCAGCCAGTCAGAAAAGAATTTTGTTTGGGAAGCTGGAATAAAATCACAAGGTTTTGTAAATATAAAATCAAAGCAAAGTACATGATCATAAGGAATATTTTCTTCAAGTGATAGTAGTCTTAGACAGTGGGACTTTTTTTTTCCTTTTTTTCAAATCCTCATATTGGCCCATACATCTGACTTCTGATTTCCAGATACCTAAAAGAGCCCTGGATCCAGAGTCAGAAGATCTAGGTTTGAATTCTGGATCAGCTACTTATTACCTGTATGCCATTAGACAAATCACTCTGCCTTTGTGGGCCTTAGTCTCTAAGATGAGAGGATTGGACTGACTTAAGACCCCTTTTAACCCTAAAATATATGACCCTATAATCTTGTGGCTTATTGTGAGAGATAGTTGGGAGTCATTGTAAGTTTTAATGGAAAAGGGGAGTAATAGGATGAGAATAATCTATTGAGTGCCTTTGGGAAGGCTTCAAATGTGTGCTAATCTTGTCCAGTTCTCTTGTCTTTAAGGAGTGCCCCCTTTATGAAACATTTCTTTATTTCCCTAATATCTGTTTTAAACTTGGAGTTTTATCTTTTTAGCCCTGGGTGCTCTGAACACAGATGTAGTTTCTTTGTTGTTGTTGTTCAGTTATTTTTCAGTCTTGTGTGACTCTTTGTGATCCCATTTGGGGTTTTCTGGCAAAGATACTGAAGTGGTTTAATTTTCTTCTCCATCTCGTTTTACAAATGAGAAAATTCAGGCAAACAAGGTTAAGTAAGGGTCACACAGCTAGTAAGTGTCTGAGGTCAGATTTGAACTCAGGAATATGAGTCTTCCTGACTCCAAACCTAGCATTCTATCCACTGTACAAACTAGTTGCCTGATGGTAGTTTCTAACTGTACGTAGTAGTTTAGCTGCGTTTCAGATTTCTAGATAAAAACATGAGTAAAGAACTTCAATGGCTAAACTCACAGTGTATGATTTCTAGGTCACCTGATCAAGGCAGGATTGATATGAACTTGAGACATGCCTGATTTTTGTAATGTCTTTTAGGCAGATTAGGTGGCCATCTAGAGAAAGAGATCTACTATAGCCTCTGTATCTTGCAGGAGATAGTTATTTTTCTGAAACTTATCCAGCTTACTATTTACTGACTGAAAATTCTTAGCAGCAGCAAATGACTATATTGAAGACCTGAAACATGTTTAGTATAATATCATATCAGTCTCCACATTTTATTCTTAGAACCATATTACCTTTTTTTTCTCCTGGCAGCATTGAGAAATTTTGTGCAGAAGGCATTCCATTGTTGGGGATCCTGGTCCAGTCTAGGCATCTGCGAACAGTAGTACATGTTCTGGATAAGATTTTGCCCATGTTTTACCCTTGCCAGTATTACCTTTTGAAGAATGAACTGTAAGTATAGCCTGTGCTGTGTAGATTAGTCATTTGTGGTATGGGCATTACGTTTTGTTTTCTCCAACAAACTGTAGGTAATAATGTTTTAGCAAACATTTTTCTTGTGTGGAGCAAAACATGCTACTTCCTTGGATTAGTATTTAGACTTGTAAGCAGTATATCTGCTAAGGGCTCAAGTATTGTTTTAATTTTTTGATAATGGGTTTAAAAAATATCTCCTGATTGCTCAAAGCCAGACACTAGAAAGAACAATTCTACCAGTTAGAGAGAAGATGCTTCTGGTAGCAGTTAGCAAAGGAGTTGTCAGAGTAGCAACAGGAAACTTAGAGTTAGCATTTATCTTAAACATCTTCGTTGTATTTCTTTTTGGGGTATGTGCTGTTTATTTACAAGGGGAACATACAAGGGGAGCAGATTAATGTGACTCTAGCCTAGTGTTGTGGGAAATATGTGAAACATCTATAAAATAATGACAAAGTAATATAATAGCAAAGAATACTAATATGGGATTCCTAAGTGTAGAGGGAATACAGAGCAGGGAGAGGAACCAGTTGGGGTGAGAGTGGGATTAGGGGCAGTATCATGGGAGCAGTGGGACTTGTCCTGTCGGTGAGAATGCACAGGGTGTGGATTGGTGGAGAAAATGAGGCTGAGGTAGAAAAGAATAGGAGATGTTTGAGGGTTACTGAGAAATCCAGGATTTTTTCCAGAGCAGTGGACTGGATGAAAAGCAGTTAAAAGATAAGGTTGGGTAACAGGTTGGGGACAGGTAAAGGGGGGGTGGTCTAGATTGTAAGTTATAGATGGAGGTTAGACACCACAGTATAGTTATGGACATAAAGTAGGAGTACTAGGCATTTTCTGTAGATATTTGTAAAATTTTGCCTAAAGTGTTTTTCTTGTAAAATTTTGAGGGTGGTAATCTTTTTTCTTATTGAACTATAACAGTTTGCCCATTTGGGTCCAAAATTTGTTAGGGAGTAGGATTTCATTTTATGAAAAAAAAAAAAAAAAGATTTGCTATTTGCCAAGCAAGCTCTTTCCATTCGTATTCCGCAAACTGTATAATTTAATTTGTATTAGTTTGTGGATGTTCATATTCAGGAAAGGGCTGTTGAAAATTGTTCATTGTTAGCCCCTTCTGAATTTGTATTTGAAGGCTTTCTTTAAAAGAAATTGATTTAAATCCTTAAAGTTTATTTGTGTACTTTAATTTGTGAATGATGTTGGGCTATTCTGATTTGTGAAAGCCAACCCAAAGGAATTTTGTTTCCAGTTCTTAATTCCGCCCCCCCTCCCCTTCTTGTCCTTTTCTTCTCCATGTGGTTTTATTCTGATTAGATTCTTAAGAGTAAGAATTGGTTCAATTCTTTCCCATTCCTTGTTGATTTACTAGCTGTTAATCATTGAAATTTCTTTGATTCCTAAAGCTTCTTTGAATGTCTGCTGTATTTCTCCATTTGATATGTAGGTTTTTATCATACCTCCACCTGTTTTTGCACTTGGATAGTGGTATTCCTCAAGGAATGACCCAACAAGTTACCCACAAAGTGGCTCAGCACTTGACCGGAGCCAACTATGGAGAAAATGTGAAGCTTCTCAACAGCATGATCCAGGTCAGGAAATGGATCTAGTTTTTGTCATTGGGCATCATCATCTTGAGACATATGCTTGTCTTCTGGTACAATCCTAAAAATTGTAGTTTAATTCCATTTAATATACAGTTTAGCGCCATTGTAGTTTGGTTGATACCATGGATGTTGGTATACTATGGAGCTTTCAGACTTAGTAGTGGAGGTAGGGGATGTTTTTGTTAATTCTTTTAAAAATGCTGGGAGATAGGAGGTGGGATCATAGTTAATTTCATTTCAGATTGGCTGGAACTTTTCTCCACAGGCCCACATTTCTGTAAGCACTAAACCCAATGAAGTGGGGCCTGTTGCTGTTTTAGAATTCTGGGTCCAGGCTCTCATAAGCCAACAGCTTTGGTACCGAGAACAGCCCATTCTTTTCTTGATGGACCATTTATGCAAGGCAGCTTTTCAATATATGCAAGAGGATTGTGTACAGAAACTACTTTACCAACAGCACAAGGTAAAAACACTTGTAATATTTGTTGTTTATGATTGTTGACTACACTTCAGGCTGTAGATTGTTTTATAAATGATGCCACCATCCCCCAGGTCTACTTCATACTCATCTACTACTGATTGCTCTAATGCATCCATTAGGTTGAAAGAATACAGGTTTAGTGTCTGCAGCCAAATACTCTCTTACTATATATTGTAGTGCAAGTTAAAAAAAATATAACATTAAATTTCCCTTGGGGCACTCCTTAATACCTTTAAGTCCCAGGACATATACTTTTTTAGGGTAGCTTTAGAGCCTTATTATATTAAGGAGACATTGTAGTTGAAGTTGTTTGAAGTTCTTCCTGTTGTCTTCTCAGCTTTTCTCTTTTTTGTTTTCCTGACTGGGCAGAATGCTTTAGGTTATCACTGTGACCGGAGCCTACTCTCTTCCTTAATGAGCTGGATTGTGGCTGGCAATGTGACCCCATCTTTCATTGAGGGAGCTGCTGCTCCCTCTCAGGTAGGAAACATGTCTATAAGGAACTCATAGAAATGACCTACAGAGCTTACTTAGCACCTCTTTTTAAAATTAAATGCCCTTAGAAAAAAGAACTTGGTCTTTTACTTTCCCATATACTTTGTTAATATCTCAGTTAATGGGATGCATATGAAAAGATTTTGTAGTTTGTTGAGTATTTCAAAAGGTGTTAAGTAGCAGAGCTAAAGCCGACTAAGTTCCTGTCTTAAGTCTTGAGGTGGTCTTGCTCAGGGGTAATATCTAGAATTTGTTAATCTAACTCTGTCTACTTAATAGTCTTTGTAGCCATTTTTCAATGCCTTCCACAAAGAGGATTTTCATGGAAGTCTGAAGTGAATTGAATTCTTCAAGGACTGATTTTAAATCCTGTAGAAGGATAGAGTAATTTTCACTATTTCTTCTTCTTTTCTAAATAGGGATGGAGATAGAGACTAGACCTGTGTTTTCTCTGGCATAGGGAATTCTGAATGAGGAAACTCCTACCAGTGCTGGTCTTTACTTCCTCTGCCCCTTAGAGTCTTAGAGAGTTGCCTAGAAAATTGAGGTGTTAAGTGATTTGGCCATGGTCACACAGCCATATATGTCAGACGGAACCCAGGCCTTCCTGCCTTTAAGGACAGATCTCTAATCATTATACCATGTTGCCTCTTTTGCTGAATTCTCAAGCTTATTACTCATTCTTTATGGAAAGTCATCTCAGAGAAATACAGAGTACTTGAGGGATAATAGATTTATTTCCATAATATACCTGTAGTTTGTCTTGACCTCACCTAGCCTGTGCCCTCTAAGCACATCCCTCTGCTCTTTTGCCAGATGTTTGCTTCTGCATTTGAAGTGCTGTCCATGAGCCACAGAACTATTATATCTGGCAGGGTAGTAAAATGGATAGAGTACTAGGCTTAGAGTCAGAATGATTAGATTCAAACCTTTCCCTGGACACTTAATAGATTTGTGACCCTGGGCAAGTCATTGAATTTCTCATAGCATCTGTTTTCTCCAGTGTAAGATAAGGACAATATACTACCTGTAATAGCTATGGCACAGGATTATTTGGGGGCTTCATTGACGTAAGATATGTTAAGTACTTTTAAAACTCTAAAACACTCTGTATTGTCATTATTGTTAGCATTTCTAAAGGATTATTAATATAGGATTATTGCATTTGCAAAGAAATCCTATATGAATCTTTAGGGAGATTAGAATGATACACTGCATTGACTAGGTCTTAGCATTGTGCCATCCACATGATTTTTAATCTTTAAATCTGTAATTTTAATGATTTGTGTCTCATTCATTTGTGTTATGAATGATTTAATAACTTCATTTCTAAGTCAGTTTTTTTCTATGACATGATAATACTCTTTTGAAAGCCCAAATTATTGTTTAGAGAAATCTAATTTTCTCTGTGTAAGGCATTTTGTGTGCTGTATAAGAATATTTGTGGTCCAGAAAATTATCAATAAATGTGGAAAAAAAAAAGCAGAAATACTAAACCATCATTTACAGACCATACTGCAAAAAAAAGTAGGAATACAGGAAACAGAAGCAGAAGATACAGACCTAAACCAAGACCTTACATTGACTTTCTGAATCATGAATGAATCAAAGAAAAAAAATAATGGAAATAATAGCTATGCAAAAGAGAGTGATGATGAGAAAACATCTTAGAGTTTTGAGGATGCAATTAAAGCAGTCTGCAGAGAAACAATTATATCTCTACAAAGAAATGTCAATAAAATGGAAAAAGAGGATTTAAGATATCCAATTTAAAAATCTAGAAAATCAGCAAACAAACTCAAAATTAGCATAAAAGAAATTTTTGAAAATTAAAGGAGAAATAGATTAAATGGAAAAAGAAAAAACAATAGAATTGGTAAGCAAAAAAGCAGCTTTTTTGAAAAGACAACCAAAATTGATAAAATTTTAGTTAATTTGATCAAAATGAAGAGGGAGGAAAATCAGATCACTTTTTAAGTTAACAAGGGAACAGGACTAATTAAGAACATTTGTAGCTTCTGCTACAATTAACAATTACTCAATTAACAAGATTTTGTTAAATGTAATATGTGTAACGCATGTTTTCCTGATGAAAACTCTGTCAGCAGATGAACTACTGATACTGTTGGAGAGAATTTCCATATACCAGTAAAATCACAAATTTATGCCAAAAATCAAACCAAGACAGAACATGTAAAAATACTTCCTCTGAAGGTAAAAGAGAAGAAAGAAGTCATTGATATTTTTTACTCTTATTTAAGTTAGTTGGCATACAATAAAATTACATATAAATTACATGTATCTAGTTACTTAATATGTTGTTTGGGAAATTCCCAAAATCTTTTTTCTTTCATTTTTCTGTTAAATACAGAATTAATTAACAAGCATTTATTAAGCACCTACCATGAACCAAGAATCATGCTAGGCAGTGGGGGTACAAAGACATAAAGGAAATAGTCCTTGACCTCAGGGGGCTTACGTTCTATAGTTTTGGACGATATCACATATATGTGTATTCAAAATATGCAAAGTAAACACAGCATAATTTGGATATAGCAGCACTAGCAACTGGAAATATCAGGAAATGCCTTGTCAGAAATGGTGTTTGAGGTGAACTTTGAAAGGAACTAGAGATTTTAAGTGGCAAAGGCAAAGATGAAGTGAGTGCGTGGCTTTGCCAAGGCACTGAGATGGCAAAAGCTTTTGTCAGTGTGGGAGGAAGGGCAAGAAGGCTGATTTGGCTCTATTGTTTGATAGGAGAAGGGAAAGTACTATGTAAGAAGGCTTGAAAATTGAAGTTGAAGTCATATGGTGAAGATTGTAACACTCAGATGGTTATTTAAGATGTTTAGGCTTAAGAAAAGTAAATTTCAGGCAACGTAGCGAGTTAAAGATTTGTTAAAGCAGGATGACATTTGTCCCTGTGTGGGGCAAATGGGTTGTAAAGTAGTACTCCTTCTACTTAGGAGGAAAATAAATTCTCAAGGTCTTTTAGTTTTAGCACAGGATTGTATAATTTCTTTTTTTTTAATTCCTTATTTATTTATTTTCGTGATTTCTCTATGTGGAAAAAACCCCTCTACTGTAGTTAGATACACTGGTCTGTTTACTGTAGATAACATGGCGTATTTGAAACTGGCCTCGTTTACAATGAGGATGATGATGATTATTGTGATTGTGTTTCAAGTCCTGACTTTTCCTCTTATCTTGAGTTATTCAACTTCTCCAAGTCCTATTATCTGTTTGTGTAAAATGTGGAATTCTGATGGTGCTTGTACTGCCTAACAACACAATGTTGTTATGAGGCAAGGACTTTATTATTCATATGATGCTGTATGTGTGAGTTGCTGTTATAATAATAATGTACTCTTTTGATTATGTTTTGTAGTTTTCCTCAGTTCACCTTTTCTTACTTGGAATGCCCTCCCTATCTCCTCTACATATCCAAATCTTACCTAGCCAAGGCAGGGTATCACCAGATTTTGTCCATAAAGCTACTGAACCCCCTTCCAGATTTTTGTCTTCAACCCCTGTCTTCTTAGTAGACTTAGAAAGAAGTCTATTACTGGTCTCTCTATTGTCATTCTATTTCTGTTACTGTTCTTGCCTTCTGCATTTATTTACTTCTCCTGCATTTCTGTTATTGGGGGAAGCAAATAATCACTTCAGTTCTGGTTTTCTTTCTAAAAATGCTTCAAACTCTTTATTATTGAATGTTGTCCGTCTTTTGTCCTGTATGATTCAGCTCAGATTTGCAGATTAGGTCACCCTGGGCCACACCCTGAGTTCCATTTGTCTTTGGAGCACATTCCATTCTGTCCTCCTTTTTTCTTTTCTTTTCTTTTCTTTTTTTTTGGTGAGGCAATCAGGGCTAAGTGACTTGCTCAGCATCACACAGCTAGTAAGTGTCAAGTGTCTGAGATGGTATTTGAACTCAGGTCCTCTTGACTCCAAGGCCAGAACTCTATCCACTGCCACCTAGCTGCCCCACCCTCCTCCTTTTTTCTAGTGGGTATGGTATAGTCTTACATTATTCAAATGCCCTTTTCTTTTTATTTGAAGATCTTTTTCTTGATGGCTTAATGAATTTGTTGTTTCTGAATTGAATTGTTAAATTTATGTGGCTTGGAGTTTGCAGCCTTGAGTTTGTTGGTTTGTTTTTTCTGTAGGGCATCTATGAATTCTTACAATTGGAATTTTATTTTCTACATATAGAAGTTCTAGGTAGTTTTCTTCTATTATTTGCTTTATTGTGGTATCAAGGTTTTTTTGTCCTGTTGTATTCTTCTTTAGGTTGTTTCTGCATCTTTCATAATGAACTTATTTTCTTTTAATATTATTGTCTTATGCTTCTATTCTTCTAAATTGTCCTTCACTTCTATGTATTTGCATTCCTAATCTGTTTTCTCTTTTGTTTCTGCTTGCCATTGCAGAGTCAAGCTTTTCTATTCTGTTCATTATTTTGGCTGTGTATGATGTAAATTCTGTTCACATAATTCTTATTTCTTTTTTAAACCACTCAGGAATATTATATTATAGTTCTCAGTTCTCAAATTCCACAGACTCCTCTGTGTCATTAAGAGTTGGACCCATTTCCTTTGTTTTATAATTTTTATTCATAGGTGCCTGAACTCATTTACTAGATCTGGAGGACATATTTCCTTTTGTTGTTACTGTTTTTCATGTTGATTTATCTATTTATGTGCTAGGTCTTTGGGTTTTCTTCATGAAATCTTTGATACTTTCGGTCTTACCCTACTCTTCTACCCATATTTTCCTTATCACTCACTTCCTGACTCCCTCCACTTTTAATTGTGGTTTCATTGGTGGCTAGATCTCAGAGAATCTCAGCTTCTTTTCCACACTGGGTAATTTATACTTCACTAAGCTCTTTTCTCCAAGTGACTTTTGAGTGGTCAGAAATGGCACCAACTGAATGTTGTCATCTTGCTTGGTGGAGTACTGTATCTCTTCTCTTCCCCACCTCCCCAAGTTTTCTTTCCTCCTCCCAGCCCCTTTCCCCCTTGCACAGCGTGCGTCCTGCTTTGTTCCTGAGTTGTCTGGCGTAGCACCAGCAGCTCAGTCTGTTACTTGGCGTCAGTACTTCAGTCCTTTGCAATTCTGGTACTTCTAGGTTGAAGCTCCCTGCAGACTTTTGCTACTGAAGTGCTGTGGTCAGGTTGACTGTTGAGGCCTAAACAGATTTCTGCAGCCTAAAGCTGGGGTCTCCATGGCACTGAAAAGAGAGAGGCGAAAGGAGTACAGGGATGTGTTTTGTTGTAAGTCTGTGTCATGTCCTTGGGTCTGCTAGTGCAGCCTTGTTGCTGGTAGCATGGGAGGTAGGGGAGGGTGCTTAGTGAGCTTCAATCAGTGAATGTCAGTTCCTGTTTTTGTTTTTGTTTATTTAGCCTTTTGGATTTTGGCTATCCTAGACCATCGAGACACCTGAAGTTGCTTTATCTTTGGCACATAATTTGTATTTTGGAGAGTTTGAGAGGTCATGCGGATTAGAAAATGTCCAGTCTCCTATCTCATGTGACCCATGTTAAGAAATGTTAAGAGGCCCCCTAAACTTGTCTTTTTGAATTACCACATTTTCTAGAAACACTGGACCCAGAGTATTTAGGAGGCCCTGAATGAGTTAAGAATGAAGCCCCCTTGAACTGATGTAATTTGTTGTTTGTACCCCAAATTGGATTTCCTGTGGGAGTCAAGACAGGCACCAGTTCAATCAGCACTAGACTGGGAAATTTCTTGGGTAGCTAGGACCCTTGTACCTAAACAGACCATCATGTCTTCATATGCCAGTAATTCCCAAGGGAGAAGAATGTGGCTTTTGCTATTGCCTTCCTCCTCCCCTTTAGGGGGTGTTTTATCCTTTTCACTTTTAGTGCACCTTTCCCCCTCCCATGCCATGCCCCTTTAGGTAGAGATTTTTGTTTCTTCCTCCTCCCTTTGTTGTACTGTCATAAATATGCAAATTTATGTATGTATTATAAACTCTTTAGGTTCCACATGCGTATTCATTTCTCTTGTAATAAACCTAATTTTCATGTAAATTATGTGAAGTTGTGATTGTCTGTTGACACCTAGAAATCACATCTCTTGTTTTTAATTTAATTCTTCACTTTTATTTGTTTATGTCTTCTCTGACTCAAGCTTACTGAATTTGAGGATTCAAAACCAAGTGTGACTATAGTTATTTTACACCTTCAGCAAATATTTTTTGATTAAGTGGAAAAGAGTAAAGAAAAATTAGCATAAATTAATGGAATGCTGTTATATACTTACAACCATATTCACTCATTCAGAAAAAGCTGGTCATTTTCACTGCCTCTATTTGCTATGATTGCAGGTTTGGCTTGCGTGGATTGTACTGAACATGGAGTCTTTCTTTGAAGAGGATTCTCAGCTTCGTAGAGTTGTTGAAGGGGAACTGGTCATTAATTCTACTTTTACTCCTGAACAGGCTCTCAAGGTGCAGAAAGCTATCATTTCATGTGTTTGAAATGGAGGTTCGCTGAGCTCTTGATGGGGATAGATATTTCCTTAAGTTTTGTAACTTTTAAGAGGAATAAATGTTTGGAGGGCACAACAAAAACATCGTTTATTAAAGGGCATATAGGTGTCACTTATGCCAGGCCTTTCCAAGGTTTATTTAAAAATGAAAGCCGTAATGTAACTATTTTGAGACAGTGTTGATTATATGCTTGGAATGGTTACCATTGGTTTTGTGATTTAGGCAGAGTAGGTTAGCAAGTTATAGCCCATAGTCTTGCACCTGAGAAGTAAGAAAGGTTTTTACATTTTTAAATAAAGTTTTATTATATTTAAAATTGTAAAAACCATTTTTGTGAGTTGTATAGAAACAGGCTATGTACAAAAACAGGAGTGGGCCAGATTTGACCATTGGGTTGTAGTTTGCCAGCTCTTGAATGTTAAAGATCTTCAACTGGTAGGCTTTACTTTTTGATGTAAAGTGCCCAGGCTTTTGAGCCACTTCTAACTTTTGGAAGTCTCATCTGAACTTCCTTATTTTCAAAGATTTCTGGTGATTTGACAGTGAAACTTAGATTTTCTTGTTACTCCACTCCTTTTTAGTAGAAGTATCTTTTTAATTGTCTGATTTTTAAAAATACTGTCAAATCCCTAGGTCTGGAGGAGGAATGCATTCTAGAAATGGAGGTTCATAAGTGTTTTATTATAAAAAGTACTTTGTTGTTTATTAAACTAAATTGAAAATGGTATACTCAGCTAGTCCATTTGGATATTTTGTAGGACTTTAATATTGTATCCTAAGTTTCTTAGAACTTAAATGTAGTGATTGACTGACTGAATTGAATGTATAAATTGTTAAAATTAAACTTTTTCCTCTTCTGTAGAAAGCCCAGGCACAGTTGAAGCTTCCTATTGTACCATCTCTTCAGAGACTGCTGATTTATCGTTGGGCTCATCAGGCTTTGGTTACGCCTTCTGATCATCCTCTCTTGCCACTTATTTGGCAGAAATTCTTTCTCCTTTATCTTCACCGACCAGGACCTCAGTATGGGTAAGGTAGTTATTACTTGCAATAAATTTCTGTATATATTGTCCATGTTGTATTTTTATATGTGAGTTGGAACCATTATTTGATAACCATTTCTCACCTTAGTTACAGTTTTTCCTCTGTTAAATAGTACTTAACTGTATCCTTTTTCAAATTTATGATCCTCTTTGAGCAATTGTCGATGGAATATTCTACCTCAGAAATTCTGGATAGTAAAGATGTATATTCCAAATTGAGTTAGTCACTCACAGGTCTTCTAAATCTCAAGGAGGTTCTTAACCTGGGGTCTATGAATTTTGTTTTTTAAAAAAAAATTTTGGGGGTGGGGCGATGCCAAAATGGCAGAGAGAAGTCAGGAAGCTGCCTGAGCTCTCCCCAGTTTCCCTTGGAAACAGTGGTTAAATCAAACCTCTAAAACAGCACTTCTTAAACTATGGGTCACAATACCATATAGCTGGCAATAGTAAAAGGTTTCTGAATGCTTAATGACCAAAAATTAATTAAAAATTAAATGCATAATGAATCCAAGGTGTTTCTGGCCATGCTTGCCTGTGTGGCATTGCTCAACTTCACTGCAGTCTTAATTCTGAACACAAAGTATTTGCATTTGTACTGTGCATGCCCTCTGGCCGCATAATGCTAACAAATGCTGCCAAAATGTGAAAGTGGTCATGAGTGGAAAATGTTTAAGAGCCCTGCTCTAAAAGAATTCTGGAGTGACAGAATCCACAAAAAGACAGAGCAAAACAATTTTCCAGCCCAAGATAACGTAGAAGGACTTCAGGAAAAGTCTGTTTCATATGGGTAAAAGGAGAGTGCAGCCTAGCACAGGCAGGGTGCAGACAAGCCAGTAGGAGCCTCTTAGCCACAGTACAGATCAGTAATCAGAGCCCCATTGTCTGGGCTTAGCAGGCCGGCACAGCAGGCCAACTGTGAGGCTTCCAAACCCAGCACAGCAGGCAAGTCCCACAACCCCGTGCACAACAGGTGCAATTAGGCTGGGCCACCTCAGCATACTGGGCAAGCAATCAGCACATCAGGCCCTGGTGCAGTAAGCCAGTGACTAGGTCCCTGGCCCCCAGAACAAGAAGCTTGGAACAGTGTCCCCTGTGCCCCAGTAGCAGATCTCAACTTTTAAAAGTGAGCAAAAAACATAAAAGAGTCCTGACCATAGAAAGCTACTGTGGCGACAGGAAAGATCCAAGTACAGAACTTAGAAGAGGACAACGGTGTCAAAATATCTACATGTGAAACCTCAAAGGGGAATATGAATTGATCTCAAGCCCAAAAAATACTCTTGGAAGAGCTCAAAAAGGACTTACAAAATCAAGTAAAAGAGATAGAAGAAAAATTGGGAAAAGAAATGAGAGTTATGCTGGAGAATTATGAAAACAAGAGTCAACAGCTTAGAAAAGGAAGCACAAAAATTGACTGAAGAAAACAACTCCTTAAAAATAGAATTGGCTAAATGGAAAAAAAAATCCACTGAAGAAAGCAACTCTTTTAAAAGCAGAATTGGCTAAATGGAAAAGGAAGTACAAAAGCTAACTGAAGAAAATAATTCCTTAAAAA
>NW_020954569.1:62990649-63010917 GCF_900497805.2 Vombatus ursinus | reverse complement strand
TGGATTGGGCAAGTGGAAGCTAATGACTATAAGACATCAAGAATTAGTCAAACAAAAGCAAAAGAATGAAAAAAATGTAAGAAAATCTAAAATACCTCATTGGGAAAACAACTGACCTGGAAAATAGATCCAGGAGAGATAATTTAAGAATTATTGGACTACTTGAAAGCCAAGATTAAAAAAAAAAAAGCCTGTACAGCATCTTTCAAGAAATCATCATGGAATACTGCCCTGATATCCTATAACCAGCGGGTAAAATAGTCATTGAAAGAATCCACCAATCACTTCCTGAAAGAGGTCCTAAAATGAAAATTCCAAAGAATATCGTAGCCAAATTCCACAACTATCAGATCAAAGAGAAAGTATTGCAGGCAGCCAGAAAGGAACAATTTAAATATCAGGCAGCCACAGTCAGGATTACACAGGACTTAACAGCTTCTATGTTAAAGTTTTGGAGGGCTTGGAAAATGATATTCTGAGAGGCAAAGGAGCTTAGATTACAACCAGGAATCAACTACCCAGAAAAACTGAGCATACTCTTTCAGGCCAAAAGAGGGATATTTAATGAAATAGTAGACTTTCAAAATTTCCTGATGAAAACGCCAGAGCTGAACAGAAAAATTCAAATACAAGACTCAAGAGAAGCATAAAAGGTAAACAGAAAAAAAAAAAAACCAAGTTGATATTTGATAAGGTTAAACTGTTTACAACCCTACATGGGAAGATGATGCTTGTAATTCTTAAGAACTGTGTCTCTATTGGGGCAGTTAGATGGAACATACTTAGAGGGTGTGGGTATAAGTTCACTTTGATGTAATGATAAAAAAAATTAAGGAGTGAAAAAAAGGATTGTACTGGGAAAGAGGAAAAGGGGAGGCAGAATGGGATAAATCATATCACATGAAGAGACATGAAAGACCTATTTCAGTAGAGGGGAAGAAGGGAGGGGGTGAGCATTTGTTTGAACCTTACTGTCATTGGAATTGGCTCAAAGAGGGAATGACATATACACTGAGTTGGGTAAAGAAGTCTATCTTACCCTAAGTATGAGGGGAAAGGAAAAAGAAAAGGGGTGTGTGTGGGGGGGTGCTGATAGAAGGAAGGGCAGATTATGGGAGGCAGTGGTCAACAAGTAAAACACTGGTGAAGAGGGGCTGGGTGAAAAGAGAGAGAATCCTAGAAAATCAACTTAAAAACTTGTTGAAATAATTAACAACTTTAGTAAAGTTGCAGGATATAAAATAAATCCACATAAATCATTAGCATTTCTATATATTACCAACAAAGCTTAGCAGTAAGAGATAAATTCCATTTAAAATAACTGTAGACAATATAAAATATTTGGGAGTCTACTTGCCAAGACAAACTCAGGAACCTATATGAACACAATTAAAAAACACTTCACACAAAAGCAGATCTAAACAAATCATTTCTTGGGTCATCTCATTTAACAGTGCTCATGATGAGCCTGTGTAAAAAGATAATTACAGCTTGTATAGCAGCAACATTTCTTGCACATCATGAAGAGGTAAAGATTCCGTGAAAAAGTTGACAACTCTCCCAAACCACATTACCATTTCTTGGTATCTGGTGTGAGATGTTGGTCTATACTTAGTTTGTGTGCTGTTGTTTTCCAGTTTTCCCAGAAGTTTTTGTCAAATAATGAGTTCTTATCCCAAAAGTTGGATTTAACGAACACTAGGTTACTATGGTCATTGACTGCTCCAGGGCCAGATGGATTTACAAGTGAATTCTACCAAGCATTTAAAGAAAAATTAATTCCAATGCAATATAAAGTATTTGGAAAAATAGGCAAAGAAGGAGTCCTACCAAATTCCCTTTATGACACAAATATGGTATTGATACCTAAACCAGGAACAGCTGAAACAGAGAAAGAAAATTACAGACCGATTTCCCTAATGAATATCAATGCAAAAATTTTGAACGAAATACTAGCAAGGGGTGGATAGAGCATTGGCCCTGGAGTCAGGAGGACCTGAATTCAAATCTGGCCTCAGTCATGTAACGCTTACTAGCTGTGTGACTCTGGGCAACTCACTTAACCCCAATTACCTCACCAAAAAAAAAACAAAACCACAACAAAACAGAAAAAACAGAAAAATAGATAAACAGTAGCCAGAGTGTTGAATTTGGAACCAGAAGATTTGGGTTCAAATCCTAACTCTGCAACTTTCTGACTTTTGAGTGTCCTCATATTGTGAATCCTCTTTGGACTTTACTTTCCTTCTCTTTATCCTTATAGCCTTATATATACTTTGTGAATAAGGGTATAGAAAACTAATGAGACTAGATAGTACAGAATGTATTGCAGAGGTCAGGTTTTATTAGCCCAACACATGAAAGTTTGGTGTGAAGATGATGATAATACTTTGAATTGGTACAGCATTTATATATTTTTTAAAAAGTTCTTTGATGTGTATCATTTTATTTCTTCCTTATGACAACCCAGTAAGATAAATAGGGCAGTTTGTGTGTAGCCATGCTTGCTAAACTTCTTAATTTATAGATAATGGTAGGGCATCTCAGTTTTGCTGAATGCACCTTTATCTTTGGTAGCTCTAATGAACTCACACCATTTGATTTTAAGTAGAAAAAATGATTTATTAAATAGCTTATAGAACCCTATTTTAATTTCTTTCAAGATTGCCTGTAGATGGTTGTATTGGAAGACGATTTTTTCAAAGTCCAGCCCACATAAATTTATTGAAAGAAATGAAGAAACGTCTGGTTGAAGTGGCTGACTTCCATCATGCTGCCAGTAAAGCCCTCCGAGTTCCAGCAGATGGCAGTGAAGGACCAGGTGAAAACAATGCCTCTCCCGCAGGGTATCTGACTTCTCCAGAGCTGCATACAGAACTTGTGAGGTAAAGCATATTCAGCTTTGTAAGCTAATGTTTTCTTTCATCAAGGATGTTATATCACCTGTTGTGTATTGCAGGATGTTATTATTTTATTACTGTTATTTGCTGAATGTGGAAAGTAGCAGCAGTCAGTTAAGCATTTGTTGAGGTCTGGCAAAGAGGGTCCCAGCTTGATCATATATTTGGAGTCAGTGTGGATCTAATTAAAATCAATTGATGTGGACCAACCTATAGGATTACTTGGTCATTTTTGTATCTTAGGCTTATATTATCACATTTGTTGTCACTTTATTATTTTAGTTTTGTAATTTTAGCTTCCAAAACAAATTTATTCACATTTTAAAAGCTGAACCTTAACATGTAGTTTAACATGTGATACTTCATATGGTATAAACTTTAAGTATATTTAAAAGATTAGCGTGGTCTTTGGCTTTTTTTAAATAGTAAAATACTTCATTATTAAAGCAGTTAAACATTAAACTATTAAAGAAGTCACTTTTGGAGCAAGGCTTGAGAAGAAATCATATGTGTCTCACTAATCAATAATTTTTTCTTAGGAATTTTTAAGTTTACTCAAATCTCACATATATTATATACTTTATTAGAATGTTCTCTTTAACTTAACCTAAATTTCACCTTGATGTCACAATTTTCCCAAGGCTTATGCGTTATAAGGCTTTAGACTAGCTTTGGCCTTGAACTCTGTAACCTTACTGTTAGCTAGCCATAGACAACTTTTTACCACATCAGCAATTGGTAACCTTTTTTGCTGTAGGTTGCTTAAACTCATTAAAATGAAGTCTTTAGTAGGTTTCTTAAACTTCTGATTTTTTAAAGAATGTATATTCTGCTCCTTTTGGTTTTTTCCCCATCTGTCCTCATTTTTCCCACACCAACCCTTCCACCATCCTCTCATCTTAAGACCTCGCCTCCTTCTTTGTTGAGAAAGGAGAGGCCATTTTCCATCAACTCCCTCTGCTTCTCCAAATCTCACTAGCCTTTGACATTATCCTTCATTCTTTCTTCCTTTACCTTAGTCTCTGATGGTGAGGTAGCACATCCCTTGCTAAGGCTAGCCTTTTCACAAACATCCTTGATCCCATCCCTGTCCTGTCTTTTCAGATTGTCCCCACAGTCATTCCCCTACTTTCTTTAATCTTCAGTCTCTTGCTATTTCTGTTTTTTTTTTTCCTTTCTGTCTGTAGACACATTCAGGTTTTGCCCATGCTTAAAAAACCTTGCCTGACCCTGCCATCCTTTCAAGCTATCATATGTTATGAATCTTTCCTTTCTCAGTCTGATCTCTAGAAAAAGCTCTCTAGCTGGTGTGAGGGTGCAGCCTATAATCCCTGCTCCTGGGGAGGCTGATGCTACAGATCTTTGAGCTCAGGAGATCTGAGCTTCAGTGGGCTAGATGGATGTCTATTCAAGTCAGGTGTCACTATGGTGGTCCCTGACAGTGGAGGGGTCACCAGGTTGCCCAAGGAAGGGTAGACTGGCGTAGGCCAGGGATGGGGAACCTGCAGCCTGGAGACCACCTGTGGCCCTCTAGGTCCTCAAGTACAGCCCTTTGACTGAATCCAAACTCTGTGCAGAGACTGATTTTTTTTTTTCCTTTGGGCCAAACAATTAGATAATTAATAAATGCTTATTAATTGATTATTATCCCTTTTTCCATTTCTTTATGTCAGAAGCTAAAAGTGGATGCTGTATAGTGATATTAAGTGTAGAAAGCTTATGTCCCTTCTGATTATGAAATCAGAAGGAAGTAATTTTCAACTTTATAGAAAGAATGACACCATCCCCTCCTTTCTCTGCTAAAATTAGGAGCTTATTTAACTAATTACATATCATAGGCTACTTCTCCAATAACCTATTTTTACTAACAAGAAGTCTTCTTCAGTTAAGTAGATTATCTTTTCATAAAGTACTACTTAAAACATTTAGAACATAAAATTAGAAGAATTTCTTTTTGTCATACCCATTTATGAAAGAAAAGTTCACAGATTTATAATTAAATTGCAATCATAATTCTTTTTGGTAGTTAGCTTTTTAAAATTTTTTTTGGCAACTGATAAGGTACAATAGAAAAATTTTCCAGATAATATATTTGGCTTTCAGCATTCATCCTGGAATAGAGGGAGAATACATATGTTTTCATGTTGTGTTTTGTTTTTCTGCATGATGGCTTGCTCAGTGTCATTGATTGCCAAGGAAAGGAAAGAGTCTGAATTATCATTCAAAGTTTTACTTTAGATCACCTTTATCCATCACTTTTTGCCTAGCTTTATTTTTTAGATGGGTAAAGATAGTCCCAAAGAGAAAGAGAAATGGGCATAATGAAAATTAAAACATAGTGAATTATTATTAGTTCTGGGTACCTGATTCTTATTATTTTATTCACTAGATAAAATGTAGTTTCTGTGTAAAGAGAGGTATAATTCATTTTACCCATGCTTTTCTGTTTCTTTTTTAATCTTTTAGGCTCTTCAATGTATTTATACTATGGCTAGAAGATGAGAACTTTCAGAAGGGAGACACCTATATTCCTTCACTACCAAAGCAATATGATACACACAGACTAGCAAAGATTATGCAGAATCAACAGGTGATTTTATTACAATATTTTGTTTACCTCTTAGGATATCTGACAATAATTTGAATTTGTTACTATGGGAATAAATAAATGTATTGATCCAGAGGTTAAAGATGTCTGTTAAATATGGCCGTGGGGCTTGAATGGTCTTAGTTTCTATGGGTTTTGCCAAGGGTCCACATTATGCTTTTTTTCATGTAAGTTAACATGTCAGTGTTAGAATGTCTCTTTTTGAAGCACTGATGACAACTGTGGCCTTCCCGGAGGGCTGGGGACACTTTCTGTGTATTATGACCTCATGAACCCATATAAGCCTCCTCTTTTTGTTAGTCCTTTTTCTTATGCTAAGTTTTCACTGCAACATACTTTCAGGCCAGCCAACTTGAGTATGATTAAAGTGCTTTATTACAGTTATGTGGATTTACAAGAGTACAAACTAATTAGATGAGTGTTATATAATGTAGGTATAGAACTCAATTTAATAGGAAGTAAGTCCTATTGACCTCCAATTTGTGATAGTTTCTTTGTAGTTTTTCCAAGCCCAGGTTTTCTCTCTGGTTACTTGAAAAATCTGGTTCTGCCTTTCTTCTACACTTGGTCCAAGCTGGACTTTTATTGAGTTCCTCCATATCAGAAGTAGTGGTTGATCTGTTCTGGACCAGTTGTTATTCTCCATGGGCTGCGCTCAATTCTTGGTCTCACTTCCATTGCTCTTTGAGGGCTATCAGTACACAGTTTCTGTAGAACTGAACTGCTTTCCTTCTAACTGTTGTCTCCTTGGGTATGAATGCTTGGGTCTTGCTACAGTTCTTGTGCTCCAGCTGAGGCTCTATTAATGATAATAGATTGGTTTGCCACCACTATTTTTTCTTAACAACTATTCATTTGCATATAGAGATATTCTTATTCGGCATAAATATGTAGGTAATGTGACTACTTCAAAGAGATGTCATCTGTAGGTACAGGAAGTATTAGGGAGAGGGTAGCACACTAGTATCAGTAGTGTACTTTTATATTTGAATTAAAACTCCAGCAGAGGATTATACTTTGCAGTGCCTCTTTAAAGGTGTAAATCAGATTAGTTTTGAACAGAGGAGGCATGCTTGTGGCCTGCAAAACTCCTGAGGGTAGCCTGAACTAGATTAAAATGTAGTTGGAAAATATTTAACAGCAGCTAGGTGGCGCAGTGGTTAGAACACTGGCCCTGAAGTCAGGAGGACCTGAGTTCAAATCTGGCCTCAGACAAACACTTGACACTTACTAGCTGTGTGACCCTGGGCAAGTCACTTAACCCCAATTGCTTAAAAAAAAAAAAGGAAAAAAAAAAAGAAAATATTTAACAAATAAAAATGCAATAAAACATAATGTTACTTTGTAGTTTTCTAAGTCAATATGTAGCCCACAAAGATCCATCCATTTTTACTTGAGTTTGATATCCCTGGTCTAGAATACCTTGTACATCTTGGGAATGGTTTTAATGACTTAGAATTTTGTGAGAATATTTTTCACCAAGAATTGAAAAAGTCCTAGGCTTGTAGGAGTTTCCTGGGTTACTGACCTACACCTGGTGGGTATACTCCCTTTGTCTTATAGATGAGGAAACTGAGGCCCAGAGAGGATAACTAACCTGTCCACAGTCACATTGGTGGCATGTGGTGGGGATTGGAGCCCATGTAATTGTACTCCAAGTCTGCTCATTCCACTCTATGATGCTGTCTCTTATTGATGATGTGCCTTTACATGGTTAACATGAACAAACATTGCAATGGCAGACATTTGTTGTTAGCTCTATTTTTTTCTAGGAATTAGGGCCTAGTTTGAGATTTTATTTCTAAGACATCCTGGCTCTAACATCTGAAGTGGTAGGGGATGTTTTACATTTTTCGTTTTAAAAAAAGAATCAGAAATGATTTAGTGTGCTATAGGGAAGATGTCCTACTTCTGAAGTTTTTGATGGGGTGGGAATTTTATATATGGCCATTTTTAAAGTTAGGGAGCTTTGAGCGAGATCTTTTTAAGGAGCCTACTTCATTTAAACGATTGGCTTATGTACATTTTAATATAATAAGTTTTACAACTTATAAATATGTAGTGATTCATCTTCCAAAGTTAAAGTTGTATTGTGGTTCAATTCCAGGATTTGTGGATGGAATATTTGAACATGGAACGTATCCGTCATGAATTTCGGGAAGCTCTCAATCTTTGGATTCAAGTAAAACTTGAATCTCATTCCACACCCAGCAGTTTGTCAGTACAGATGGATTTTACTGATCCTTTGTCAGGTGAGTATCATGAACTTCTTCAAAACCATGGGGATTTGGGGTTTGCTTAATATGATCTCTAAATAATAATCGCCTTTTTGGAAATTTATTGAAATCTCACCTGGCCAGAATATGTCTAATCTTTATCCTATGAAATCTTATGGAATTTTTTTTATCTCTTAAGAATATAGATTTTGGGGCAGCTAGTTGGCACAGTGGATAGAGCTCGGGCCTTGAAGTTGGGAGGACCTGAGTTCGCCCAGCTTCAGACACTTGACACTTACTAGCTGTGTGACCCTGGGCAGGTCACTTAACCTAAATTGCCTCACCAAAAAGCAAAAAAAAAAAAAAATTTATATATGTATCGTTCAAAGATATTATTTTGAGAGGAAAAGATTGGTGACTAGAGTAGTTCTGTTCTCTGTTATATTGTGGGCAAGTCTTTTTAATGAAGACTTTGTTTTCTAATCTTTTATTTTTGTTATTATCATTGTTAGCAATAATAATTTATACTTGTGCAATATTTTACATTTTCCTCAATAATTTATCTCACTTGATACTCCCAATAACTCCATGAAGTAGATAAAATATATTATTATCTCTGATATAAAGATGAGGAAACTGAGGCTTAGGAAGTAGGAAGATCAAATAGTTGTCCAAGGTCACATAGCTAGTTAGTAGCAGGTCTTCTGCCTTCTTGTTTATGACTCTTTCAAGGGAATATTGGCAGTATGCTACAAGACTGAAGTAGTTAGTGGTACTTGGCAAAGTATAGGACTAAATGCATTTTAGATTATTTAGTTTCTTGTACTTCCAATTAATTTTAATTAATTGCTTATGGTTTGAGATTATCTTGATAATGTATATTATGACAGCACTATAAAACTTGAGGTATTTTAAAATGGTTTCTATTCTTTATAATTTATTATTTAAACACTTGAGTAACTCAGTATTCTTAGTTAATTTTTTTCTATTTGCTACTTAAAAAAATGGGAAATTTTGTTGTGATTTTGAGGAAACTACTCATAAAAGATGATTTTTATTTCCCAGTCAGTCTACAAGTGTTTATTAAGGCTTCACTGTTTGTCAGGCATTGTGCTAGGCAGAGAAAAGTTCAAAGAATGAAACAATTTCTACTCTCAATAAGTTTATATTCTAAATGAGGAAGATATCAAGTACACACACACACAAACACAATCACAATCATCAAGTTAATAAATACAATAAATACAAATACATACAAAGTAGTTAAATATAAGATAGCTAGTGAGACAGCACTAGCAGTTCTAGAACACTAGTAAGGAGTTCAAGAAACGCTTACGCAGAAGATGCTGAGCTGCATCTTAAAGGAAGAGAGAGAGAGAGACTGTATGAAGTGGAGGGAAGAAAGGAGTCATTGCAAAGGTACAGAGAAAGGAGATGGAGGGTTGTAAATGAGAAGCAGAGAGATGGTCAATTTGGTAGGGCTTAGCACAGTGTGTGTATGTGTGGGAATAGTGTCCAGTGAGACTGGAAAGGGAGATTGGGGGTTCATATTGTATAGGGCTTTAAAAGCTAAATAGAAGAGATTCTTTTTTTTTTTTTTTTAAGTTCTAGAGGCAATAGGAAACCACTGGAATTTATTTAATTTTGAGGTGATGGTGGTGATGTTGTCAGTTTTGTGCTTAAAAAAAAAACCACTTTGGTAGCAGTATGTAGGATGGACCAGAATGGTGAGAGATTTGAGGCAGGGTTACCATTTAGAAGGTTGTTGCAGTAGGTTTGGACTAAGGTGGTAGAAGGTCAAGAGAAAAGGTCACATGTAAGAGATGTTTAGGAAGAAAAGACAAAATTTGGCAACTTACTAGAGATATGGGATGAGGGGGAATAGAGGATAATGCTGGTATTTGGCAATCAGTATGTCATTGGTAATGTTGGAGAGAGCACTTTCAGTTGGATGATAAAGGTGAATGCCAAAATGTAAAAGGTTGAGAGTAGAGGTTTTGAAGGCAATGAATGGGAGTAATGTCTTCAAAGAGTTTGATTAAGAAAGAGAAAAGAGATAAAGGATGATAGCTTGAGGGGATGGAAAGGTCTGATGAAGATATTTTAAGGAAGGAAGAGACTTGGACATGTTTGAACAGAATAAAGAAAGAATTGGTTGTTTGGAATGGAGTGTAGAGGGATGCACATGTAGAACTGGCCTTGACAAGGAACTTTGATCAAAGGATGACTTTGGGTTTTGACTACAGGCACAAATCAACTAATACTAATTACAGTAGTGCCTTAGGCACTCCTTAAGACCCTAAGTTGTTCAGCAGGTGCTGATCCATAGTGGTAGTGGTAGTTTCCTCATTTGAAGTTTCCTATACTAATGAAATTGTAATTTTTTTTCTCTTTTCTTTATCCCCTCTCCCCCTACCTCCTTAAAACAAGAATGTTGCAAATAGGAATTTTCAGCCATCATATTTATTTATTTTAATTGACATTTGTTGCTTCATAACATTTAGAAATTATAGTTTGATCAATCAACAAGCATTTATGAAATCCCTACTATATATCAGACTTTGTGCTAAGCGCTGGTGATGCAGAAGGAGAAAATACAGTTCCCACCTTCAAGGAGCTAACAATTTAATGAAGAGTAGTTAAGAGTAATGATTGTAGGTGAATGAATTCAGAGATAGAACATCTCCCATTCTGTCAGTATTAGATTTAGGATTTAAATTCCTTTGTTTGGTAATTCATATTGTTCCAAAATTTTTCTGTTGACCTCTTATCAACTTGTGTTCAAGTGACCTTACTAATTTAAAAGAAAGAAAACTTTTAACGTGGGAATAGTTATGAACTTTAGACCATTGATGATTGTGCCCATATTGTGGTATCTTAGTGTGCTGTTCAGTGGAAAAACACTGGCTTAATATAAAGCATTAAATTTTAGTTCTTTGAGGGCATAAACAATACAGTTTCCTTTATGCCAATAGAGTCATGCTTAACAAAAATTTCCTTCTGTTTCTCAAAAAGAATAGAAAATAGAGCTCCATCTGGAACAAAAGTAAAGTTTCAGAGAAACCATTTCATAAATAATTGTTGACTTGACTTAATGACTTGAAATTGCCTTGAACTCTCCCTTCTCTGTTATTTCAAAAAACATTTTAAAAATGAAATATTTGTAGGAGATTTTTTCTAACTAGCTCCTCTCACTCCTTCTGAATGTATGTCTACCAAGACTCTGTCTTGGATCCTGTTATGCTTTGTCTTTCTACTCAGTCTTGAGAAACTCATTTTTTTTCTTTAACCTGTATGTGGATGACTTCCAAATTTGTTTATCCCAGACTCTTCTCCTTTCAGTAATTATAGATATTACAATACTTAGCACATAGTGACTGGCTCAGTAAATATTTGTGTTTATTTTGAAGATTGAAATTTGTTTCATGTCTAACTTTAGGAAATGACAGTGTTTGCTCACACTTCACATTCACTATGGTGAGTTCATCCAGGTCACACCTGCTAACAAGGTGGGTCCTCCAGTGTTCTGTTCTGGGATCTCTTTCCTTTTCCCTCTTTAGTATTTCACTTGATGATTTTCGCAGCTCCCATGGATTCAATTCTTGTCTCTATGCAGATGATTTTCAGATCTGTTTCAGTAGCCCTAACCTCTCTCTTGACTTCCAGCCTCAGCATCTTCAACTGCTTATTCCAACATGTTGTTCTTTTTCTAAAATTTAATTTAATTAATTTATTTATTGTTACATTTTAGGTTCTAAAATCATACTATGCATACTTCTATTTATCAGTTCTTTCTCTGGAGGTGGATAGCATCTTCCTTCATAGATCTTTTGTGGTTGATTTGAGTATTTATGATACTCAGAATAACTTAGTTGTTCAATTGTTCTTTGAACAGTATAGCTGTTACTGTATACAACAGTTTTCTTGGTTCTGCTCATTTTGCTTTTCATTATTTCATGCAAGTCTTTCCATGTTTTTCTGAGATCATCGAGCTCATCATTCTTTATAGCATGATAGTGTACCATCACAGTCATATACCACAGCTTGTTTAGCCGTTCTCCATTTAATGGGCATCCTCTCAGTTTCCAGTTTTTGCCACCACAAAGAGAGGTGTTGTTAATATTTTATTTCATTTAGGTTCTTTTCCTTTTTCCCTGGTCACCTTGGGACCTAATAGTGATATTGCTGGGTCATAGGGTATACACAGATTTATAACTCTTTGGGTATAATTCCAGATTGCTCTCCAACGCGCAGATATCTTAAACTCTCTTCATGTCCAAAACTAAATTTATTATCTTTCCCTCCCAAGATCTCCCCTTTCCCTAATTTTCCCATTACTGTTGAGGATTCTCCTGGTCACACAGGCTTACAACTGATGTGTCATCCTTGACTCCTTCACTCTCTCTCACTTCCCCTACCCCACATTCAATTAGTTGCCAAGTCCTGTTGATTCTACCTTTGTAGCATTTCTCATGTATGTCCCCTTCTCTTTTCTAACTATGCTGCCATGCTGGTGCAGACCCTTATGACCTCCTGCTGGGACTGTTGCAATAGTTGCTGCTTGGGCTCCCTATGTCAAGTCTGTCTTTATTCCAGTCCATCTTCTCCTGCCTCTAAAACTGATCTTTCTGAAGTGCAGGTTTGACTGTGTCACATGCCCCCACTCCATTTAGTAAACTCTAGTGGCTCCCTGTTACCTCCAGGATCAAATATAAAATCCTCTGTTTGGCTTTTAAAGTCATTCATAACCTGGACCCTTTTTATTTTTCCAGTTTTCTTACATCTTATACCCATCCATATATTTTGTGATCCAGTGACACTGGCCTACTTGCTGTTTCTTATACTAGATACTCCTTCTCCCAACTTCTGATTACATTTTCACTGATTGTCCCCCAAGCCTGGTACTGCCTCCCTCCTTGTCTCCATTTCCTGCCTTTCCTTACTTCTTTCAAGTCTCAACTAAAGTCCCACTTTCTGCACGATACCTTTCCCAGTCCTTAATCTTAATGTCTTTCCTCTACTGGTTATTTCTAATATATCCATGTATAACTTGTTTTATATAGCTCTTTGCGTGTTTTTTCACATTAGACAAAGGTCTTTGAGAACAGGAATTGTTTTTTGTCTCTCTTTGTGTCCCTAGCACTTAGCATAGTGCTTGATGGTATGTGCTTAATAAATATTTTTTTGACTGATTGTGGCATACAGAGGTCTTACCTTTCTCATATAAGCCTTCCTTACTACCTAACTTTCATAATAACATATTCCCCAAGCCCAGGACCTCAGTATGACAAATCCTTTCGTAGTCTTTTGTCTCTCTCCATATAATTATTTTCCAGATCTAGCCTTTTTCTTCTTGGGAATATCACTTATTATCACCAAATCTTTTTTGGACTTGATGTAAATGTATTCAGAGCTACAGTTCTGTGTCAGAGAATTGTTTATGCTAAATCTGTGATCTTGTAGTTAAATTGTCAGTCAATCAATAAGCATTTATTAAATGTACTACAATGCATTTTGCCCTTTGCTAGGAGCTATGGAGGCATACAGGTATATGATATGATCTTTGACCTCAAGAAGTTTGCTCTCCAGTTAGAGAGACTAGACCGATATTTATGAAACAATTTTAACAACAAGATATATAGTTATATGCTCCCTTATATTGTACAATTCTAAAGTGCTTTAATATTACATGTTCATATCTTCATGTATCCGATATGACATAACACACAATTGTGAGGAAAAGGGCTTTTTAAATTGTGAGACACTATATAAATGGAAGTGTAACGTGTCATTTATTTTGCTTTACTTTTTTAGCTCATTAGTCCCCAGTACATGTTTTTCATATAGTAAGTGTTTAATAATAAATATTTAATTGAATTCACTTCAAACTTTGTCCTTAAAGTCTGTCTCTCTCTCTCCTTCTCCCTCTCTCCCTCCTAAAGGCTGTGAACTTATCTTTTATAACCCATGGCCCTAATCTTCTGTTTCAGGCATATTTTTTCACTCTTTACCTGTGCAACTGGTCTTTCCAACTCTACTTTCAGGAATCTTTCTAGGCAGTCACATGCCACAGAACACTTTCTTTCCCTTTGAATTACCGCTGAGTGCCCATTTAGTCCATGAAGTTTAAACACCAGCCATTTTCTACTTTTCCTACGTTATTTTTTCCTTTCCCACTTCAAAACATTTTTACAAATATTGCATTTATCTGTCCATGCCCTGTTTTTAGCCTATTTTGCCTCTGATTGAACTATACATTTTTTGAATATGAGGTCATAGTTAATTTTTAACCACAGCCTCCTGAGCTTCTACTAAAATGTTTTTTACCTTGTGGCTGCTCACATAGGATTTGTTGACTAAGTCAGAAAATATTACATTTGCTCATTCTGATGATTTGTATTCAAATAGATATTTTATATTTTTATGATTCTTAATGATAGGAAGTAATGTTAAGACACCTTCTGTTGTCATTTGCTTCATATGTAGTTAAGGTTTGTTGGTTTTGATTCTCTTATTTTTTTCAGCCAAAGAGAGGATTTTGAGTAACTTGAAGAAACATGAGGCTCCTCATCCTCCCCTTGTTCTGCATGCACTGAAAGCTCCAGTGCCCATCATTTCCTCAACTAGTTTGCTCAATCAGAAGGAAACTATGCAGCTTATACGCCCAGACCTGAATCTCTTGCAGCAGCATGCTAAGTAAGATGATGAATTGAAATGTCTCTCCTCTTCATACTACTCACGTAGCCCAAATGATTTAGCACCTGAAGTGGGCTCAGCCTGGGAGCACTGACCAAACAGATTTGAGTAACTGAGTTTAAATGCTCAAGTTGTGACAAATCTCTTCATTTATTTTAAAAAACTGAAGTAATATTGCACACATTCATAGGGACTGTACATTTTATTATGTTTCAAGTGGTAACAATTCAGGTGCCAGCTAAAACCAACTCAGTTTTTCTGATATTTGTTTCTGATCTTTGTTGTATCTTTATGTAGATTACCCATTGGTAGATAGTGAATAGTATTTGTTTTTTATTTTATTTTATTTTATTTATTTATTTTTTAGTGAGGCAGTTGGGGTTAAGTGACTTGCCCAGGGTCACACAGCTAGTAAGTGTGAAGTGTTTGGTCTGAGGCCGGATTTGAACTCAGGTCCTCCTGACTTCAGGGCCGGTGCTCTATCCACTGCGCCACCTAGCTGCCCCCAAGTGAATAGTATTTGAAGACAAATGTTAAAATAAAAAATGCTTTTTGTCTTGATTTTTAAAAAATTCTTGTTACTTATTTGTCCTAGGTAAAAAAAAAACAAAAAACCAAAACTTTTTCATTCTTGTAAAAGTTGAATAAGGTGCACCGTCTCTACAGTTTATAGTCTTAGGAAGTTTCTTGGCACTGAGAGATTAAGTGACTTGTTCAAGGTCACACAGCCCCTAGGATGTATCAGAGGCACAAGTGGGAAGCACTTGAACCCAGGTCTTCTGGCTTCTGAGGCCAGCTTTCTATCCATACTACCCCATGCTGTCTCCACTCATACTCTACCATCTTGCAGGGTTGTGAGGGTCAAATGAGATAATAATTGTAAAAAATGCTTAGCATAACACCTGGCATATATTAGATCTGTATAAATGCTTTTTCTGTCCCCGTTCCTTTAAGGGGACATCTACAAGATGGACAAAGAGGAACATTTTTGTAAGAAGGGGCCATATACAGAATAACTTCACTTTGCCCACTGCAAAAGAGCCAGCCTTCATCATTTTATAGTCTTTATTTTACTGTAAGTTAAAGACTTCCTTTCTTGAAGGAAGTATTTTTTGCAAAGTTGTCTGTCAACATAGTATATATGTTGCCTGGTTATTTAGAAGAGAAATAATTGGAAACATGGTTAGGAATAATACTAATGGGTTTAGATGCATAAATAGCAATGCATTGTGTATAAATAGAATGAGATTGAGTTTTTAAGACAAGAGAGATAAACATTGCCTCATAGGTTTCACCAAGAGTTAGTGGGATGAGACTTAAAAAGGGACTATGCCAATTGAAGTATATATCTTATTCAGAAGAAGTAGATCTGATAGAGGGGATCCAAAATGGTAGTGTAGCTCAGCAAAGTAGTATTTTTTTTATAGACTTCAACAAGCCTGAGAGGAAGCAGCATGGAAAGCATTTGGGCAAGAGTAAAAAGAGAGAGGAATTTAAGTGATATTGGTTATTCAGTTGTGTCAGTTGTATCTGACCCTTTGTGTGACCCTGCTTGGGATTTTCTTGGCAAAGATACAACTTTACTTTTCCAGCTCATTTTTACAGATGTGATTTGTCCAGGATCACACAGCCAGTAAGTATCTGAGAGCAAGTTTGAATTTAGGTCTTCTTGACTCCAGGCCTGGTGCTCTGTCCACTGGGCCACCTAGTTGCCCATACTAAGTGATATTACAGTGAGATTATATGCTGTTCTACTGACTGCCCAGCAAGATGAAGGATATGAATGAATCATAAATCTGGCAAATAGACCGAATGTAGTAGCAATGTGGACTTGAGTTATCCAAACATTTGGTGGAATTTTCTCTTAGAAGAGGAACATCTGGCAAATTCTGTAGAGATTCAGAATTTTGGAAAAGGGGGATTAAGGGCAGTTATCTCAATTTTTTTTTGTGTGTGTGAGGTAGTTGGGGTTAAGTGACTTGCCCAGAGTCACACAGCTAAGTGAGTGTTATGTGTCTGAGGCTGGATTTGAACTCAGGTCCTCTTGACTTCAGGGCTGGTGCTCTCTCCACTGTGCCACCTAGCTGCCCCCTCAGTTTTTTTAAAAGGGGAAAAATGACCTGCTGACTATTAGCTTACAGTCAACCAGCAAAATTATGTATGAAGGCAGAGACTGTGATTGTAAATCTCTGTTTACCCTTGTGCAAATCCCTTTAGTCTTTGATTAAAAAGTTGGAAGCCATGTCTGTCCTGCTGGGTTCCTTGATGGTACCCTTCTTAGTGGCCTCAGGGAGGGCCTGATGATCAACATTTGTCTTTGGAGTACATTTTTGCTAGTGCTTTATTTGATGTCCTGATGATGTTTTTCAGAACCGCAGCCCTTCGGGAGTCGCAGCAAGTTGCTCTGGACAGTGAGCTGTTGGATGCCATTCCCAAACAGTACGTTAATCGAGAAGAGCAGATCACTTTGCATCTGGAGTGTCGGGGCAGCAGCGGCAGGAAATGCCAGGGAGCAGCTGTTGTCACAGTTCAGGTAAAAGCTAGTTTTATTTTATTCATTTGACAGATATTTGCTCAGTGTCTATAATGTACCTAGCACTGTGGGGAATGCAAAGGAATACAACTGTCTGCAAGAACTTTAATATCTATTTCAGAAGACACAGAATTAATCACATGGCTTGTATTGAAGTGTCACATGAGCTACAGACAATATGTAGCATGAGAGTTCAAAGGAAGAGTTTCATGAAAGGGGTTGGGCATAAACTGGACTTTGAAAGATTTGGAGAGGTGATAATTTGGTTAAACGGTGAGAAGGTAATGAATGAAGGCACAGAAGTGAAAACATACATATTATGAGCAGAGGCCAGTGAGTAGGCCTGGCTAGTTGGCCTAACTTCTAGGGGAGAAGCTATAGATAAAATTGGAAAGCTAGATAGAGTCTGAACTGTAGAAGGCATTGAATTTTAGGCTAAAGAATAATAGACTGTAGCCTATTAGTTGATGGGGAGTCACTGAAAATATGTGAGCAGAAGAGTAAGAAATATAAATAATGAATTAATGATTGAAGTAATGTAGGATGTGGTAGTGATTTGCAGGATGTATTGGAAGTGTAAGTGAAAGAATTGTTGAATTAGAGATATTACTTGCCTCTCAGAATCATCTTCCCAAACTAGAATGACAAGTTCTAGGCAGAATTAAATAAACAGAGATAAAAGTGTCAATGGCTCTATTGCATTCAGTAGTTCTTGAGTTGAAGGAGTTTTTGAAGAGAGCAGCTTACCTGCTGTTCAAATGCATTTTTACTGCATTCATGGGTAGCCTATAAATAACCCTTGTATCTACTGTGATAGAGCTGTGATATCATCTGGGTGAGTACTTTCTTCACTGATGCATACTGCAAACTTTCCATGCCATTTTGCCTATGTAGTTCCATAGGTCTTTAATAGAACAATTTACCAAATACATTAGAGGCCTTCTGTTGGTTCTTTTGTTATTTCTGGGATATCAAAGTGTCATTTGATTTATCAGTTGCCTCTCATTTTTGCAACATGACTGTCTCACCTCTTTTTTTTTTTTCTTTTTTTTCTTCTGTCCTACATGTCTTCAGACATGTCTTTTATACCTCTTCTCACTTGCAGGTCATCTTTGTTACTACAGAGCATCTTATTTGTACCTATAATATATATTTTTTTAAATTTTGTGATTTTGATTTCTCCCAAGTTCATGGTGTATCATTATTCATAGCCATTATGGCTTCATTAGGAAATCATTGTTATTTAAAAGATAACTTTTGTGACGGTGAGAATATTGTAATCAAGTCACTGTATAACTTCTTTGATATGATCCAGTCAGATTTTGTCCTCATTAATTCTTGAATTAGCCAATTTATGTATTTATATGCTGATGGATTAACTGAGAACTGTGAGTTCAGATTCATGCTTTAGTTTGCACAACACACATATACATTTTTCATCTTATTTTTCTAGTATGGAAATCTTACTGTCCTAGACTTGTTTGTACAAGTGCATAGAATCCTCTAACTCAGTATTGTCCAGACCAATGTTTTGTGCTTATTAGTAAGGATGGGAGTTAGAGGTAAACTTTATCCTAGTATCTGTTAGCAGCTTTCTGTTAAGACAAATTCAGGGAAGAGATTCAAATTTTGGTTGCTGTGAGGTTTGGGAAATGTTCATTGAGTTGGTTAGTTTTGTTCTGACAGTGGCCACCTTCTATACTCTCAGCCCCTGCCAGGGTTCTTAGAATATATTTTACATCATTGTGCGGTAATGAAAAGAAGGCTGTACTTGAAACAGGGAGACCTGAATTCAAACCTCACCTTTGACTCTTAATAGCTCTATGACCACTGGCAGCTCATTTAATCTTGATGATCCTCAGCTTATTCATTTGTAAAATGGGAATATTAACACTTGTGTTACCTACCTCCAAGGATTACTGTTTGTAAACCTTAAAGTTCTATGTAAATGTGAATTAGTTACTTTTATTGTATGAAAACATAGTACCTACAGATTTAACTATCACCCTCTGTAAGTAACATATCTGATCATGTAATGCTTGAAGATGACTTTTCAGTTGTGATTTCATTGTGAAAGTTAGAAAGGAGCTTTAGGCCATTTGTTCTGCTAGTGAGCAGTCAAGTACTAGTAGAGTAACTGATAAGTAGCTGTTCTCTCACAGAATTCAAATTTCTCAGGTGCTTCCCCCAGAAAAATTCTTTTGAATGCTGATTGACATTCTCAGATATCTTTGCTATGCTTCTACAGATCCAAGTGCTAGCAGAGAGAAAGCAGTGAAAATAAAGGCACATGGTTAAAAGGCAGCATATCTTGGGAGTTAGAGTTGGGGGCTGGAAGACCAAAGTCACTGACTTCCTTTGTCACTTACACTAGCTGGGTGAGGATGGGCAAGTCACTTGACTTCCCTTCTGAAGGCAACTTTCCTTTGTGCATGAGATGGGGAATAATACGTTTAATATTCATCTCACAATATTTTTTGTGAGGCTTAAATGAGAATTGTAAACTTTATAGGGTTATATAAAAACCCATTATTATTTTCATCTTGTGTTTCTATAGAGATAGTGTTCTGGTTAGGAATATGTGCCATCTGGAGACTTGGGATTACTTTAACTGCTTTAAGAACCCTTAGTATGTAGTTTATATTTTGAAAATATTTAAAGGTTCATTTAATAGTTTATTTTAGAATTCTCATTGAGGCCTAAAATTACTTGATTCGTTAATATTTTTTGTGGCAAGAGGAGCCTTGGAAATTTCCATCTTTTTGCAAATGCATATAGTTTATTTTAGGCTGAGAAAAGCTGAACACATTTCATGGGAAAGTGAATGTGCTCCTCCTTTGGTGTCCCCTCCTAACATAAGCTCCTGATGATTCAGTGACTTTCTCTAAGGAAACAGATTATTTTGTGGCTGGGTGCCTTTTGTTGCATTCCTGTACTGTGATGCAGTGTTTGATTTACTGTCATGTGAAGGCTTGGTTCATATTTACAACCTAGATATGGAAATTAACTTCTAGTGCCCTTTGCATCATTTTAGAATCACCTCTTAGGTTCTTCTTCCCAGTTTTCTGAATTTCTTGGTGGTTGTAAATGACTCAAGTAAAGTGACTTCCAACGTTCTTTTGTTCTGTTGTTTAAAATTAATTGTAATTATGGGTTGAATTATCCAGCCAAAAAATAAAAGACAGCTAGATACAGTAGTGGGAACAGTATGGGAAAATGATAAATTTGGACTTCTAAAAGTTAAATATCTAATCAATCTCTGTTAAATTGTTTGCCTTTTTTTTTTTTTTTTTTTTTTTATTTTTTTTTTTTTTT
>NW_020954569.1:62981989-62990624 GCF_900497805.2 Vombatus ursinus | reverse complement strand
TATGGTTTAAACTAGAGAGTGATAACTTAAGGCACAGGTATCCCCAAGACACATCTGAGGCAATACTTATTTATATATCTCAGTCCTAACCTCTCTCTTGACATATAGTCTCCCATTTCCTATCTCCTACTGGGCTTGTTGAACTTGGTGACACGTAGACATCTTTAAGTTCTGCATGTCTCAAATGGAATTCATTACCTTTTCCCCAAAACCAGCCTCTCTTCCTAACTTCCCTTTTACTGCTAAGGGTACTGCCATCCTCCTAGGCACCTAGACCTGCAACTTAGATGTCATCCTCAACTCCTCACTCTCACCCTCCATAGCCAATTAGTTATCAAGTTGTCCTGTTCATTCTGCCTTTATAACATCTCTCACATATACCTTCTTCTCTCCTCTGACACTGCCCCAACCCTGGTGCAAGTCCTCCTAATTTCATGCCTAGTCTATTGCAGTAAGCTGCTGGTAAGTCTATCCACCTTCCATTCCAGTCCATCCTCCGCTCTCTGTAAAACTGATCTTCCTAAACCACAGATCTAACTCATATCATGCCTATTTCTTATTCAATTCCAAGGGCTCCTTATTAACTTCAGGATCAAATATAAAATCCTCTGTTTGACTTTTAAAGTCCTTCATAACCTGGCCCCTTCCTACCTTTGTAGTTCTCTTGCAACTTATTTTCCTCCATCTACAACTATGGGCCTGGGACACTGGCCTTCCTCACACATGACACGACACTCCCTCTTCCCAACTGCATTTTCACTGGTTTTTCCTCTTGCCTGGAACTCTTTCCCTTCTCATCTCCTCCTGTTGGTTATCCTGGCTTCCTTCCAGTTTCGACTGAAGTCTTACCTTCTGGGGAAGAAGCCTTTCACAGTCCTCCATAATGCCTTCCTCTTACTACCCACTTCTGTTTAATTGTTTTTCCGTTAACATTAAACAAATATCATTGAGATCTTACTGTGTGCAAAGCATCATACTAGATGGCAAGAGTTCTACAACAACGAATAAGACACAGTCCCTGCTTTCATGGAACTTACAGTCTAGTATGGGAGGGGATATGTGTATAAATAACTATCATAGAAACTAGACAGTTATAACCACAAAAAAGATGAAAAATAGAGTTCTTTGAGCTCAGATGAGTGTGTGATCAGTTTCAGCTTTGGAGATGGTGGGAGATCAGGGAAGGCAGGAGATAAGTAGGTTTAATTTTTTTTTTTAACATTCTTTTACTGAAGTTAATGAAATTTTTGTCAGTTTGAAGGTAAGCATAAGAATGAAGCTATTAGCCAGCAACTGCATGTTTTACGTAAAGAAGTGAAGCAGTTACAAGCAGAAGCCTCCAAGCCGCCATCACAGAATATTGTAGAAGCAGCCGTGCATGCTGAGAACTTGATTACGTAAGTTTTTAAGACATCGTTAAGTCTACTTCCCAGAAGAATTTTACTGTAAATTTTACTTTACTAGCTTATTTATAAATGCTATAGTGCATTAATAAACAATATCACCCAACTTCAATCAGTGTTTTCAGTTACAGCATTTACAATATCCCCTTATATCTTCAGAGTGCCTTGTAAATTATTTCAGGCCACTCACATATTCTGTAAACAAGGTTTGTATCAGAAATGTTTAAGAGAGTCAGAACTCTAAAGGTCACTTGCTCAGGGGTTGTGATAGAATAATCCTAGGATGCTAGATTGAAAGCTGGAAAGGGACCTTAGAGGTCACTGACTGCAACCTCATTTTGTAGATGGAGAAACTGAGGCTCTGGGAGGCTAAATGCCTTGCTCTGGGTCATGCAGAGAGTGAATAGCAAGGCTGGAATGTGAACCCAGGTTTTTTGACTCCAAATCTAGCATTCTTTACACTTCTGACTTCTCAGGCATATTTTTCTCTTGCCCATCAATTATGGAAAAAAACATATTCTTGAACCCCTGTTTGTTCTCAAAGTTACTTTTCTCCCCAGAGTTGGCAACACAAGCCAGGGGAAGTCTCTGCAGAGGAGCAGGATGGGCAAGACTGCAGTGCCTGCCGCTCCCAGGTGTCACCTTCCAACTTTTAGAGCAGGTAGATTCCATTTTGTAAACCCTGAGAATAAATAAGAGTTTTTAATGAAAACGTACCTTTTATTCTCTTATTGCTTGCAATGCAACACTGAGGATTCAATTCTTAAATTAAAAACTTATTTTTCTTTTACATACATACTTGGAGCAATGTAGTATAATACCAGAGGACCTGACCTTCAGAGTTTAGAGTGAAGATTATACGACATTTCGTAGCTAATATGTAGTTGAATAATGACTACATTGCATGTAGAATATTCAGCTATACAGCTGAGAGTAGGAAAAGTGGGTTAATTAGAGTTTGTTTGTATTAAGGTTGTGTTTGTACTAGAAGAATCAGAAATTCATAGATGCCAAAAGATGACATGTAAAGTCATCATGAAAATGGGGTAGGTGAATAATTGCACCCATGGAATGAGTGAAATTATCTATGAGAGCCTTAAACTACCTGAACAGATTTTGCCAGAGCAAATAATGCAAGGAACATAAGAAAAGATTCTTATGAATTATGATTTTTTTATCATTAGATAATAATTGCTTTTTTTTCCACTTTTCTACAGGGCCTTAGTGAATGCCTATAAGTTACAGCCTACACCTGGTATTCAGAAAGTTGGCATTAGCCTCTTCTTTACAGTTGTGGAGTATGTGTGTGATGAGACACAACGTCACCCTCCTACAAGACAGTTCTTTACCTCCTGCATTGAGATCTTAGGACAAGTAAGTTTAATCTAAATGTATCTCACAGATTCTTATTTACTGAATTTTCATAGTTTGATAACCATGTGCTTGTCAACTAGGTAAAGTTGGTGTTGACTTAAGACTTAATAGCCAATCTTTTGCTTCTACTCAAATTAAAAAATAAAATACTACTCTGAATTTTTGTGAAAATTTTACCAAGGAACAAAATTGTTCATAGTTCCTTTAAGTATAGGTAGTTTTTTCCCTGCATACTTGAGATTCCTTGTAAATATTTCAGAATCATAAATGAAGTAAATTTCACTTTGCTATTTTTAGCTTATTGCACAGAACACATGGATACCAGGGAAAGAAAAGACTTATAAGTTCATTATCTGAAGTTTGTTGTTAAAAAAAAAAGGAAATAAGCCATTGTTTTGCTCATTGACATTGTACATTTCATATTCAAATTTAACAAGCAATATTTTTTCACCATTAATTTTTCAACCTTAATTTTTATAATTTAGGGTTTGCCTTTCTCTTTCTTAAAACATAGTTGAGAAAAAGATAAGGTGACCAAGGTTACATATTAATTATAAAAGTAATCCTTTTGTAGATACATTTAAGATATAGTTTTCCCAAAATCCATAACAAAAAAAGCTATATTGCATAAAATGTAGAAAATATTTTCTTTAATCTACTTGAAGTCACTATTGGGTTTTAGCTATAGTATATACATCTCAACATTTCAGGTTTATATCACTACAGTAATAGATGGTTAGAATTAATTTTATTAAAATTAACTGTATATAAGTCACCCATGCGCAGTTCAGGAGCCATCTACATTCTGTCCCTCTTCTGCTTTCTTGCCCTCATTGCTGGAAGGAGAGCCCACATGTACATAATTTAGGACTCTCTGCTGACCAGCAAATCATCAACTATGCATTTGCTCACTATGAAGTTCCCTGACACTTAAGTAATTTAGGGATGAAAGGAGTAGGACTACAGCTTCAAACCAAATGTATGGATTAGTTATCATTTTCTTTCCTACATAAATAAGTACTAATGATCAGGAGCTGACCATATTTATTGAAATCTCTTTGATGGTTTTAGCTTCTAAAGAAGGAATCTTAACCTGTGACTTTCTTCACTGTCATAGTTTGAACAATCCATTGTTTTATCAATATGTAGCAGTGATGTCAAACCCAAATAGAAATAAATCCCCGCTGGCTACATATTGACATTATCTATGATGTATTATACTTTTATTTATTTTGTTAGATACTTACCAATTACATTTGAATCTGGCTCAGGCCACCATGAGAATTTTTGCCAAGTTTTGAGATTCCTGGCTGTGAGTTTGACACCTCTCGTATGACTATTGCCCCCACTGACACGGTTCATACCCCCCTTAGTTGCTCTAGCTCCACAAAGACCTTCCCTAGAGTTGATAAGCTTCTGTAAACTTGGAATGAGGCTAGTTCTTTGGTGAGAGACCCTCAGTCTGAACCTTTCTTCAAAACCCTCTAGTGTGGTGGTATCTACCAGAGGTTGTACTTTGAGACATTTCACTGCCCTGGGAGCTCAGTTGGTGCAAAAAAAAAATAAAATGGAGAACTCTATTTTGTATACTGCTTCTTTTTGACTTGTCAAGGTGTTTATCAGTGATACCAAATCAGAGTGCAAACGTGTGCTTCAGACGATTTTGAAGAACAGAAGACTTTGTACTCTGCTCTCTCCCTACTTTACTCCAATTGCTGCACCTGAAGAATTCATAAATTTGTATGAAAAAGTGGTGAAGTTTCTAAGTGAAGACAATGGTGATATGATTTTCATGCTGCTAACCAAGGTAAATTATTAGTAAATCTTGATGTTATTATCGTAATATAAACATTTAATCTTTTTCCTAACTTGAGGATAGAGAGGAACATTAGGGGTCTGCCTGAGGGTATGTCTTCTGCTATGCTATCATCATCCATGTGGTCTCTATCTTTTAACCATGTTGAGGAATTAGATGCTTTAGTATTCCTTGCTGACATGTTGGACATACTTGTTTTATGTAATATTAAACATAAACCCCCAACACTTCATATTTTAAAGGATTTATGTGATCCTTTAGTTATCCATAGTGATAACTATGGATTATCACTGTTATCCATAGTGATAACAATGGAATATATTTAGGAGAAGATATTTTGAAATAACTGTGAACAGTTCCTCATCAATTGTGATTTAATTTGTCAAGTCTTTTGCCTACTCAGCAAAATGCCCATCCAAGTTAATTTAATGTCTTTTTCCTGAGAGAACTTGCATCCTCTTACACAGTTACACTCTACTAATGGTTTTATTGAACCAATGAATTCTATATCAGTAAATGTTTTACTACCAGTGGTCCAACTTTATAAGCTTTTGAATCCATGAAATTTGAACCTCTTAGTGACCCAGAGACTGAGCTCAGCTTATCATATTAAGGAGAAAAAATGCCTTAAAATTAAGCTCTAGCCTGTTGGTGCCTAGGCGTTGTTGTGGCAGTTTGGAGCAACACTAATCCTTTTGAAATATATGATGAAAATTCAGCACCATAGGTGCTAATTTGAGAGATGCCCTAATCATTCTGTACCAAATGATTATCTATGATAGGTCAAGGTATAGTGTTCCTTTCATATAATTATATTAGAAAACATTTTTTACTAACCTGATTGTGGCTTGTATTGTATTCAGCATATTCCAAAAATAATCATGTAGTTTTATCCACACTTTCTAGGATTATTGGCATAAAATGTGTACAACATTCAGACAGCAGAATACAGTTTTAAATCAATTTATGAATAAATGGCAAGATTTGAAGATCACAGAGATATATAGCTTGGAGATAGAGCTCTATAGCTTTAATGACTCCTCTCTGAGACCTTGGAGATGTTAATAGAAGATGAAAACCTAAAACTTTTAGGGAATTGACTTTCCTATCTTCTTTTTCACTTGGAAAAAAAAACATTTTGTTTCCAGCCTCTTGAAAAAAATTGTCTTTAAATATTTATGTGCTGCACACTGATCACTAGATAGAGTATTGAACTTGGAGTTAGGAAGACTTAAGTCCCAAAGCTGCCTTAGGCACTTACTAGCTGTGTGACCCTGAGCAAGTCACTTAACTTCTGTTTGCCCATCTGTAAAATGGGAATAATAATATCACTTGCCTCCCAGGAATGTTGTGAGAATCAAATGAAATAATAATTATAAAGCACTTACTTAGTCCAGAGCCTGGCACATAGTAAACACTATATAGATGTTGGTTAATGCTATTATTATTATTGTTGTTATCTGTACAATAGGAATAAAATAAAGTAATATTTTTAAAGTGCTTTGTAAACCTTAAAGCACTAGATAAATGTTAATTGTTATTTCCTGATCAGAGGGGAATGGCGTATTTAAAATATTCAGCAAATTAAATTTGAGAAACTTAAGTACACATAGTATGTACAAGACATGTTGCTGATTACTGGGGATACAAAGATAAGAAACAAAATAATCCCTATCATTAAGGAGCCTAAATGGGATGGAATTATGTCATTCTTGATAATATTGACATCTTTGGGGTTTGAACTCTTTTGAGAGATTGAATGACTAAGGCCAAATTTAGTCCAAAAGAAAATTTGCTTGACCCAGCCAGCACAGATTTTGCAAACAAATACTGTTATCATTAAATTTATTGACTTTTAAATTAAATTTGAAATAAACTGTCCCCACCCTTTTTGTGCTACTCCAGTGAGTTTTCTGTTCTAAATAAACACTCCTTCTTATTTTTTTTTCTTTTTAGTTCGATCTTAAGCAATGGTTAAACTCCACTAAACCTCCTCTGTCTGATCGTACCAGGCTCCTGGAGTCCATTCATTTGGCACTTACTGCCTGGGGCCTTGAACCCGATGAAGACATTTTGATGTCATTCAATATTTTTTGTAAACACTGGACTTATCTCCTTCTGTACCAGTTCCCTGACCAGTACAGTGACATTTTGAGGCTGCTTATGCAGAGTAAGTATATTTAGTTCTTGATTCTAATGTTATCAGGTTAACTCATAGTCAACATATTACCCTTTGAAGTGAGAATGAAGATCTATTTTACCATTTTTATTAATTTCTTCTTTCTCTTCTAGTAAACTATAAGCTCCTCAAAGATAAGGATTATATTATTTTTGTCTTTGTATCCCTATTATTGTGAAATGGAATTTATAGATAATTAAATTCATTCGTGAAAGTTATTGATATTTGGCAAGAAAAGAGTACCATGAAAGTCCTGTTTCCCCCAAAGCTTTCAATAGGAGCAGAGGAAAAGGAAGAATGGAAACTTCCTATGAGATTTCACTGCATGGGAATTTTGTGAAATTTTAATAATGTATTAAATAGTGATTACCTTCACTATGTACACTAGCTGTTTGGGGTCTAGGGATGGGGCAGCACCAATCCTTCTGAATTGTATGATGCATGCTCAAAATGGGGACAAGTTTGAGACTATAAATTTTGTGTGGTTCAGGTCCCTGGGAATCCAGTTTTAAGAAATCAATGAAGATTTGAGGTGTGTGTGTATCTAAAATCCTTGGACTTAGTACTAGTACTAAGTGTACTAGTGGAAGAACACTGAAATGTGCTGTGTACATGCTATTGGGTTTATTATTATTATTTTTTTTTTGGTGAGGCAATTGGGGTTAAGTGACTTGCCCAGGGTCACACAGCTAGTAAGTGTTAAGTGTCTGAGGTTAGATTTGAACTCAGGTCCTCCTGACTCCAAGGCCAGAGCTCTAATCACTGCACCACCTAGCTGCCTCTCATGCTATTGTTTTTAAAGTAATACAAGGTTTACTTTAGGAAAAAATGTAAAAAGATGAGAGCCTATGTCTTTTTTTTTTAAGCTTATTTTTATTTTAGATTTTTTTAAAAAAATTGATTGATTTATTATGTCTTTATAACCTGGTCATTCTCAATTTACAGTTTCACCATTGAGCATTTCCCTGTAATACAAAGATATGCATACATGGATATATTCTTACATACATAGTTCATAAATAAAAAACAGTTCAGCAAAACCTACCAACATGATTGAATCTGAAAGAATATACAAACCTCTGTTTCTGTAGCCCATGGCTTCTTTACCAGTGGGGGCAACTGTATTTCATTTTCCATTTCCCAGGCAAGGGCTAGGATTTTTCAAAACAGTTAATGAAAGAATGGCGATCTTTCAGTGTTGTTTTTGTTTCCATTCATTTTAGCTATAGCGAATATTTCTCTTTACTTCATTCTGCATCAGTTCATCAATGTTTACCTAGGCTGCTCTAAAATCTTTGATTATATCATTTTTTAAAAATTTTCTTTTATTAATTTATTTTGATTTATCAACAGTCACTTCCATAAGCTTTTGATTTTTAAATTAGCTCCCAGAAGCCCATGTCACATTAATGTATTTATATAAAACATTGCCATCAACTTTCTCTGCTCATATTTTTTCCATCATTTCCATCAGTTTACAGTCAAGTATTGCCAGTAGATCAAAATTTTGTATCTGCTTAGGCAAGAACTATGTAATTTCATTTTAAAGTTTCAGAAGAAGGGCTTATTAATACCTGTTCTGACCCCTTGGGAGAAATGGAGTTGTATGTCTGTAGGTGCCAGTGATGTGGAAAGTAAAAACCAGGAAACTTTGATCATCTTAGAAACTGATCTCCCTCTCTCTCTCTTTTTTTAAAATTAATTTATTTTGATTTATCAACAGTCACTTCCATAAGCTTTTGAGTTTTAAATTTTTCTCTCCCTCCCCAAGATGGTATGCAATCTGATAGGGGCTATACATGTACATTCCTATTAAACATATTTTCACATTAGTCATCTTGTAAGGAAGAATTAGAACCAATA
>NW_020954569.1:62981823-62981935 GCF_900497805.2 Vombatus ursinus | reverse complement strand
AGAACCACAAGAAAGAAGAAACAGAACAAAATAGAAGGAAAAAGAAAGGGCAAATAGGATGCTTCGATGTGCATTCAAACTCCATAGTTCTTTCTTTGGATGTGAATAGTAT
>NW_020954569.1:62981573-62981666 GCF_900497805.2 Vombatus ursinus | reverse complement strand
TTGCACAGCTATTTCCCAATTGATGGACATCGCCTCAATTTCCAATTCTTTGCTACCACAGAAAGAGCTGCTGTAAATATTTTTTTACATGTG
>NW_020954569.1:62981379-62981531 GCF_900497805.2 Vombatus ursinus | reverse complement strand
GATCCTTTTCCAATTTTTATGATCTGTTTGGGTTACAGCCCTAGAAGTGCTATTGCTAGGTCAAAGGGCATGTACATTATTGTAGCCATTTGGGCATAGTTCCAAATTACTCTCCAAAATGGTTAGATCATTTCACAACTCCATCAACAATG
>NW_020954569.1:62961449-62981325 GCF_900497805.2 Vombatus ursinus | reverse complement strand
GATTAGTGTTCCAGTTTTCCCACATCTACTCCAACATTTATCATTTTCCTGTTTTATCATGTTGGCCAATCTGATAGGTGTGATGTGGTACCTCAATAGTGATTTAGAGCTTTTTTTCATATGACTATAGATGGCTTTAATTTCTTCATCTGAGAACTGCCTGTTCATATGAAACTGATCTCTCTTCCTGATTAAGGATGTATTCCAGAAGCCCCCTTTGTGTTCATTGTCCTCTTGGTTCCTTAGCATTCTTTCTCTTTCGTCCACATCCTTAGGTTCACCTTAAGCCTTAGGTGGAAGAACAATTAACATTTTGGTGACCTTTTGTCAAGGTCAGGCTGCTGAGAGATTCTTACCCTATTAACACTTCAACCCAGGGTAGCCTTGACAACATTAATTCCCAGACAAAATCAAACTGTTAGGAAACATTGGAAATCATAATATTTCCGTGATTCACATACTTTTTCATATATGGTTTCATGGTACAATCCTGCCTCTGCTACTTACTCTTGCTTCCATACTTTTTGGTTCAGCCAGACTGACTTTCTTGCTGTTCCTTACATAAGACTTTCCATTCCCTATATCCATTGCCTTTAAACAGCTCCTGTCTCATGTTTGGAATGCTCTCCCTCTTTACTTCCACCCTTTTTTTTCCCTTCAAGAACTCAGCTGAAGCATCAAACTTTTACATGAGGCCTTTTCTATTTTTCCACAGTTCCTAGAGGCCTCCCTCTTCTGTTTGTCTTATAGACATTTGTGTCTCTCTTGGTAGCATATAAACTTCTTGAGGTCAGAGACTGTTTCATTTTGTCTCTATGTACACAGCACCTAATACAATACCTGGCATATAGTATGTGCCTTGAATATAGTTAATACTTGTTCATTGGTTACCTGTATAACCTATAGCAAGTGACTCTTCATCTCACAGAGAGACTTCATTTCTTTGAGGTTCAGTTTTCATCTATAAAATGAGGAAATTATACCAGATCATTTCTATGGTTCATTCCAGATCCGTTAATCTTATGATCTTAATGCCCTGGCAAACTAAAATTTGTTTATTTGGGGATTTTTTTTTTTTTTACTGATTTATTTATCACTTAGTAACCACTAAATATCAGGCTGAACTTTCCTGTATATAATGTGGTTATTTTAGTAGTAATGATGAGTTGTTCTTTTCTTTCCCAAGGCTCAGCTGAGCAGCTACTGAGTCCTGAATGTTGGAAGGCAACACTGAACGCTCTGGGCTGCTTCTCATCTGAGAGCAAAGAAGGGGACTGTCCACACCCTATAATTGAGAGCCCTGTGTTTCCAAGTTCTCCCAATATTCTCTTGTCAGATGAACAGGTATACAACTTTTATCTTTTAAATCTTCGGGCCTAAACTAATCTATTTCTCTGTTTTTTATGCCCCTGAAATTTTAGGTTGAACAAGCAAACCAGTTTATATGAAAGAGGCTACTTTTTGTGTATTGTTGTTTTTGTTTTATTTGATTATCAGCCTTATGATATCCCATCTCTACATTTTCCTGTACCTAGAATGCCCTTTTCTCCTCTTTACCTTTGCTTGTTTAAATCCTACGTTGAACATTTAAAGGTGTAGTTAACCTCCTGATGAATCTCTACTCAGTCATTCGAATTTAAAGTGATCTTTCTGTCTCTAAACTTCAGTAACACTTATTATTTATAACATTAATTTAGTATATGCTTTATGTTATCTTGTGTCATTAGTCATCTTTTATATGTGTATGTCTTATTTTACCATCTCAGAAGACTGTTTATTCTCTATTATGCTTAAATTTGTTGGTTGTTGATTATTCTTTCAGGTAATGGAGACAATACAGTGGCTTTCAAATTTTTTCTATAAATTGCGGTTATCCAAGTTGGACTTTAAGAGTTTTGGATTATTTTCAAAGTGGACTCCTTATGTGGCTGATGTGAGGAGATTATTGGAGTACCTTGTGAAACGGCTGATTGCCTCTGAAATGGCTTGCTTGGGGCAAGACACGTTAACTAACAGTAGAACAGGTAATAAGCTTTTAGTGCAACATGAAACCAAACTTATTGGCTTTCTTTTAAAGAAATCTGAAAAGACTTGTTAGGACATTTAAATCTTTTTTGTGATCAAGCTGTATATCTTATCTGTCAGAAGGAAAAGATGGAAAACATATAGTGTGGGTGTGAGAAATACATCAGACCTTATAGTCATTCATACATTATGGATGCTTGATACAGCTTGTCTTTGACCCTCCTTTAGGGCAAAAAAGGATGAAAAATTTTAATCTTTATCTTATTGTTCATATTATTTCTGTCTTTGAACAAACGATTCTAGAAGTTTAAATAGCCATCCTGGGAAAGTGAGAAATTGTATTTCCAGGTACTTTATAAGTGAAGTTTCATTATAATAAAAATAGTTATTTGATTTCATGAAACTTCACTAAAAGAAATGAAAGCATTTCCTTTCTTTAATTGACTTTAACTCATGAGTCATCTGTTGTAGTCACATGGTTACCATGTGAATGTGATATTCAGATTAGGAGGATCTGAATTTTTAAAATAATTTTTTGAGTGAGATTGCTCGACTATGCCTTTTCTTCTCTAAAAATTGTTGTACCTTATTTTAGTGTTGAGATCTCTGCATTCACTAATAGTTCAGCTCTTCAAGCCATGGATTCTGGTTTTAGAAGACAGTACAAGGTAAATAAATTTTTTAGATATTTGAATACCCTGGAAAGTCATAATTTTCAAGTTCCCCTGGTATTTTAGTGTCAATGATTAGTGTATTGCCATGTTATATTTTCAGTGTTGTAACATTTAAATTTTAAAAATGATTCCTTGCTAATCATAGGTAAGGAATTTTCTCTTTTCAATTATGCCTCTAATAGCTTCAGAATAATAGCAAATCAAAAACAGAAGAATGAATGAATTTATTAATGCTTACTGCCAAGAGTTGAGCTAGACATTGGAGATACTAGTAGAAAAAAAGCAAAACAGCCCTTGCTCTTTCAAGGCGTTCACATTCTAATGTGATAGGCATAGAATTGGCGTGTAATAAATATTTCTTGACAGTGATTTAAATTTGTTGCTGTCATTTTGATTACTTGCTGAACATTTCCACCTGGATGTCCCAGTGGTGTCTCAAACTCAATAGTATATTGACATCTCTTATCTAGAAAGCTTAGTGTGGTCCCCGACTTCCTTAGTGTGGGTTTTCTCTGATGCAGATTGAAACACTCATACGTGTACAATTCTTGTGCAGTATTAATGTATATACTTCATTTGGAATCTACAAAACAAATAGACTGGCCTTCCTCTTGTTTTTGGTTTTATATTTTTGCAGATTATTAGTGTGTAACTCAAACTGTCCATCTCTTGTCTCTCAATCTTGCTATTTAAGTGGCTTAACTTTTTTTATAGCTATGTCCCCAGTAATATCTTTTATTACATTTCACACATTTACATAATTACTGATTATGTCCTGTGGGTTACCTGATACTCATCATCCGTCTTGACATTGACCTTTGAGTTTTTCTTCTTTTCTCTTACCTTTGATGCTTACTGACACTCAACCCTTATTTTTGTGTTAATCCCATGAAGTGCTGGAATTGAACATTCATTTTCAGTTGTCCACAATAAAGAAATCCATTCACTTTACTTGGGTGGGTGCTGCTACCCAAAGTTTATGGTTTTCCAAGTTTCAGAAGTTGCATATTGAAATTACTCATTTATTCATATGTATTATGAATTAATGTTTCTTTTAGAGCCATGACTTTAATATTTTGACTATAGTATTTATTAATAACTTTAATTCATCCAATTTAACATGTGACTCTTATCATCAAGCAAATACAAAAATAAATTTAAAAGCAAGCTTTTATGAGATTAGAGATGTTTGAAGCTGTAATGGGCTGTTGTGGAGTAGTGAGGCTCTTTGTCACTAAAAGTATTTCGAGCAGAAGAATGATTATCAGGGATGCTAGAAGAGAGAGAGGGTTTCTCTATTGGGTTGGAGGTTAGATTAGATGATGCCTAGAGTCAGGTACCTTTTGATTCTAAAATTCTGACTCTGATTTTGTCAAAAGGGTACTTTCAGAGTTGAGAAGTTTCTGGAAATCAGAATGTAGTGACTGAGGTTTTATGGGGTATTGGCCACATGGTATGAAATTGACTTTGTTTAGACAAGCCTAAAGTGGCATTTACTGTGGCTATTTGCACCTCACCTTTTGAGCATTCTGAATTATTTAGTCAGTGTTATACAAATATGAAAAGTTTTTCCTATGAGGAGGATCTTCTTATGACATTCTAGCCATTTCTGGGCATTCAACTTGGCCCGTGACTGGGACAGTGTGTTGTAACTGCTAATACATATATATGAAATATGGTCATAGTGCATGAAGAATAGGTACAGTGATATAAACTGAATGACTCAAAAGATGTCAAGTGATGACACTGTTGATAACATGCTTTGTGTGCCAGGTCAATCCCCGAAACTACAGTGAAACAACAGAGGAGTGGCCCAATTGACCTGGTCCTTATTTCAGGCTAGACAGGCCTACAACTTAATGTTTTTGATGTTGTTTAAATGTGATGAGGCTATTTCCTGTAGGGTTTCCACAGATTAGGCAAATTTAACCACTCCTAATTTAATCACTGGTGCTCTGGTTTTTAACTGTTCATTTCTTTGCTTTAAAGCAATCAGCACTACTATCCATGGCTGGAAAGTGATGCATCCATGGCCTCAAGTGTGGTACATTTGTTCAGTGAATGTATTGAGATTTTACATGAAAGTTTTAAAGGTAAGCAAATGCCAAATTATAGATGGCACTAGTAATTTTCTCTCTCTATATAAGTCATTCAGTTAATCTTTGGTCTCCACACCCTTTCTTTTATTTCATTTTGATTGTAAGCACTGTTTTCGTGGGTGTGTTTGTCTCATTCTAATAGTGTACTATGGTACATGGATTTTCCACAAGACTCCAGAATGACTTAGAAAAAGAAGTTCTTTTTGTGTTTTGTTTTGTTTTGTTTTAATTTGGCCTTGGATCACAGAGTGAAAACAAATTTGAGTGAAAAAAATGTGCCAAATTCAGGTTTCCATGTTTCCTAAGGAAGCTTAACTGGAATAAATCACTCACCGTAACAAGAAAAAAAATGTCCTGTCCAGCCAACATTTAATCTCCTTACCAGTTGGAGAAATATGACAGTCAAGGGCCACACCAGTTTAGAACATAAACTCATTTTTAAAAACATATGAAAGGGGATTATAGAAGATAACGTATTACCTCATAAAACTGTAAAAATTAATGAAGGAAATTAAAGCAAGAGACCTACGTAATTCAGATAATCTCAAGGGTAGTTAAGGATGAAACTGGAAAGAAGACAACCAATAGATGAAAAAAATGGAAAAGATCTTTAAAGATTTGCATGGCAAAATATTTTGTCACTGACAGTGGAGCCACTGCATTTGGATTCTAACATCCAGTCTCCAATGTGCTGTGTAAGCAGTAAAAATGGCACTAATGAAAACAAATATTGGAAAAGTGGTAGAAACAGATCAGTTATACATAGAGGAAGTCCATGCTGGAGACAACATGATTTAGGGCATTAAGGTTTGATTCTCAAGGTAGCTGAAACAAGGGAGAATACCAAAAGTTTGGAAAAATCAGTTACTACCAACACATAAGTTGACTTTTCCTTCACTACAAAATTTTTGTGAGAAATAATATAAATATGCAGTGACAGCATGTTTGTCTATCTTAATAAAGGTAGGAAAAGAGAACAGCAGACGAGTCTTGCTTATTGCCCTATTGCATGCTCCACGTACTATTGGACCTTACCACGTGCCTAGCCACTGCACCCAAGGACCATTATTTTGAGGGTCTATACTAGAGTGGTGGAGAGGAAGGGAGAAGAAAGTGTGAGTGGCATTATAGAGGTAGAAGTGCTAGGATTTGGTAACTGATTAGATGTGGAAAATGAGGCATAATTAAAGATTACGCTGAAGTTTTAAGTTTTTATAACTGAGAGACTAGTGGTACCATCAACGGAAAGAGGGACAATTTGAGCAGGCATAGGTTTTAGGGAGAACATGAGTTGTTTGGGGTATGTTCATTTTGAAGTGTTAGACATTCAGGTGGTAATGTCCAACAGACAGTGGGAAACACGAGACAGAAGTTCAGGGGTGCTAGTAGAGTTGAGAGGGATTTCGGAGTCATATACTTAGAGGAAGTAATTGAAGCAGTGGGAGGGGTTGATGGCACTTAAGAATATAAAGGAAAGAAGCAGTGTAGAGTTGTTTTCTAGATGTTTGACAGTGAAGGGGAGGTGAAAGAGGGGACAGCGGCTTAAGATACGGGGAATAGCAGGGTCAGCGGGCACCAACTTTAGTTCACAGGCCTCCCCTCTGAATCCCTGGCCCTTGGACTTGGAATTGTTCTTTGGTATCCACTATGCTTCCCCTTTAAAATATCACACAGAACCCCTCCCTTTAGCTGGTCTTCATGTCTCTTAGGAAAAGAAACTGTATTCCATAGATTGATTTACCATAGTTTAGCCATTCTATAGTCAATCAGTAATCATTTTGTTTCTAGTTTTTACTACCACAAAAAAAATGCTACTACCGTGTGTATGGTATGGATTTTTTGGTATGGATGACCTTTCTATCTTAGGACTTATGCGAAAAAGGTTCTTTCCAACCTGTGACATAGAACTTTCTTTTTTTTTTTTTCCCCAAGGTAGGAGAGGGTTAGGTTACTAAGAGTTCTATTTATTCATTCATTCATTCACTAATTCATTTATTTATAGGCAGATGGGGTTAAGTGACTTGCCCAGGGTCACACTAGGCTAGTAAGTGTCAAGTGGTTGGTCTGAGGCCGGATTTGAACTCAGGTCCTCTTGACTCCAGTGCCGTTGCTCTATCCACTGTGCCACCTAGCTGCCTCGACATAGAACTTTCTAAAAGGAACATAATTTCCTTTATCGCTCTAATCAGACAGAGGAGGTGTTCTGTCTTTTTTTTTTTAAGCCTATTTCCCCCCTTTTTCTCCATGGGAGATATCTATAGCCCCTGAATTCCTTTCCTCCCATTTTATCTCATGTCTCCTGTGTCTTTACCAAGAATTCCTTAGTGCTCACTAAGAATTTTCTCATAGCTAGCATTTATATAGAGCTTTAAGATTTGCAAAGTGTGTTACATATATTAACTCAACTTAATCCTCATAACCACCCTATAAGGTGCATATTATTAATATCTGAATTATATAGATGAAGAAATCAAGACAGTGGTGAAATGACTTGCCTAGGGTTACACAGCCAGGTAAGGAGGGTCTCTAAGGCCATATTTGAACTTTGGTCTCTCAGACTCCAGTTCTTTCTCTGCTATTCTACCCAGCTGCCTCATAGTTTTTACACTTCTTATTTGGTTTAGCTGAAGGCTTTCTACGTGGGAGCCTGAGGCATATTCTTGTGCAATATCTCTATTCAGGGCCTTCCAATATACCTCTACATTTTAAAGGCAACTTATGCTACACTTGAAAAATACTGTCAGGTAAGAAGAGAGCATAAGATCATAAATTTAGGGGTTGAAGGGATCTTAGAGGCCATCAAATCTAACCTCATCAGTTTCCGGATAAGAAAACAGGCCTACAGCAGTTGTGACCTGCTTAAGGTCACACAGGTTGTAAGTAGCAGAGTTGGGTTTAGAACTTACCTACTTTGGCATTATTATAATGTCACCTCTTCTCTTGTATGCCCTTTTCCTTTCCTCTGATTGGAGAGAGGAAAGAGCTGGAGCTCTTCCAAGATCCTCTATTTATAGGAGGAGGCCCAAAGCAGACACCTCATCTCTTTCACTGGTACCCTCTTCTACTTTCTTGCTTTCCTCTTTTCAGCTTATTTTTATGTGTTGTGTTCTGTCATTAGATTGTGAGCTTCTTGTATCCCCAGTGCTTAGTATAGTACATAGGAGGTATTTAATAAGCCTGCAAAGTTTGGTCAGTGTTTACAACTTTAAGTTTTTGATAGCTGAATTTTTTTTTGGTAATTTTGTTTTATAGGACGATAACTATAATATTTTTAAACTATTTTTTTTTTAATTTAGATAAACTCTTGCCTGGTGATGAAGGAGCGCTTCGGCTACACTTGATGCATTATTATGAATCATGCACAGCACCCAAAATGCCAGAATTTATTCTCTTTGCTTTCCATAATGAATATCGAAAACTTCCATGGAGGGATATGTACCCAGACCAAGTGCTAATGGAAGCTTTCTTCAAAGTAAGCACTTTGTAGTAGGGTAAACATACTGATTTTCTAATGAATTAGGATGCATCTTTGTCAGTATTTAAAAGACTTTGAAGAATCGATGGAGTATATTTTCTGCAAATCTGGATTTTTTTAAGTCAAATTTATATGAGACTGTTAAGTGCATATAACATCTACAATTCCAGTCAGAGATAGCCAATGACAAAAGTTCAGTGGGTATCATCTTTTTTTTCTCCTAGACTTTAGTAGTATTGCTATGTATCTGCTCACAATGGGTAAGATTTCTTTAATAATGACATTTACCTTTAAACTGTCTCTTTGATTAGACGGCATGACTAGCAGTTTAGCTGTAGACACTATAGCATTATTTAAAGTTGAAATTGCTTCTTAAGAAAATAAAACTTAGATTGATTCGTGAATCTTTATTTTCTATAAGCTGCTCTGTAAAGTGTATAATTGGGAGGAAGAGTGCCTTGGATTGACATATATGCACATTAGGTATCACTGATTTTACTATGTAGAGTTTGAGATTGCACAAGGAAATGATTTAGCATGTAAATGTTTAACTCTTTGCAAAAAAAAAATTGTAAATGTTTTTGGTCATTACATTATTGTTGAGAAAATAGTTGTGAGTAATGTGTACAGAATGTACCATCAGTCACATTGACTGGTATATTACATTTTTAACCATCTTGATATGATCTTATCAAACTTATGCTTGAAAAATTATGAATGAAAAAGCATTTCTTACTTACTTACCTACTACATACTAAATCCGAGGTTACAAATATAAAAGTAAGGAAAGTTTTTGATTGAAGTGCACTTAGGTTCAAATGAAGGGGAGTGGTGGCCAGGAAGGGTGTTGGGGACAAAATAAGCATTTTTTGAATGCCTGTTCTATGTCAGGTGCTTTACAAATATTATCTCATTTGATCTTCACAACAATCCTGTGAGGTAGATGTTATTACAATCCATTTTACAGTTGAGGAAACTGAGGCATACAAGGTTAAGTCACTATTCCGGGGTCACACGGCTAAGAAGCATCTGAGGCTGGATTTGAACTTAGCACCAGGCCCAACGCTCTATCCACTCCAAGACCAGCACTGACTCAGGCCAATTCTCTGGTAGTTTAGGTTCAGTATTGGATCAAAATGAGACTCTTGCAGGTCATTGAACAATAACAAAAATAGATGTACTTTTTAACAAAACAGAAGGATATTTAACAAGAATAGGTATCATGGTCATTGCAGAGGGCCTCGGCAGATCCCCCTTGCTTGAGTTATGCATACTAGTAATCTACCAGCCAAGTCTGAGGGCACCCCCTGGAGCATCCCCTGGACGCTTTGTACTCAAATCAAAAGTGATGTCAACAATCTGAACTTTTAGTCTCCTGAGCCAACCAAGACTTGAGGATGATCTCAATAGCTGTTAAGTTAAAAATAGCTTAATTTGCATGAAGGGGAGGAGTTAGAATATTGCTCCTCCCACAGGGAAGCATTTGAGTCTGGAAAGGTACCGGGATGGTGAGTGGGGCCCTAGACAAGTAGATTGGCACAACATACCCCAACCAGAAACAATAGCATTTTATGTGCAATGTTCACAGCCCCTGACTTTGCAAAGAAGCAGAGAGAGGAGCCTTCTCATATCTCTTTTTGGGGGCCCTGCTTGGTCATTATAATTTTGTAGCATTCAGTTTCCATCATTTTGTTGTTCTTTTATAACCAAGAATCGGAAACAAAGATGTCTATTAGTTGAGGAATAGCTAAACAAATTGTGGTACGTGAATGTTACTTCCTAGTGCTATAAGAAATGATGAATATGTTGACAGAGAAATGTGGAACGACTTGCATGAATTGGTCGATGCATAGTAAAGTAAGAAGAACAAGAAAAGCAGTATGTATAATGACTACAACTATATTTATGCACAGCTACATTCACACACCACAACTTATTTAGCTAATCCTCAATTAACGGATGTCTACTTTGTTTACAATTCTATACTACTACAAAAATTGTGCTTCTATAAATTTTTTGATGCATATGGGGCCTTTCTTTTTTGTCTTTCACCAGAATTGTTGAGGTCTAAGCATAGTAGTGAAATTTCTGGGTCAAAGATTATAGACATTTTATTTACTTTGCATAATTCCAAATTGCTTTCCAGGATTGTTGGACCAATGTATAATTCCAGTAATATTGTGTTAGTATGCCTATCTCTCCAGAACTCCAACATTAATTATTCCCATCTTTTGTCATCTTTGCCAGTTTACTGGGTATGAGGTGAAATGTTAGAGGTGTTTTGATTTGCATTTGCCTTATTATTAGTGCTATGGAACATTTTTTCATATGGTTGCTAATAGTTTGTAATTATTTTGAGAATTTTAAAAAAATATCCCTTGACCACTTAACTGTTGGAGAGTTTCTTGTGTCCTCTCCTAAACCTATTACCACATCTATTAGAATTTTCCCTTTGCATTAGAAGCATAGTTTTTTCAGATTTAGTTATTCACAAGAATGAATAAAACACAATTAAGTTATTTAACACTGCTTTTGTATCCTTGTTCTGTGACAAGGGAAGACTTATCTCGTTGAATCTTATTTTATTAATACTTCTGTATTTTGAATCCTGAGGAATGTTTAAAGAAGCTGTCATTGGGTTTTATTTCCCATCTCAGAGAAGAGACAACTAATGAGTGATTTTACAACTTTCTGAGGGTGTAAAGGAACAAGGGTGCCAAGTAGTTATTTTTTTATCTGCACTAAGGAATAAACGAGGAAATGGACTTAACTTTATGGTGAGGGAAAGTTTTAAAAATAATTGTAGTTTACTTTTGTAGAGTGCTTTAATAATTTATTATTAATTTAATTTAATTAATTAAATTTAATTTGTTGTTATTAATTTTTATTTATTTATGTTATTTAATAATAATTTATGAAGTGCTTCCTCACAGTCTTAAGGTAGATAGTGAAAGTGTCCTTATTTCTGTTTGGCAGTTGAGGAAACTAAGTGCTGTTGAGGTTAAGTAACTACCCCATGGTCACATGACTAGTAAATGACAGAACCAAGGTGGACACTTAGGTCGGATGAATGTTCTTTCCTTTCTACAAGGAAAACCTTTGTGACTCTTTAAGGTTCATAACAGCAGTGAAATAGGGAGATTGGAAGAGTTTTGTCTTATAAATTTATTAGATATACATACTTAATCTTATATATTTTAAAACATTGACCTGTCCAGAGTCAGTTGGTCTTTTTCAGCTCTGAATATGTATTGGCATAATGATATTTGGGGAAGTGATGGAGCATTAACTAAAAACAGAGCAAGTGACAACTAACATATCATTAAGACAGGAATGAAGGGGAATGTATCTTTATCAAATTTTGGAGCCAGAATTAGGGGATAAGAAAGGCAGTCATATAAGACACAGTACACAGGAGACCCAAATAAGGGATATTTTTGGATATTATTTTTTTTTAAATGTCAGTACATTTTTAATGCCAGAAAATTCTTCTCTCCATGACTTGTAGGTGGTTTAAAAAATTATTTAGGTGACAAACCAAGTCTTTGTTCCATTAATGCAATGGATAATAATAGCACCAGGGGTCCTGTACTTTTTTAGCCTTTGCCTAGGACACACAAATGCTTTATCCTAACTTAACTGCACAGAATTTATTATGTGCCTATATGTAGACTGCAGTGGGTTGTTGACCTTGCCTTTGGAAGGAAATGATTTTATATTGTTCTTTCTTTGAAAGAAACAAGGATTTTGGAGAAATCAATGTTTTAAAAAAAATAACCAAAGTATTCCTTTAAATAATGAGCTCCCCTGGTGCATTTTAAAGTGCTTTTAATTCACAAAAACACATTTTTCAGGACATCATTATTACATAAAACATTTTTTTTTTTGGTCATATAATCAGGGTTAAGTGACTTGCCCAGGGTCACATAGCTAGTAAGTGTCAAGTGACTGAGTTTGAATTTGAACTCAGGTCCTCCTGACTCCAAGGCCAGAACAAATAATTTTTTTAAACAATTTTGATCTGTTTTCTCTTAGGTGGAAAGAGGAAGCCCCAAGAGCTGTTTCTTATTCATGGGTTCTGTTTTGTGTGAAGTAAACTGGGTTAGTGTACTGGCTGATGCCTGGAGTCCCAATCCCCATCCAGAAACACGAAGCATGATTGTCTGCCTGCTCTTCATGATCATCTTACTGGCAAAGGAAGATCAGCTCATAGATCAAGCAGTAAGTCTCAGAGCTTAAAGGCCTGGCACATCTTGGTAAATTTCCCTCTCCTACTTAGGCCCCACATATTTCAGTTAACATTATTTTAGCATGTTTACATTTCTCTTACCTGCATTTAGATAGATGCTTAGTATGAGAAGATATTAAAAGAACCAGAGGAAGAGCTCCACCATGCTTAGCAGATCCCTTCTAGAAGATGTGTGGAAAGACATGGACAAAAATAACGCCAGATAAGAGTGTCATTGGTTTGGATTCTAAAAATGGTGGAGAGTACTTACGCAATAAGAACATAGCTTATACTGTGAAGTAATATGGTTTATTTTCTTATGTAGCTTTGCTCTGAAAATAACTATTTTGAAAGGAAAATATTCATTAGGAGGTATTAAATTAGAAGAAAATTAATTTTATTTTTTAATCAACAAAAATCTGCCTTTTCTCCCTCCCATTCCTCTCCTCTTCCTGAGAATGAAAGGAAGAAATACAAAACCTTTGTTAGAAGCATGTCTAGTCAAGCAAAACAAATTCCCATGTTGGCCATATTTTTTTTAAAAATGTCTCAATCTGCACTCTGACACCAATGCCTTTCTATCTGTAGGTGGGTAACATGTTTCATCATGAATCGTTTGATATCCTGGTTGCTCATTATGTTGATCAGAGTTTTTAAGTGTTTCAAAAGTGTTTTGTCTTTACTATATTGTTATTACTGTATAAATCATTCTCCTGGTTCTACTCATGTCCTTTTGCATCAGTTCATTCATGTCTTTTCTGGCTTCTCTGAAAAACATCCCCTTCATAATTTTTTTTCTTTTTAAAAAAAAAATTCAATTTTATTTCATTTATAGTTCCAGGTTCTCCCCTGAGAATGCAAGAAATACAAAACTCATTACAGATATGAGGTCATACAAAACATATACGTACTTAATCTTACATATTTTAAGGCATTTCTGCATTAAGTGTGTTTGGGGGGGTGGGTGGGAAGAAGAAAAATAAAGTGAGAAAAAAAATGTGTACTTCAATCAGCAATCTGAGTCCATCACTTCTCTATCTGGAGGTGGATAGCATTTTTCATTATGAGTCTTTTTGAATTGTGGTGGGTCATTGTGTTGATCAGATATACTAAGTCTTTCACAGTTGATTCTCTGTATAATATTACTGATACTGTGTAAATTTTTTTTCATGGTTCTGCTCACTTCACTCTGCATCAGTTGATGTAAGTCTTCCCAGATATTTATTTATTTATTCATTCATTCATTCATTCATTTATTTATTGTCTAGGCAGTGGGGTTAAGTGACTTGCCCAGGGTCACACAGCTAGTAAGTGTCAAGTATCTGAGGCCAGATTTGAACTTAGGCCTTCCTGAATCCAGGGCTGGTGCTCTATCCACTGCGCCACCTAGCTGCCCCTCAGATCTTTAAAAAACCACCCCCTTCATCATTTCTTGCAACACAATGGTATTCAATCAAATTTAAATACCATAATTTCTTTAGCCATTTCTGAATTGATGTGGACTATATTACTTTCTAATTCTCTGCCAGTGTAAGAAGAACTGCTAAAAATATTTTTTACATCTGAGTTTTCTTCTTAATTCAGATCCTTAACTTTTTTCTTCTTTATTTTTTTGTTTAGATTTACTTAGGTTTAAACAGGGTAAATTGAGGTCCTCCACTATTACAGTTTTATTGTATATTTCTCTCTGTAACTAATTTAACTTTTCCTTTAGGCGCTTAGATGCTGTGCCATTTGTTGCATTTTCAGCAAAATGTAGTTTTCCTGTTTGCCTCTTTTAATTGTTTTTGTTATTGACTTGTCCAAGATCATGACTGCTACCCTGCTCTTTTTACTTCAGCTTCAGTATTTACTCCAGTGCCTCATTTTAATTCTGTGTGAGTCTTAGTTTTAAGTGTATTTCTTTCAAATGACATATTGTTAGATACTGCTTTCTAATTATTCTGCTATCCTCTTCCGTTTTACAGGTGAGTTCATTTCATTCAGATTCACATTTACGATAGTTAATAATGTATTTCCCTCTATCCTATTCTCTTATACTTTTCTATATGTTTGTTACTTGCCTCTTCTTTATATAGAAGAGGATGGTAAGGGAGAAATGTGCTTGGCACCAGTGCTCTAATTTTGATATCGTCCGTTTATGCTTCCCTATTCCTTTTTTTTTTCCCTTACCCAGATCTCAGTCATGTAAGTCACAGAATGTACAAACATACATTCTTATCCTTTCTTTCTTTTAGACCCCTCTTTATCATCCACCCTCTTAGAGTTAATTTTGCTTAGGACTAACCCCTCCTTAATCTAACTTTCTTCTTATTTACACCCTTTACCTTTTTCCCTTTTATTTCTCTGTTGAGTGAAATATATTTCTTTACCTGTGTGTGTGTGTGTGTGTGTGAGAGAGAGAGAGAGAGAGAGAGACAGACAGACAGACAGACAGAGATAGAGACAGAGAGAGATTGTGTGAGTGTGAGTGTATTCTTTCTCTCCTTTGACAGTTCAGGTCAGAGTGAAATTCAGTTGTCACCTGCTCCCTCTTTCTCTTCTTCCTTGTTTGTATAGTCTTCTATTTGTTTAACTCCCAATTATGTGAGATAATTTTCCCATGCCTTCCTTTCTTTACTTTCCCCATTCCCCTCCATGTACTCCTCTTCCACTTTTTTTCTTTTAAGAACATCAAAACATAACAAAGCCACTTCTAAGCCCTCTGTCTTATTTGACTCCCTCTCTCCACCCAGATGATGATAGAATTCTGAGGGATATGTACATCATCTCCCCATCTTAGAAAATAAACTGTTTATCCTTGTTAATTCCCTTATAAATGCTTGCTCTTATTTACTTTTATGTGTTTCTCTTGCTTCCTGTGTTTGTATTTCAGAATTTCACTGCAGCTCCAGTCTTTTCATTAGGAATGTTAGGAAGTTCTCTTATTTCGTTTTAAAGATTTTTTTTTTCCTCCATAGAAATTTATGCAGTTTTGCTGTTTGTGTTATTCTTAGTAGTATGCCTCTCCTTTATTATGATATCTGCCAAATCTTGACAATGGCTTCTAGGTAGTAGAATTCTTTACTTATGGCTGCTTGTAATATTTTTCCTTTGATCCGAAAGCTCTGGATTTTGCTGTAATGTTTCTAGAAGTTTTCATTTTGGGGCTTTCAGGAAATAACCAATGTATTTTTCTATTTTCACTTTGCCTTCCTGTTCTAAGAGATGTGGGCAATTTTCTTTTATGATTTTTTGAAATATGATGTCTGGCTTTTTTGTCTTTCAGGAAGTCTAATGATTCTTAAATGATTTCTCTTCAATCTGTTTTCCAGGCTAGTTGTTTTTACTGTGAATTATGTTACATTTTCTTCTATCTTTTAGTCTTTTGATGTTGTTTTAATATTTCTTGTTGTCCCATGGAATCATTAGCTTTCATTTGGTCTATTCTAAATTTCAGAGTTTATTTCTTGAGTAAAGTTTTATATTTCTCATTTTAAGCTGTTAATTCTCTTTTCAATTCTTCCATAGCTGTTACTTATTTTACAATTTTTTCCTCTAGTGTTCTCATTTCATTTGTAGAAAACATATTCAGCTCTTTTAAAAAACAAAACAAAACCTCTTGCTTCATCTCTTTCTGGAATTCTAGTTGAACTTGTGAACTTTGTTTTTCTTTGAAGATTTACTTATAGATGTTTTGGTGTCATTTTCTTCTTCTGGGTTTATGTTGTGTGTGTCCTTGTTACCATAATAAGCTTTTTATGGTTGTATTTTTTTTTTTGAATTTTCTTGTTCTTCTAGCCTGCTTTCTAACTTTGGACTTTGTGTTAGATCTGGGATCTGTGCACTTCTTTTTGGAATGATTGATCTGAACTTATGTCTTGGGTTCTTCTTTCTTGGGGTATTCTAGGATCTCAGTGATAGTTTGTGCTGGGGATCTACAAGTTTTCAATGTTCCCATAGTGGTGTGATCCAGGACAAAATATGATTTTTAATCTTCTGGTCTGAGCTCTGCAAGTTCTTGACTTGGATTTGGCTCTGAGCAAAACATGAACTTGCCCCTGGTGGGAATCTAGTGGATTGCTGTTGGATTCAGCCACTGTCACCTAGTTGGAGAGCTCTGTAGGCGCAGAATGGTAGAACTACAGGCTCCCCTTTGGTCTGTGATTCCTGTCCTGTTTATTGCCTGGTAGGTTTCAGACTAGACTGGAGGCTGGAACTGAGACCCCAGGAAGATGCAAAACATTCCTGGCTAGACTCTGTCCCGTATTTGCAGACGTCGCTGCTTATCTTCCTGCGTTCACCTGGGCTGGGAAAGTGACTCACTTTGATTTGTTTCTTGGATTTTCTCTTCAAGACTTGATCTGGTTTTTTTTACTCCTGTTTGTGGAGGATTTATAGGGGAGAACTTGACTGTACTTTTTTCCTGCTACTTTGTCATTGTGTTTCTGCTTCTTCTAAATTCAAAAAAAAAAAAAAGGTTCTCATTATTTAATTGTCACACCTGTGACTAAACTAAAAGGCCAGTCTTGGGATGTTTCACTGTTTTGTAATCCCTTCAGATCTTCATTGAGTTATAATAAGAGCTTAGAGCTGAAGAGGATCTCAAGGACCATTAGTCCATCCATGCCTCAGTAAGAATTCCCTCTACAACTCACCCATTCCAGGGTTATCCAGCCTTTGCCCTTTTTAGTGAGAGCCTAGCTCCACTGTACAAGGCAACAGGAGGAAAAATGTGAAACCTTTTTAACATGTAAAAGTTTGAGTTTTTCTCCCATCACAAATAGCTGCCCTTTAGTGCATTTATTTCCTAATTGCATAATTAACACATGCCTCTTCTCAGAGAGGAGCCTGCTGGCATTGTTTTCCAAATTAGTATTTAAGATGACTTAGAAGGATAGAAGCATCATTTCTAAAAATTACCCAGTTAACTTCTTTTGATACAAGATCCTGCCTTATGACTAGGGGTTCAGATGTTATAGTTGACAATCTTCTGTTTTTCTTTACAGAGTTTTCACCAGTTAGAGAAGTTCCCTTTAAATTGTGCCTATAATATTAATAAATCTCAGTGTTTGGGTGTTTTTACTATGTCTCGATTTATTGTGCTTACTGTCTGTAGCAATGTCACAGTATATTGACTCAATTAAATTGTACTTATTGTCAGGCTGCATAGCCAATAACCACTACAAAAATACTGAGAAAAACTCCCTGCTAGAAAAATGGATCAATGTCTGTAATTGTAGAACTAAACATGATATTTATTTGTTTGTTTTCCCCTCAGGATTCCCCATTACTCAATCTCCTTGGACAGGCGAGTTCTCTTTCCTGGCATCTCGTAGATATTGTGTCATACCAAAGTGTCATTGGGTACTTCAGCAGCCATTATCCTCCATCTATCATCCTAGTAAAAGCTTCTTCAGCTGAATTAATAGTAAAGCTCTTAAAAGCATCTGCAGGCTTCAGTGTTCCTATCGATGGACAAATGCATCTAGTAAGTAGAATATGTGCTACAAAGTTCTAGGAACTTTCTATGACTAGTAATAATGGAAATGTATAGTGGTGTATATTATTGTGGCATATAGGAGAATTTCACAGAGTTATAGCTCATAAATTGTCTCATCATCAAACATAAGGTGATGAAATGTATGTTGTAATTATACTGGTTTTTAAATTTCTCAGTTGAAATACTACATGATAAATTAGAAATGTTGATTTATCTTTACTAGTTAGTGAAGCATTAAGTGCATCCTATGTGCTGAGTGTTGGGGATTCAACCACAGAAGTGAAATAGTCCTAGCCCTCCAGGAGCTTACATTCTTATGGGAGAGACAATGTGGGTATACCCAAGCATACAGAATATTTACAAAATGAATAAAAAGTAGTTATGGGAGGGAGGGTGCTACCAGTGGGGAGGAGGGAGTATGGAGATGTAGTATTGGGAAAGTTTCCTTGTATCTGGTGGCTCTTGAACTAAGTCTTAAAGGAAACCAGTTATTGCAAAAAGCAGATGTGAGGAGGGGATATATTCTTGGCATAGGGGGTAAGTAATACAAGGGCATGGAGATGGGATATGAAGTGTTGTGTGTGTAAAACTGTAAATAGGATGTTATCACTAAATCACCAATTGTGGAGAGGGGAGTGATATGTACAAAGTTTGGAAAAGTAGGAAGACCCTTATGTTCCCAAAATGAAGTTTATATTTAGTCCTTGATGCAGTGGGGAGCCATTGGAGCTTTTGTTCAGGGAGTGACATGCTCAGACTCACACTTTAGGGAAATTACTTTGGCAGTTATGTGTAAAATAAATTGGAGTAAAGAGAGACTTGAGTCAGGGTAACCAAACAGAAGACTGTTGCAATGTTTCAGATAAGAACTGATGGACTTGAATGAGGGAGGTTGGTGGTAGTGTGAGTAAAGAGGAGGGAGGCGGGGTGTATGTGAGAGATGTTGTGGAGAGAGAAGCAACAAGATTTGACACCTAATTAGAGATGTGTTGTGAGTGAAGTGTCAGGAATGACCCCAGGGTTGTGAATCTGGGTGACTGGTAGGATGATGTTATTCTTGATGGAAAGGGAGAATTTTGGAAAAGGGATGAGTTTGGGATAGGGGGAACCATCTTGAATTCTGTTTTGGACATATGGAGGTGAGATGCCTATGGGTCATCCAGTTTGAGACACTAAAAGGTAGTTGGTAATGTGGGACTCGAGCTTAAGTAGCTACATGCACAGACAGACACACGCACCTGGGAGTCATCTGCACAGAGACTTCTTTAAGTGGTTTACTTTTGTTAGCATTTCATTTACCTGGCCAGAGAATTGCCACTAATTGTAACACCTGAGTTCTAGTCTTGGCATTCTTATTAATTTGTAGCATGACTTCCTGCAAATCACTTCAGCCTCTGTCTCTTGGCATTGGTTGTCCTTCCAGCCTCTATGACACTTTCTTCCCATGTCTGTCTCTCAGGATACCATGTTTTCTTTAAACCTCAGCTCAAGCCCAGCCTCTGATATGGAGCTTTTCCTGACCTCTTCCCTTCTTCTCCCCACTCCTCCCCCCAGCTGCCAGTCTTGCCCTTACCCCAAATGTCCTTGAAGATATTTTACATATGCTTACTTATGTATACATTTTCTTTCTTGCTTAGAACATTAGCTCCTTGAGGTCAGGGCCATTGATTTTTATCTTTGCATCCCTAATGCCAAGCACAGTGCCCACTGCTGAGTATGGCTCAATAAATAATTGTTGGACTATTGCTTGTGTCTGTAGACCTGCCCCCTTATAGCTGTGTGACCTTGGGGAAGTAATTTCACTTCCCTTAACTTCAGTTTTTTGTTTTTTGTGTTTTTTTTTTTGGCAGTTGGGGTTAAGTGACTTGCCCAGGGTCACACAGCTAGTAAGTG
>NW_020954569.1:62938049-62961395 GCF_900497805.2 Vombatus ursinus | reverse complement strand
CCTAAATTGGAATCAATTAATACCAGCATCATTTCTTCCCAGGATTGTTGTGACAATCAAATGAGATAATGAATGTCAAATTAAAAAAAAAATGCTTCTGTTGTTGAATGTGAATGTTCATTGAATTTTAGTTGAACTGACTTGAAAATCTTTTGTTTTCCATTAGGATGCAGTTCCAAAATGCCTAGCTTTCACTCGCCAGGTGGTACAGTTTCTTAGCTCTCTGGAACAAAATGGAAAAATTACTTTTGCAGTACTCGAACAGGAAATGTCTAAGCTTTTGGATGACATTGTTGTCTTTAATCCACCAGGTAAGTGACAAATGGAAAAATTGCTAACTTGTTTTAGCCAAATAGCTTGGAATGATGGTAACAACGAAATGGGAGATGTCTCTTCCTCCAAAGATCCAATTCTCTCTCATTGGGAAGAGTTTCATTTACTTACTTAGCTTCAGGGGTTCAGCAGCCATTCTTCAAGTCTTTCTTCTGTGTCACACACATTCTTTCATTCTCTAACTTCCTGAAGGGTTCCATTATGCATTTTCACATCCTTTTGTCTTTGTTTTTAACTCAGGGAAAAAAAAAACACAAACGCTTTCATTTTTATTAAAGAAATGTTTTATTCTCTCTGATCACCTAGAGAGTGGAGAAGCATTCTAATTTTCTTTCTTTTTCAGAAGGGAGTCAGCCAACTTGTACTCTGTAGATATGTAATGTAGTAGCAATGACTGGGCCATGGTAGAAAGAAAAATATCCTGTTATATATGTAGGTCACTGTAAAATTTTCTGGTCTTCTATACTTGCTGGAAGAAAGATCCTCTGACCTCTGCAGTATTTTTTGGTAGTGCTTATTTCCATCTCTGTTGTTAAACTTTTAGTTTACCATTTATCCCACTAAGCTTCTTAAATCTTTCAAAGCTGTTTGTCTTTATAATGTTATTATGTAAGTTGTTCTTTTGGTTTTGCTCACTGCATTCTGTATCACTTCGTAAAAAGCTTCTTATGTTTCTCTCAAACTATCCTTTTCATCTTTTCTTACAGTGCAGGAATGCCATTCCACAATTGATGGGTACCCCCTTGGTTTCCAGTTCATTACCGTATGTTACAAAAAGAACTTCTATAAATATTCTTGTACATATGAATTTTTTCAAGAGTTCTTTCCACTCTTTGGAGTGTAGGCTTAATGGTGGTATCCGTTGGTCAAAGGATATGCATAGTTTAGTAAATTTGGGGTATACTTTCCAGAATGGATGTACCAATTCACAGCTCCACTGGCAGTACAGTAATGTGATGAACTTAATCTTCTGAAGAGACATTTATATCTTCTCTTAATATTGGAATATAACCACTTCATCCTTGTATAGCCCTTTCTGATTGCTCATTCATATTTACCTTTCTGTGTTTCTTTTGACTTCTGTGTTTTTCTTCCAAAGTTTATATGTAGCTCTGTTCTTCTCATAAGGAATGTTTGGGAGTTGCATTTGTTTCTCCATAGGATTATTCTGAGTTTCTCTGGGTAAGTTATTCTTGGCTATAAGTCTATATTTTTGCCTTTTAGAATATCATATGACATACTCTTTACTTCCTTTATGGCGGTAGTTGCCAGATATTACCCAATCTTAACTGTAGCTCCTTAGAACTTGAACACTTTCTTTCCGGCTGCTTAAAGTTTTTTTTTTCTTTAGCTAGAAACTCTGAATTTTGGCTAGGACATTCATGAAAGTTTTCATTTTGGAATTTCAGGAGTTAACCAGTAATTTTTCTTTTTCTTTCTTTCTTTTTTTTTTGTCACTTTGCCTTATGGGCATAATAGATCAGAGAAATTTGCATTCATAATTTCCTGAAGTATGATATCTTGGGTTAGTTTTTCTTTTTTTAATTAATTGATTTTGATTTATCAACAGTCACTTCCATATGCTTTTGGGTTTAAAATTTTTCTCCACCTTGCTCCCTACCATCCTCCCCAAGACAGCACACAATCTGATATAGGCTATACATATACATTCCTATTAAACATATTTTCACATTAGTGATGTTGTAAGTTAGAATTAGAACCAATAAGAGGGACCACCAGAAAGAGGAAACAAAACTCAACAGAAGAGAAAAAAAATTAGCAAATAGTATGCTTCAATCTGCATTCAGATTCCATAGTTCTTTCTTTGGATGTGGATATAGGCTCAGTTTTTTTGTCTATGACTTTCTAGTAGTCTAAAATTTTTTAAATTATCTTTGTCTTCTTTCTTAAAGTCATTTGTTTTTTATTTGAGATGCCTTGTATTTTCTTCTATTGTTTTGTCTTTAGACTTCTTTTTAATATTTCTTTTTGTCTCAGAGTCATTAACTTCTATTTGGGCCATTCTGATTTTCAGAAAGTCTGTTACTTGGGTAAGATTTCATACTTCTTGTGCTCAGCTATTAATTCTTTTATGTCTTTCTTTGAGAGCTCTCATTTCTATTTCTTTTCTCTAGAGTTGTGATCTCACTTAAGAGGTCATCAGCAGATTCTTGCAATTTCTACTTGGCCCTCTGATTTTAAGATATCTGGGTAGTTTTCCCTATAATTTCTCAAAATATGATATCCAGGCTATTTTTTTATTCATGGATTTCAGGTAGTCCAGTGATTCTTAGATTATCTCTCTTCAGTCTATTTTATAAGTCAGTTTTTTAATGAGATATTTCATATTTTCTTTTTTTTTCCAGTCTTTTGACTTTGTTTCATTATTTCTAGATGTCTCATGGAGTCATTAGTCTTTTATTATTTCTTGATGTCTCATGGTGTTGTTAGTTTCTGTTTTACTGATTCTGATTTTCAAGGAGTTACTTTCTTCAGTAAGGTTTTGTAACTCTTTTACCAAAATGTTAATTCTCTTTTCATATATTTCTTCCATATTTTTTATTTGGTTTTAAAAATAATTTTCTTATCTCTTTTAGGAATTCTTGTTGGGCTTGTGTCCAGTCTGCCTTTTTTTGGGTAGGGGGGAAAACTAGGGCCCCATTCGCTTGCCACCACACCTTTCTATCCTAGATCTGTGATCCAGAACTGGACAGTGGGTGATAGAGCTGCAAGTTTTGGAACCATTCGTGCTCCCAGCACTAGTTCAGGGGTCCCCTGAGATCTCTCTTTTCCCTGGTAATTACTGTCTTGGTACTCTTGTCTTGGCTCCCTCTCTGTCCTTGGGCACTAGTATGCTTCTTGTGGCCGTCATGACTGCTGTCGCACCCTCACCTCAGGTCGTCAGACGTCTCTATCTGTCTTCCTAAGCTTCCTTAGGCTAGGAAAATGACTCACTGTGTCTTTTTCATGGCTTTCCTGATGAGAATTTGGTCTGGCATGTTTTCTAGGTTGTTGTGAAAGAGATGTGGTAGATGAATTAAGCAAAAATGCTTCTCTTCACTCTGCCTCTTGTCACTTTATTTATATGATTTTTAACATTAAAAAAAAGTCTTCCAGGCATTCTAGTGACTTCGTAGCAAGTTGACTTTTTATTTGAGGCTTTGCTTTGTAGATGTTTTGGAGTTATTCTCTTTATCTAGGTTTTTGTATTGGCTCCATAATACCTCTCTATCATTCACGTCTTTTCATGACATTCTTCCAGTTTTCTCATTCTCATTCTTTCAACTTTATTTCCTGAATTGAAACTTTGTGTTAGGACTTGTCCTTGCCCTTTCTACCTATCTACAGGCCCCACCTCAGATCTACAGGATGAATGGAAATCCTCCTTTAGGGTTAAAGCAACTGAGCTGTAGGTCTGTCCCTGGTGTGTTACCTTATTAGCAACTTGTCTAGGACTCTGTGATTTTGGGATGGAAAAATGACCTCTTGTGATTTCTCCTTGGATTTTCCTCTCTCTCCTTGGTTTGGTGTTCTTCCTTGATCTTTATTACAGTTGCTTTGGGAGAGAACTGGGTTACAGCTTCCTGCTAACCTACAATCTTTACCAGTTTTTGTACTTTTAGCTTCTCAATCTAACTTAGTATGATAATTGATATTCCTTCTTATCAATGGGCTCATTGATCTTGAAGTTTAACATAGTAATAAATGCTTCTAAGTATCTTACCCTTTTTTTGGTGAGGTTGGGGATCAGTGGGTTGGAGAAATTGGACTTGTGAAGAAATGTGTTCTACAAATACAGATCGACAATTGTTCTGTAACTGTAGTCTTACTCTGCAACTCTAAAAGAGTTGCCTAGGGTCATGTATCCAATGCGTTTCAGAGCTTGAACTTGAATTCATGTCTTCCTGACTCAGATGCTCTCTGTCCATGACAATTCTCTGCTTCTCAGACTACCATTAACCTTTGAACTTTTTTGTTTATTTTTGTATTTGAATGTCTAAGAAATGAAATATGCCTAGCTAAACATTCCAAAAGTAGCTTTTTTATTATCACTTAGCATATTACTGCTTTCATATACCATGGCTCCTAGGTGTTTTGAAAGCATTAACTTCCCCTTAGTACCTAGAAGATACATTTTCATGCAGGAGGCCAACACTTATTAACTTGCTAGAACTATGGAATGGCTATGTTTTGGTTCTTTTAGAAACTATAAACTCTGAAGTCTGCACAGACTGTAGCTAAGAATTTAAATGTTGCTGTTCTTTCCTTCATGAGATGAATTTTAATAACATTGGAGGACCAGTGATGAGTTAGCTATGAGTAGCAGTGGATATGTATATATTTTATTCCCTTCAGATATGGATAACCAGACTCGCCATATGGCCCTCAGCAGACTCTTTGTTGAAGTTTTAACGATGATGAATAATGCTAGTGTCCCAACGGCTGAGTTCCTTCGGGGCAGTGTCCGGAACTGGATTGACCAGAAAGTACATGGGCTAGTAGTGCTGCCCCTTTTGACAGCAGCATGCCAAAGCTTGGCTTCTGTCCGACACATGGCTGAAATTACAGAGGCCTGTATCACTGCGTACTTCCAGGATGGTGAGTGAGCATCATCTTGCATCATAGTTTTGTCTTTTCTGGGAAAACTTCAGTTACAAAGGATGATATATTGGGATCTAGGAGATGAAAAAGAACAACATGAATCAGGGAGGTATCATTCTGAATTCTTGTGTGTCTGTGAATATAGCTCCCTTTTTTGGGATGGGGAGGGGGTATTTTTTTTTTTAAAGGCAAGTGCCCAGGGTCACACAGTTAGTAAGTGTTTGAGACCAGATTTGAACTCACGTCCTCCTGACTCCAGGGCTGGTGCTCTATCCACTGTGCCACCTAGCTGCCCTGGTATTTTTTTTATTAAATAAATCATACTCATGTTATTTATGCCTTTTGATTATATCTTTGATTAATATTACATTGGTGGTATAGAATTTTATTATCCCAGTCATCATTACTTTAAATCTTTTATTTATTGTGGAAAACTTAACCATGTACTCTTACTAAACCATGATTGAATCTTAGTGTTTGTCCTTGACATTTTTCTATGCTGCTTACTTTACTCTCCAGTTTCAGTTGTTAAGTTTTCAGTTATGCATTGTTGAAACAACACTGAAGTTAGGTGTGGGTTCTACTCTCAGCTCTTCCACTCACTGTATGATCTCAGGTGAGACATTTAACTATTGGGCTTCCATTTCTTTATGTATAACATTAAAGAGTTGGTCTGGAGTTAGGACAGCATTTGTGGTAGGTGTTTAGTAAATCCTTGTTGATTGATTGGAGAACCTCTGAGGTTCATTTTTTTCTCCTCAGTTTTTCAGTTTTAGGTATGGCTTTCTTTTCCATCATCTGATTGAAAAGTTACCCTTGTAGCATAACTAATAATAACATAGAATCATCACCAACTCTCAGATAAAGAATATTGTTTAACTGGTGCACTTTTCTCAATATTTTTAAGATAACTTTTAGTTTTTTTTCTTTTTAAAAATTTTTCTTGTTTATGTTTTATTTATTTTTAATTTATGGAATAAAACAAGCATTTCCATAACATAGTATAAAAAAAGATGATTGCACATGAAACTGCAGATCTATTATATACAACTTTCTAGTCCTTTTAAATATGTAACAAAATTATCATGTAAATTTCTCTTTTTTTTAAGATGTGTACCTTGTGAATAGAATATGTACACACACACACACACACACACACGCACAATCAACTGACAGGTAGAAGTGGGCTTTGTATGTCTCCAAAACCACCCTAATAAGTGCAGTGGAACTATTGGCATGTCTGCAAAGATGTCTCCCGTGATATTTTCCATTTCAGTGTCGAGAGTTGCAAGTCTGAGGGTCATGGCAAGTGGGTAGCATTCTTGATATCAGAATGATAATTTTGCAAGTTTATGTCATAATGTGTACATAGACTACTTTAAGGCTCTAATTCTTATTATATTCCTAACTTTATCTTCACTTTGCTACTTACAGCTTGTATGACCTGAAGTATATCAATTATCTCATTTTCCTCATTGTAAAAATAAAGAGTTTGTACTAGATAACCTCTCAGGATTCTTCTAGCCCCAATTCCTATAACCCTAGCATCCCATGACTCAGAAAATTTGCTTAAATCTTATTACCAGAGAAAAAAGGGAATGTTTAATTGTTTAAATTTCTGATTTAGAACCAATAGTTACCTTTCATGATTTTGTGAAACATTTTTAACAGATTACTATCTGAACATGATAATAATATGATAATAATACACTGAGAAATGAATGCTCTTATTTCCCTCCCCTGCCCATTACCTTTCCTAATCCCTTAATATGGTATTGTTAAAATATATATATATATATATATGTATGTATATATATATATATGTGTATACACACACACACACACACATATATATTTCCAGGGGCAGCTAGGTGGTTCAGTGGATAGAGCACCAATCCTGAAGTCAGGAGGACTTGAGTTCAAACCTGGCCTCAGACCAAACACTTGACACTTACTAGTTGTGTGACCCTGGGCAAGTCACTTAACCCCAATTGGTGTATGTATGTATGTATTTCTTGTCTCCCAAGATTGCAATTTCTGGGGGCAGGAAAGAGGTTCATATATTCTGTTTATATAGTATCTGGCATGGTAGTCTGCTTCATTAGGTAACTTAAATGTTTTTTTGAGCAAGATGAAAGATAATGGCCTAGAAATTAGAAACTTCTAATCTTAGCTCAGTCAGATTTCCTGTATATTATACTGCATCTCATCTCAGTCAAATGTTTGGTTCCTGAATGTTTCTTATGTAAGAGTTGATGTGCTGATTTTCTTTAAGACTAATATGAGAAATAATTTCACATTATAAAGTTTAAAATGAAAGGCTTTATTAGAATAATTGAGTTATTATGTTTGATTCTGGTCTGTTTACTTAATTTCTCTGCTTCCTGTTCTATTATTAGACTCCCTCAACTATCATTTGGGATGGGGTCCTATCCTGGTATCCCTTCAAGTTCCTGAACTCACCATAGAAGACTTTATTCAGGAGTGCCTGTCCCTTGGAAGTTATTTGACACTGTATGTCTATATGCTTCAGTGTTTAAATAGTGAGCAAACACTAAGAAATGAAATGAAAATGTTGCTAACGTTAGGAAAGTGGCTGGAACAGGTATATCCCAGGTATGTTGTTGGTGTTCTGTCTGGATGCCATATTAAACATATTACTTGGTTAACTTAATGTTTTATTTTAATGTGAGTATTTAAGCTTTCATTGAGCATAAACACAAAGAGACACATGGTATATAAAACAGATAAGGACAATCCTATGCCAGATTTTTCTCAATGTGCTTTTGATTAAATGAATGAATTGAATGTATAGCTGGGATGACTCAATGCCTTTGGAAATACCTTAGAACAGTGGTTTCAAACTCAAATAGAAATGGGACCACTAAACCCTACAGAAGGATCCCTGTGGGCTGTATATTGATTTAGAAATCATGTATTAACATTACAAATACTCTATTATATTTTTATTTATTTTGTTAAATATTCCCCCATTACATTTTAATTTGGTTTCAGGGCCAGGCCTTGTGCCTTAGAAGACCTTGCTAAGTGATTACAAGGGAAGCTATAGAGTATTAAAATATGAAACCTCCCATTAAAAGTAAAACATTTTTTACTGTAAACTCTGGTTGCAAATAGTAGAGCAGATTACCGGAAACCCTTAGAATGATGGAATGTTGGCACTAAGGACCTTAGAGGACATGTAATACAAACTCTTCCTCTTTTCCTGTCCACTTCATTTTACAGATGAGGAAACTGAGACAGGCCTAGACAAGGAAAAGATTTGCCTGAGGTTATACAACTAGTTCAGAGAATGTAGGGACTAGCACCCAGATTGCCAAGCCAGTTTTGTTTCCACTACAAGTTGATGATCTTATGCATATTTCCTTATAGGTTTCTTTTATAAAAGTAATATTTTTATTTGAGCTTTCAGCTTACATTATGGTTTATAGCATGTATCATGAACTTGAAAACCAAATGTAAACCTAAATCTGGGAGAGAATAGCAGGTCAGGGTGCAAATCCGCTCCTTATTTTTCCCTTTCTTTTCATATGTACCCACTCCAAGCTCTGTGCGAGATGAGGCAAAGCTCTTTTTGTGGTGGCACCAAGCACTGCAGTTGTCCCTGATCCAGGCCGAGCAGGATGACACTGTGCTGATTGGATCAGTCATCCGGACTCTTCTTGGGATCCAGAACAGACAAAGCCAGGCAGCAGAGGAGAGACTGAGCTCAGGGATACTAGGTGCCATTGGACTAGGCAGGAAGTCTCCCTTGTCCAACAGGTAAGAATTGTAAGGAAATATTCCTCTTCATGAATTCCCAATTCCAAAACTGGTATGGATGCTGATGAAAAAACTGTTGATTCACCCCATTAGTTTAAAACTAAATGAAGTCTGTGATGAAAAAAAAAAAACAAAGGTATGAAGTAAAGACCACTACCAATTATAGACCAAACTACCTCCATTGGAGTCTTTCTCTAGTGTCTCACTGTCATATGGAGAGGACACTGAACTATGTTTTGGAAGCTCTGGCTTGTTGCCCTGAGCCAGAAGAAGCCTGAGCACGGGCCCGGTGATGGACTGTATGCCTGCTATTAAGGACCATTCACTCATTAACACCTAATCTCTGCCAGGTTCCATACTCGATACTGAGCATACAAGGACAGAAGTAAAGTAATCCTTAAATCTCAAGGAGCTTACATTCTTTTGGACCAACCTATGTTACTTGAGTGGAGCTTCTAAGCAGAACGTTGGCCACCAAGTGATGAATTTTTTTAGCCAAAGCAATTTAAGAAAACTACCAAGGTGTAAAGGAGTTTTGACCTGCTTCAGTGATGGTTTGTTCTTGATGTTTTGATGTCTAGGCCACATTCAGGTTTTACATAAACCGTATTTTAGGGAAAAGCGTAGCCTATATTTCTACCAATCTAGTAGGTTTCAGAAGCCTATGGTGACAATATAGTGTAGTGGGAAGTGTGATAGATTTAATCAGAGGACCTACTCTTCTACTTATTAGCTGTGTGATCTTGGGCAAATGACTTCACCTTTCATGAACTCAGCTTTCTTTTATGTAAAATGGGGAGTTTGTACTAGATACTCCCCAAAGTCCCTTTCAATTCTAAATCTTATTATTCTATTTGGTCCTTTTGGTACCCTTGCTGATATTTTAAGCTTAAAAATTAGGTTTTCCAGAATGACAGTAAAAAAAAAGTGTATATGTCTATATAATCTCATATAAAGCCATGACTTTATTTGCTTTATGTATTAAGATATATAAAGTTAGCAAGCACAAGGACAAAACAGACAGTTGAATTAAAAATTTAATCATCAAAGATGTGTTAAAGCCTGTTGGTAAGAAGGGTAAGTGGTGAGAAAGGAATCCGAGTAGTCTTAAAAAATAAACAAACAAAACCCCAAAGGTTTGAATTAGAATCTTGTATGAAAGAATATGTGTCTTGGCTTGGTTAGACTTCTAGATTATCTCTTCATGCTTAATTATCTCCTATTACATTCTTCTAGTCCTAATCAGTATTGAAGATATTTTTCATACCTTTGGAATAGCAACATTCCTGTGGAAGAGCCAGACTTAGTGAAATACAGCCATTCCAAATCCAACAAGTCTATATTTTAACACTATGTTTCTTAGCATATTGTAGAATTCAACAGGATTCTGCAAGTTAATTTCTCTTCAAAATTTGTTTTCATATTGTCCAGTATTTAATGTAACTGTAGCTCTCACCTGCCAACACTTGCTTGTTAAGACCTCTTGGTGGACTTGACTACTTATCGATTATTACTTATAGTGTGTGTTTATTTGGAAAATAATGTAATCACTATGACTTTAACTCTGTTACACAACAGATAAAACATGTTTGAACAGTTTTTAAAAATTTTCTGATCTTTTTTCCTTATGCTTCTACTGCCCCCTTATTTTTATTCAACAACCCCCAGTTGCACTTAAGGCTTCTACTGCCCTCTGGATTGTTCCAGTGCCCCCCAGGGGGCAGTATTGCCTACTTTGGGAACCTCTGCAAGGCCAAGGTCTCTCACTGCATTCTGAACCTTCATCAGTTGTCCTGATCTATATCTGGCCCCTGGACCCAGATGGCTCTGGAGGAGAAAGTGAGGCTGGTGACTTTACACAGCTCTCCCTCACTCAAATCCAATTCAGTCGCAAGTCATGTCATCATCTTCCTGATGTTATGGTCCTTTTTGAGGACAAAGGACAAACCATCCATGATCAATAGCAAATCTATAAATTAATCTTTGAGTAGCCTGAGGTATAACATTATACCACTTTTCCTAGCTGCCTTAATTTAATCATACTTAATTTAAAAAAAAATATGGTTTGGCTTTGTTTTTAATCTTTAAGGGCTACAAATTAATTTCATAAATCCCTAAGGGCTAGTGTGCTCCTTGGTATCAAATTTTTCCCTTGGTTGAGGGGATATGCTTTTATTCTTGTACCTGAATTTGATGTGCTATATATGATGTTATAAAGGATTAAAATATGCTAAAGCTCTATATGACATAAGTAATATATATATATATGTATTTTTTGCTTGAGATTAAGATTTATTGAAGGCATTAACAAAAAATGGAGATATTCTTTACCATGGTTGAATTTTGGTAGAAATTCCTACACTTGATTTGTAATGTCTATGTAAATTGTGATTGGTTCCTCCTATTGCCTTTGCATTTTCCAAGGTTCCGTGTGGTTGCAAGAAGCATGGCTGCCTTCCTTTCAGTTCAAGTTCCTGCAGAAGATCGAATTCGTTTGAAGTCTGGTTCTGAATTACATTTCTCTCCAAAAGCTCAGCAAGTATGTAATAGCTTCTTTCTGTGTAATAGGGAGCTACTGAAGGTTTTTGAGCAAGGGAGTGACACAGCCAGACATATGGATCAGGAAGATTAATTTGGCAACTGTGTAACGAAGGGATTGGGGTCAGGTAAGCTAGTTAGGAGGTTCTTCTAATAGAATGGTAGGTAGATGAGCAGTGTCATAGAAGTCAGAGTGGGGAGAGAATAAAAAAGGCATTGAATGGACAAAATGCTACAGAAAAGCAAAAGAAAATCAGGAAGAAGAAAAAGCCATTGAATTTTGCAACTGAGAAGTTAAGGGTAACCCTTGGAGGTAGTATTATCAGTGGAATTCTGGGGAGGGAAGCCAGATTATAAAGCAATGGAAACAATAAATGCCATTCTAAAAAGTTTAGCAGTGATTATCTTTTGTAGTAGCAAAGAGTTAGAAACAAGGTGGCTACTGCCCACTTGTTGAGGAATGGCTGACCAAGTTATAGTCACTGCATGAATGCAGTGGAAAACCACTCACTGCATCTAAGAAGCTAAGAATATGAATAATTCAGACAAGCATGGGAAGATTTATGTGAAGTGATACAAAGTGAAGTAAGCAGAACCAGAAAGCAATTACACAACAAGAAGAGGGAGCTAGTGATAGGATTGGCAAGAAAGAAAAGAAAGGTAATTGAGGCATTTTTAACAGTGCATGGGAAAAAGCTAAAGGAAATTCAGAAGGAAACAAAGTCAGGTAGGATAGCTTTGAAAGTAATATGTTGAATTAGTGTGTGTGTGTGTGTGTGTGTGTGTGTGCGCCTGCGCGTGCGAGCGCATGCTCGCTCGCACGCAAAGCTATGCATGAGAGATTTGCATTTTCATATATAATCCTCTTTTTCTATTCTATTTTGTATATGGAAATGTTTTTGTGTTTGTTAAACTCAGAATAAAAAATAAAATTCTAAGATCAAACCAGGGGTTTGACTAGGACTCTGGGGTCACTTCTAATTTTTAACTGCAAAATTTCTAAGACACATGGATGTGTCTTTGCTTTTTAATTCTCAACAGTTACTATAACAATTTATGCTACTCTTAATCTTAATTTGATGCAACAGAACTCTCCATTAGTTTATCTGCAACTACTTGGCTTCGAATGATGTGAAGCTCTTGGTAATTTATCTTTAACCTGCCAGCTCACCTCTTGCCCTTATCAGATCTTCTCTGTGCCTGCTCCCTGAGCAAGGTCAGAGCCCATCTCTCTTCACCTCAGATAAAACCATATATCTATAACTGTATGTTTATAGATAGATATATCCATATCATCTCTATCTCTCCATCTTTCTGTCCATCCTTATTGTGGTTGTTGTTATCCAGCTGTCCCTGTTAGTGCCAATTTCCTGATCTGTAACTCCCTTATTAATGCACAGTAGGAACATCTGCTCAGGAAGGGTAGAAAGCCAGGGCACCTTCCCCTTCTCTCTGGAGTCAAACACTGCTTCTTCCTTTCATTGATCTGAGTATTTTCTTTTCTCTTTGCTCTCCTAGGAGAGAAGCATAGCAGACCCCTTTCAACTTTTTGATTTGACTCATATCCTCTAAAGAAAAGAGGGAGTATGATGTGCTTAAAAGAAGGGGTGTGCTGACTTAAGAGCCTTTAAGTCAGGCTGCTTTTACCTCTTAGCAAATGACTTTTGAAGCTTGGTTCATGCAAAAATTTTTAAATGACAGGATGACTTAGGCCTTAAGTTCTAAGAATGTTTTAACAAAATGAATGTTCTAAGGTCTACTGAATGGAAGTAAACTTGTTGCCTCTCAGGGGGACCAACCTCATGCACAGAAAACACAGAAGAATTAGACTAAGTGGTGTTGACTCTTCGTCGAAAGACGAGTTGAGCACGGGAAAGAGAAGTGTAGGATGGGATGGTCCTAGAGGGGAGGGGACTTGAGATGGCTCTGCAGAATGGATTGGATTTGGGTTTGTGTGGGAATGGGGAGGAGCCCTTTCCAAGTAGGGAGAAAAGAATGGGCAGAAGAATGAATTGCAGAATGAAGCTGGTATTTGAGGAAGCTAGTGCTGGAATCAGGAAATAAGGTTGAAAAGGTGGTGTGGAGTCAGGTTATTGAAGACCTTAGAAATCAGGGAAAGTAGTTTTGCTTCTAAATGTTGTTTATTGGGGCCTCCTCTATAGCATATATGTAAGTATACACACACAGAGGCATATAAAGATGCTTTTTTCTAGTTTTGTACATTTTCCCTGGTACTGATACTTAAATTGCATTTTCAAATAGGTACGTGCTGTGAGATGCCTATGTACAGTTAAATGTCATCTTCTTTGTTTTTTAGGCACTAAATACTCTTGAATCCATGTCTTCAAGCAAACAGTATGTAGAGTATCAGGAACAGATCTCCCAAGCATCCCAGTTTATAAAGCATCCTGGCCATTGTCTTCAGGATGGGAAAAGTTTTCTGGCTCTTCTTATTAACTCTCTGTACCCAGAAGTGCATTATTTGGACATTATTCGATAGCAGCACTGAACTCCATGGAAAACCCTGTGATGATTTCTGTTTACATTTTATGTTGTTATTGCACAAGTAACTTTGACTGTCTAGGTCCACTGTAGAACCAAGTACAACCAATGAGGAGGATGGTTGGAAGGAATGTGGGCACTGGTTATTTCTACCAGGTATTTTGGATGCAAGAGTTGTATGTGTGTATGTTTGTGTGCATGTGTTTTTTTAGCCGTTACAATAACATTATGTTAAAGCATCAAGGACTATTTAGTTTTTATTCTTGTGAAAATGAGAAACGTCATTAAGTTTCACCTTGATACAAAGCCATGGGCCTTGCAGAATGACACTGTAAGGGTCATAGATCATAGGACAATTTTTTTTCTCTTTCATTTGTCTCCTTGCCCTTAAAACAAAATAAAAAAAAAAAAAACTACTGAGGCTCTCATGTTAGAACTACAACCAATTATAGTCACATGAAAAAGTTACACTTTGAATCTCATTTTGACTCCTCAAAAATATAGTCACATTTAGTCTGAAAATTAGAAATTGCTTATATTTCCAAAAGTAAGGTCTGTTTTGTGATTCTAAAATCCTTTGGAAAGTTTGCTCTTTCCCTTAGATGAGAGAAGCCAAGATGTTATTAAATAACCACATTTATTTTGGCTTCCTTTATTACTTCTCACTAGTTATGAGTCTATTAGTATGCCTACTTCTACACCACAGGTCAAAACTCCTCTATACTTCTGTACATAGTTGTCTTTAGTTACTGGAGCCAAGAATATCAGTTCTGGGCCCCTTCTCACATCAGCACACGTTGCCAGGTATTTATTTTGAAGCCTTCCTGGCTGTCCAGCACCTGCAAGAGTTTGCGCTCTGCTGGCCCAGCTTTCAAGAATCCAGGGGCTAGTTCCACTGGGAACATCCGAGGATGATTGGTGTGGGTTTTTCCCTGGCAAGCCCTTTATTTCCACACACCACATCCCTGAGTCAGCTCACGGTAAAAGTGAAATGTCTGGAAGTCAAATGTGCTTTAGAAGTCAGTTATTGTCTGCAACAATGGTTATCACGTCCTGCTGCTGATGAGAAGCTGAGGTGGCTGATAAGATGATTCACTCATCGAGGATTCTGTTCATTCATAAAACTGAGGTGAAAGGGAGAAAAGAATGAGGACATCTTCCTGTTGCCTCCAAAAGCTCTTTCTTTGAACCCCAGTAGAGGTTAGAGGACCATTCAGAATCCCAAAGAGTTTAGTTTAGGCTTACTGGCCTGGGAAGATCGATATTCTTGAACTCTGGATTTGCTGAACAGGGCACCTTATTGTCCCTCAAAATGCATTCAGCTGTTAAATATCTATTACCACAGTCTGGCTAAAACCACATTTTGTTGCCATTTTTCAATGTGTTATTACTACATATTCCTTCTAGAAATTAGCAGATTAATTTCTATTATCATAGCACTGCCTGCCTGAAATACCTTTTGTCTGTTTCAGTTGCTTAATGTTTTATGTATTTATCTGTAGCTCGGGAACATGTTGTTTCATGCTTTCTCCATAGTCATAGAGAGCTTTTAATGACCTAATGGACTGATGGGTACTCCCTGCTCAGATAACCATTTGAATGAATATATAGCAGCTATGTAGAAGCGCTTTCATGTTGAAATTCATTAATTAAGTAGAAGAAATTTACCCCAGAGAAACATTCTCTAAAGTATAATTTAAAAAGTCTTCCATGTGTGCTTATTCAGCAAATTGACCCTTTCCTAGTTTTCCTGGCTAAGTGTCATCAGGGTCTTGATTTTTGCCCCACTCTTTTGGCTTTATTATTTCTTCAGTGCCCATTTCTCCTTGTCTTCCTCATATTGTATATAATCAAAATCTTCTAAACTCTTAGTTTTTAACCTGGGCATTTTGGCAGTGTTTTCTTTACTGCTGTAAAGCACAGTGCCTTGCTCATGGGATGCACTTAATAAATTTTCTTGAATGGGATTGACTGAAAAACCATCCTTGCTGCTCTGATTTTAGCATTTCTGTACTATTTCTTTGAGGAAAAGGTTGCAGTTGCTAACTCTTAACATCGTAGAAGATGAAAATATCAATTGGCAATGTATATACTTCAAAGAAAATTATGTGTCTGTTAACTTTTAGAACTTTATAATATTTATAATGAACTTGGTTTGTAAAAAATTTTAAGAAATAAAGAACATTATTGGTTGCATCTGCTAAAGAATAAGGTTTGTGGGGAGATTACCTTATGAAAATTCATTGTGAAACTGAATATAGACTTGATGCCAGGAGTCTTCTAATTGATGTTACATTGTAATCTGAATAGTGGAGATGTTTGTTAAATAGACCTCCTGTATTTTTAGTGTTTAGTGTTTAACATTCAAGGTGAAGTCAAGATTACAGTTAGGTTTAACTTCCTGCATAGAGTGAATAAATGGGTAGCAGTGAGAACTCCAGGCCCAGGTTGTGTGGTAAGCTACCATGGAGTGACACGGGGGCCAGAAAAATAATCTTCAAGAAACAGTGCTAAATGCTTATGTACAATTGTAACCTTCTGGTAAAGAATAGTGCCAAGTAGACCAACCTAACCTAAACACAGGAGCCAGGAATATTACATTCTTTTCTCTAAGAATTAGCATTTTGCCTTCTTGAGTAAAGCTTTTGAGACTGTTAACCCAGGAAGTTGGACTTCAAGACATTGGCATGTTTTTACCTGGTGTAGCCACAAGCCATGGGACAGTACTTGGTGCCATCCGTTGTGGGAAGGACCATTGGTCATAGGCTTTTAGTCACATTCATGCGTGGAGAAAGCAGTTGGTCTACAATATCACTTTCAGATAAAAAGGAGGGTAATGAGCTCCGTAGGCTTTTAATACCTCCCCCTACCCTCAGTCTTGGATTAGTATAGGTGGATGAGGCTGTCTGAGGAGTTTTAACTTTGTCCACCTTCATGTTGATTATACTTAGTCTATTATAGAGACAAGGTGTCATAGAGACCAAGGGGAGAAAGTAGGAACAATCAGGTTTGCTTTGAGAGCATGACAATATTTGAAGCCATTGCAAGGTCTTCATTACTTAAAAAAGTGCCCACGTACTATTCAGTTCCAGAAGGTAGTCTGTCAATTTTATGGTCACTGTGTTTGATCACTAATTTAATTTAATTTTTTTCCCCACAACATACAATCAGCTCTTAATTATATATGTGAAAAACATGCAGGCGTGGTGGTACATACCTGTAATCCCTGCTGTCAGGGAGGCAGAGGCTGGTGAATCACTTGAGGTGTGGAGTTCTCAGCTACAGTAAGGCTAAAGTCAATTGGGTATCCAAACTAAGTTCAACACCAATATTGTAAGCCCCAGGGAGATAGGGCCACCAGACTGCCCAAGTAGGGGCAATCCTCCCCGAGTTAGGAATAGAGCAGGTAAAAGCTTCCATGACAAACAGAAGTGGGATTGGGCTGAGTGACCACTACACATCCAGTCTGGGTGAGAGAGGGAGACCTAGTCTAAAAAAAAAGGAAGGAAGGAAGGAAACCTGAGATTTAAGAACAAAATAGCCCAGTCCTAGACAAACTAATCTGAACCAAGTTTCAACCTCTTTCTCAATGTTTTATCAGAGTTAATAAATGACACTGATCAGATGCAAGCTACAATACCTTCTCTCCCTTCAACTTCCTTACTTTCTTTGAAGGTGATGAATTTTTAATGCTAGAAGTAGAATGTCACAGAGTCATAGCCTTTCAGAGTTGGAAGGGATGTTGGACATCACCTAATTCAATCTCTTGCCCGATGCAAAATTTCTTCTGTAGAACCCTGGACAGGGAGTCGTTCATATTTCCAGGAACAAGGAACTCACTACCTCATTATACAGTCATTTTGTTGTTTGGAAACTTTTGTTAGAAAATTCTTTGTAAGGTTTAGCTTAAATTTGCCTCTATGTTGACTTCAGAGAACTCAGAAAAAAAAAATCCACTCACAGATGAACACTCTTCAGATAATTGTAAGGCAGCTGTCTTGTCTCTCTTAGTATTTTCCATATCAAACAAAATCCTTTTAATTGTTATTCATCCAGTTCTTCCTTCGACCCTCATGAGCATATTCTGACGTATCTTTCCTAAAAAGTGGCATCCAGAATAGAGTGCAGTATTACGGGTGTTTGACTGGAGAAGTTTTTCTTCAGTGATCTGAACATTGCTATTACTGTAGCCTAAAATTATATGAGTTTTTTTTAGTAATAACATCTTATTTTTAGCTCATAGGGAAGTTGTGATCAATTTAAACCCAGATTGTTAGTTTTATTTAAAACATTATTTGCTAGAGTCAGCTAAGTGGTGCAGTGGATGAGCACCCCCCCCCCCCCGGATTCAGGAGGACCTGAGTTCAAATCTGGCCTCAGACCAAACATTTGACACTTACTGTGTGACCCTGGGCAAGTCATTTAACCCCAATTGCCTAAAAACAACAATAACAGCAAAAACATTATTTGCTAAAATGATAAATTTTGCTGTACTTTGTTCAATTTTTAAGGAAACCTAAATGCAAAATTTTACATATGTCTATTAAATTTTATCCTCGTTTTGGGACAGCATTCTGTTCTGAGGTTAATGTATGTTTCTACTCCCATGTCAAATAATTAGCTAATATGTAGAAAGTTGCAAACTCTGTGTGTACATATGTATGTATGTACACATCTACACACATTTGGAGGCAATCGGGGTAGGTGACTTGCCCAGAATCACCTAGCTAATAAGTGTCTGAGGCCAGGTTTAAACTCAGGGCCTCTTGACTCCAGGGCTGGTGCTCTATCCCCTGTACCACCTACCTGCCCCCTAGATATATTTATAAAAGATAAAAAATAAATAGGAAATCAGACCCACCCCGGGACCACCTAATTGCCTGCAGGTCACCCTAAGTTGGGTTCATATTCTGCAGCAACATAACCAATATTCCTTTGCTTCAAAAAATTCTCATAGTAGGAATTTCTGGGCATTGAGTATTGGTCATTGTGTGACTTGTAGTATATTAAGAATTATGATTTCCTTGGTTTTGGGTGGTCTGTTGAATTCTTGTAACTTTTAAATTAAACCACTGTCTCTATTTTGAAATAATAAATGCTGCTTCTCATATCTTTTAATTTTCTATTTATAGCTATAATGATCTATGTTGATATGCCACTGGTACTTAAAATTCATTTTCCTTCCATTGGATGATTTAATTATGTGGAGGAAGACAAGTTCTTTAGGTTAATCATTTTCCTTCACATGTGCAATATGGCATTGTAAAACCACTGACTTATTTTGGCCATTGTGTAATATTCATTTTTCATCACTGATTTTTACATTTATAGAAAACATTTGAATGGAGGATCAGGGCAGGGGGATTAAGAATAGATGTTCATATGTAATTATGTAAATAAATTGAATTTGCATTCAGTTTGTACCTTGTTGGCACTTCTCTTTGCTTTTGTAAAGTTGGTTGGAGTCTCCAACGGGGAATTGCAGGAAGAGAAAATGTGACTCTACATTTGAAGTGACAATAACCTATAATTTGATGAACCTATTTTTTAAAGTTTTATTGATATATTGTTTTTAGATTACCTTCATTTTCCAACATATATCTTCCCATCCCTCTGACAGAGAGCCATCCTTTACAACAAAAAATACCAAAGGGAAAAAAAAACTTGCTTATTGATATTTTTTCTTGATGATGAAATTTTTCAGTAGTTGTATAGCTTGTAATGTGTCTGAACCATATCAGAGCTTAAAATTTGTGTTTAGTACCAGACATGAAATGAGATGCTTTCCTATTCCTATACTATGAAACAGTAGCCCTAGAAGTATAATTCAGAATTGATCTAAGTTGATGGAGAAGTGAGGGAACAACTGAAAAAAAATGTGCAGATGGGCTCAAAAGGGATGTGGAAAGGCATCTAACTTCTTTTTTAGAAAACTTTCATTTTTCTGAATCATTGAGAGCACTGAGAAGCTTGTCCACCTCTTTTGTCCACTCATTTTCTTTCCTTCTCATTTTCCTCTATCATCTGCAGTGAGTGTCTGCCCCGTTATCCTTTTTATTTCAGATTTTTAAAGTATGCCTCAATCTGTAATTTGGGATTTTGTCAAGATGCTACTCCCATCTGATGCAAGTTGCAAACTTAGAAGAGTTCGCAGTCTTGAGTTTTTCTTCACTGCTCGACTTCTGGGGAGGTACAGTCTGCCACTGGAGGGCAGGGTTACCTTACACGAGGTGCCTGATGGGCAAAGGACAGCCCACCAGCCTGCCGATGCTGTGAACTACTGGGAGGGAGCTTCCTGAGTGGATAGGATATGAATTCTCTCCTGTTATTAATCTTTTACTGTATTTAAAATTACTTCACTGGCTGCATCTCTTCTTGCTTCTCTCCCTAGCTCTTAAGTGTGATCCCATGAGTTCCATACCATGCTGCTGCTATCCTTATTCTTTACCCTCTCTTTCACAATCTTTTCTCTTTCCTTGTGTTCTGTTCCTCTTCCTGTGCTTAGTACACGCCATTCTTCATGCCTGAAACATACATTCCTCCCTTTCACGGCTGCCAAGGCCATGTCTAATCTTCTTTCCACTATCCTTCCCCTTCCCCCTCTCCTCCCTTGAAATAATAAACCCATTTCACTAATACAGCAGTCTCAAGGGTTATGTAGATTTCAGCCCATCCAGCTCTCTTGGAATTCTCCATCCTGGGCCAAAATTTTACTATCCCAGGAGCCCAAGGAAACAAGTCACTGTCATATCAACATACATGTGAAGCTCCTTTAACTGCCAAGAAAAAGAATTAAGACATCTGGGTTGCCTGAGGTAGGGGAAGAGGTGCTAATTTACTTGGATTGCATTGGATTTCCTAGGGGACAGACAGTCTACTGGATGATTCCTCACCAGTACCTATACATAATTTCCCCTTTGTCCTTATAGAATAAAAATCTTAAGAATTCAAAGAGACCTTAAGGATCATCTAATCCAAAATTCTGCCTAATAGGAGATCACTCAGTTCTCCAGGTATGGTCTGACCATAGCAGACTACAGGGAGACTATCTGCTCCCTCAGGCTGGTGGTTATGCTTCAATAAATGCCCCCTAAATTGCAGCTTTTTGGGGGGCTGCTATGTCATATTCTTGACTAACTGAACTTAGAGCCCACTCAAATCCATCTTTTTCATGTGAACTAGCTCTGCACATTCTGTACATACGTAATTGGCATTTTTAACTTAAGGTTAAGACTACATTTAAGGCTACTTTCATTTTGTTAGATTTGGATGAAACTTATATTTGTCATGATATTGTTGGATTCTAATTTTACCACAGACTGGATCCCTCACAGTTAGTATCATCCAGTAATTTGGTAAGCATGCTTCCACGTCCTTCATCAGTTTCACCTGTAAAGAGGAAAGGTTTAAACTCAAAATCTCATCTAGTCAGCACTATCTTCCTTAGGTTACAACTTGTATCCTTTGTGTATGGGAGGAAGCCTCCTGGTTTTGTTACATACAATCACAGATTGAGTCATATTTTAAAATTTGAAATGGGATAGGTGAAAAGGGATTAAATTTTGTGATGTTATCACTATACCTTTATCCAGATCATCTATGAACATCTATTGAACAGAACAGGACCAAAGACAGAGCTCTCCAGGAACTCATTGGAAATGCCTCCCTCCGGGCTGTCCTACACTATTTAAATAATGTTGCTTAGCTAACTTTGAATACATCTAACTGCACCATCATTTGGCCTATGTTCATCCTTGTGTTCAAGGTTACTGGGAGGGCTTCCTCCTCCCTACCTTTTGCTTTTTCTTTTCTTTCCTTTTCCTTTTCTTTTTTTCAAAGCATACTCTGGGCTGGCTTAAGCCTATTGTCACAAGTGAGATTTCTTTCTCAGACCAGATTTGTAGGTGTCCCATGTGGGTTATATTGGATGGAAGAAAGGCACAAACCAATTTCATTCTTGATCTGGTACTACTACTGTTCCAGCAACTGTCTTAGTACAAAACTCCAAGCCTTTTCCCCTTCTCTCTGAAGACTGAGGCTACCCCAGAAATTTCAAGTCTCTTCTAGATCAGCCCTCTTCCCCCATTTCCTCAACAGACTGACTTCCTCTTCCTATAGCAGTTTTTAGAAATAGAACTTGCCCTTGGCAAAGTAAGCAGCTCCCTATGTGATTTGAGGGGAGTTGCAGATAATGAGTGCTACTTGGTCTTACCACTTGTCTTAGTACCAGAAACTCTACCATTAGAAGAGGCCTTCCTTTGTCATTTTAAACTGAACTTTTTATACAGCTTCACATTGTTTTACATCGTTTCATTTGGGTCTCATGACATCCCTGTGAAATAAGTACCTTTGTTCCCATTTTACAAGAAGCCAAAGGTAAGGTCAATTAAGCAACCAACTCAAGATCACAAACTAGAAGATGTCAGAGCGTGGATTAAAATCCAGGTTTCTCGACTCCCAAGTCCAGTGCTGTCTCCTCCATTGCTTCTCTTTGACAGAGGGCTCAGAGGCATAGTAGATGGAGCATTTGACTTGGGAGTTGGGAGACCTGGATTTTATTCAATCTATGCTGTGGCATCTACTAGCTGTATGACCTTGGGCAAATCTCTTGACTTCTCTGAGGCTGAGGGCCTCATCTATAAAGGGAAAGTAATAAAACTTGCAATATCTATTTCATGGAGCCATTATGAAGAATATGCTTTATTAAAATTAAAGCAATATGGAACTGTGAGGTATTAAAGTGCAAATGTCCTTGGTAGGGTGACATTTAACTGTCAGCTAATACCTTAGCCACAATTGTTTAATAGCCAACTGTCCTGGGAGAATGCGTTACGTTATAGGCATCTGAGTAAGACAGAGGCCGGGAAGGAGACAAGAGCCTGGAAAAAATGAAGCATGAGGGCAAGCTTCACAAGCTTCACTGTTTTTCAGAGGTTTGGCCCAGCCTGAAATGGATTGCATCCTCAAAGCACCTTGCACAAGTGCCTCACTGTACAATAGGTGATCTGAGCTTCAGCTTCCCTCAGACCCAGTGTGTTCTTGAGACTGGTACCTCTAGGGACCAACCCCAAACTCAACTAATGGATTCAAAAAGGGGAGATGGGGACAATCTTCCTAGAAGGAAATCAGCATTTATTAAGCACTTACTATGCGTCAGGCACTCTGCTAAGTGTTTTACAAACATCTCTTGTGATTGTCATAACAAGTCTGGGAGGCAGATACTGCTATTATCCCCATTTCACAGTTGAAGAAACTGAGGCAGACAGGTCTGCCAGGGTCATCCAACTAGTATGTATGTAGAGATGTGAAAGATATCAAATCTCCTTCTCTTAGCATACGTGTGTACACACACATATATATGTAGTGTGTATCATTACACATATATGCCTCACATATGTATCACACACACATAAATATATTCTACATGTGTATATACATATATATATCACAATATATTCATATTATGTATCCTAATAAAAATATATATCTATATTGTGAGGGATTGTCTGATGTTGGCTACTGCCGCATGGGGGTTGTGGCAAGATGGGGTAGGAACAAGATATTAGGAAGTAACCAGAGCTCACGCTC
>NW_020954569.1:62931256-62938039 GCF_900497805.2 Vombatus ursinus | reverse complement strand
GGCGCGACCGGCACAATATAGCCTATGAATATATATTGTAGATGAAAAATATACCTTTGGGTAGATACCTGAAGAGTGAGCCTAGGATTGTAGAATGGGTCATTGAGCTCAACCCAGAGAGGCTAGGTGGGCAATCCTGTTGCTGGGATAGGATGGTGATATTCCTTTGAGACTATGGATTGCTACCACTGTGGGCTAAGAAACAGAAGAAAAAGGGGCAGCTAGGTGGCGCAGTGGATAGAGCACTGGCCCTGAAGTCAGGAGGACCTGAGTTCAAATCCGGCCTCAGACCCAACACTTGACATGTACTAGCTGTGTGACCTTGGGCAAGTCACTTAACCCCAATTGCCTTACCAAAAAAAAAAAAAAAAAAAAGAAAAAGAAACAGAAGAAAAAGAGGAAGCAGATGCCAGAATCTCACATTTAGTTCCAAAGGCCTCTGAACCCAGGGAGCCAGGCAAACTCAGGGACTGGGGAAGGCTCAAGGGGTGCAGCGTCTAGAATTGAGGTTTAATGACCAAGACAAGTTTAGAAATTTGTGAAAGACTTAAGTCCTAGGGCTACACCCCAGGTAGTTTGGATTGGTTTCAAGGATGATGACACTTGCCTTAGATGCTGACAGACATAAGCAAGACATAGGCCTGGGTTCTTCATATGTGGGTTGGCAACAGTGGGATTCCAACAAACAGACCAGACCTTCTTAACCTTGGCTCACAGGGGCCCATCAATAGATTCTAGAGTGTAGTTGGATGGGAAAAGAAATGACAGCTTTACTTTTCCTAACCTCTAGCTGAAATTTAGCATTCCCTTCAGTGATGAATGTAAGCAAAAAAACGTGGTAGTATTAGTCTTCTCCAGACTTCCAAAGGACATTCACAAAAAAGATAAGACTTCCTTCTCTAGACCAAGGACACCAGGATAGCAAACCTAGTGAAGAAGAAATGGATTCTCTGCAATTACACAGAGAACTGTCCTTCCCTTCCTGTTAGTGAGTATCCACTGTTTCTCAGCTTTCCCTCTCACTTTTCTCCTTTCCCCATCAAAATTACTTGGTCCTTTTCTTCATTCCCTCAGGCTCCTGTTTTCTGTGCTAAGCCTGTTATGAATCCTGCTAAAGCACAAACGTTTGACACCTCCCCAGAAACTCAAGTACATTTTATCAGGGGCCTTAACCTCTCAAAATGACTCTAATGGTGTTGGAGACTCTAATAGTTTTTTAAGCACAGTGACAGGCAGGATGCGTTAGAGAGGGAGATACAGTGACCTGAGTCCATGGTGCTTCTAGTGACTTGACATGGTGGAGATGTGCCTGCATCCACTCTGCATGTGGGGATTATATTGATCAGTACTAATCCCCTGCCTAGGTTCCAGGTTGTACAATCAAGTTGTTGTACAGGTAAGCAGAGAAGAAAGCATTGTTTTCCTTCATGCTTTAAACCTCTAATTCCAGGGGTGGGGAACCTGCAGCCTTGAGGCCACACGTGGCCCTCTAGGTCCTCAAATGTGGACCTTTGGTTTGGATTCAGTCAAAGTGTTGCACTCGAGAACCTAGAGGGGTCACATGTGGCCCCGGGGCTGCAGGTTCCCCACCCCTGCCAGTATCAAAGTATTTTTTCCGAAAGTTTTTGGGTACATAATAAAGGGAACAATCATATGGATGATTCTTACATACCAACACAGAACATACTTGGTGTTTGACTTTTAATCTGATTATTGCTAGGCCTCTGCTCACTTAAAAATCTTAGAGAGGAACTCTGAAGCATCAATGGGTTTAATGATTAGCCTGAAACCACATAGCATGTTGTGGACTTGATGAAGATTGACTTTCAAGACTAGTCTTCCCTTACCCCAGCCTGGGATCAGATATGAGAGAGACCCAGCCCCCATCCTTCCATTTTAATTTAATGATATTTTTAATTATCATTAAATGGTAAAAGAATGATAAAACTGACAGAACAGTTATGGGGAAGGTAGCTTTAAGAATTCCATCTATGACCTCCCATAAGTAAATTTCATTTCCTTCCACAATGTACTAATTTATCCCTGGACTTCTGATGTATTTGAAGAGCTAAAACTTTATTTCTCGGGCTCATTGTATTTTCTTTGTTTCAAACGAACATGAACTTCCCCTATAAGGATTGATTTCTCAGAAATGGTTGGTAAAATCCCCATTTAAAAAATTTTTTTTTTCTTTTTTTTGGTGAGGTAATTGGAGTTAAGTGACTTGCTCAGGGTCATACAGCTAGTAAGTGTCAACTGTCTCAGGTCACATTTGAAGTCAGGTCTTCCTGACCTGAGCTCTATCCACTGTGCCACCTCGCTACCCCTAAAATCCCTATTTTTAAACATGTGAAAACTACTTCCAAAGAGTAGGCAGAGGGTCTAATGCAAAGTCACAAATGAGTGTTTAGTAGCATTTTTATCACTATATAGAAGTACCACTTACAGGGAGCTAGGTGGTACAGTGGATAAAATGCTGGACCTGGAATCAAGACCTGAATCAGGACCTGAATTCAAGTCCTGCCTCATACATTTACTAGTGGTGTTACCCTAAGCAAGTCACTTAACCTCTGTTTGCCTCAGTTTCCTCTTTTGTAAAAAAAAACTCTACCTTTTCTGAGGCTAAAATAAAATATTTGTAAAGCACTTTGCCAACTTTGTAGTGTTATATGAATAATAATATTGTTATTAATATTATTTTATTATCTGATCAGAAAAAGTCTCTACAGTATATATAGTAGAACCTATAGACCAGGGATTCTTAACCTTTTTTGTGTGTCAAGGACCCCTTGGCAGTCTGGTGAAGCCTATGGACCCCTTCTCAGAATAATGTTTTAAATGCAAAAAATATAATGCATAGGATTACAAAGGAAGCCAATTATGTTGAAGTACAGTTATCAAAATATTAAATAACAACAACAATCTCACAGATACTCGGTTAAGAACCACTGCTATAGACCGAAAACCCAAGTCTCAGGTCACTTATCAACTTTTTAAAGGATGCATTACTCTTCTATAGAAATTCTACTGAAAGGAGTCTCTCTATAAAGTTGAACACAAGCTTGGAACTTTCAGAGACGCATCCTGGCATAGCAGCCCAAACCAACATTAAGGGCAGAGCTGATGAAGTGTAAGGGCCTCAGTCACTTCCCCTTCCCTGCAATAAAGAACTAAAGGGAGCCCAAATCCCTTAAGTCAACTCAGACAAATTAAGGTCTATGGTAATGTGGAAAGCCCCCTTTTAGGCCCCCAGAGGTATTTGAATTAACTGCCAATTAACTCCGGCATGAATCAGCACCCCCAAACTATGACCTGAACACACGTCCAGTCTCCCTCCTTTCTTCCCCTGTTGTCTGTTCCTGCTTGATCCAGATAAGAACCTTACAAAAACCCACCAGTTTTCTTTTTTAACTAGCTTTGGCACTCTCTTCCATTGGGTGCTCCAGCAGACCTGACCTATTAAAATCATCCTTGATTGTACCTTTGTACTTGGAGTATTTTTGCTTGGTAAAGCTTGCTTTCTTTTCTTCCTCTCTGCTGACTGGAGCTGTGGTCTCTCTCTCCCAGTCACACCATTTTTATCCTTTAAAAGAACCATTGACTAGGGACTTATTAAAGGTCTAGGCAGCCATCCCTACTTCCCAAGCCCCTGTAGGTTAGGGAAAGTGGAAAGCAAGGACTGGGACCTGGAATGCTGAAGCTGTGGCTTGGATGCTAGGACCTTTTCTTTTCTCCCCAGGGCTGTGATAAGGGTCCTACTCTGAATCACATGCCCTTTGGCAATGGTAAATGGCAGGTAACCCCCTACCCATTAGTATGGATCTCTCTTCTTATTGGTGGAGATGAAGACCCTACCCTATGTGAAGGGTGGGCTGGAGTTGGTGAGAGGTGAGAGAACTCCAGTTTTTGCCAGTCCCATTTTGGGAATCCTCAGGGCCAGTTCCTTTTGAGGATTCTTCAAGTGGGAATCTCTCCTAGGGACTCTTCAGGGCCAGTCCCTTACTGAACTGTTTAAGCTTCAAGTCTTTGAGGGCTGAGCTGCTTCAGGTGTTTCTGGCCTCCGGCTTCGAGAGAGAAAATGGCAGTTCAACCCCACTTCAGACTGTTCCCAGAGAAAAGACTCTGGGAAGACATAGGTGGAGCTGGTTGTCTCTATTATGTTTCTACCTTGTAACGCACTTTGGAATTCTGAACGTCACTCAAACTACAATCAAGATCCAAGGGCTGCCCCTGGAGAAGGCCCTATTGAAGAGACAAGTCAATGTGCTTAAATTTGTCCCTTACTTAAAACTGGTTGATTTATGTAATGTCTCCCCTGATTGACATCTAAAGTATATAGAAACCAGAGGATTTGCATCTGGTTTTGTGGGCCCCCTTGTAAAACAGCAAATCTAGTCACATTCCTAATGTCATAAACTTTGGGTTGGAACAGACCTTAGATGTCAGATAATCCAACCATTTCATTTTACAGACTAGAAAACTGAGGGCCAAAGAGGTGAGGTGGTTTGTCTAAGTTCACACAACCAGGTGGGGAGGTATAAAGAGGGAAAGATTTCAGGGCTTTTGATGCTGAGTCCGGTGTTTTGTCTGTTACATGAGATTGTTCCAGTTCCTAGAGGCTGAGAGCACCTTTGCTGAAAGTAAGGCTCAAACACGTAGTTTCTTTTTTGGCTAGAAATTTTTTTTTAATGAATATAACAACAAACAAAGTGAGCATTTCCATATACAAAGTAAAACAGAAAAGAAGGATTGTGCATGCAATTAGGAATCTATTATATCCAGTTGCTTTTCCTTTTAAACTTGTAATAAATTCAACATTTAACTTTCATAACTTTTACTTGTCTGTGATTTGCCTCTGTTCTTTTCTATGTTCTCTCATTTAAAAAAAAATCATGTTTAAATGACTTTTTTCTTTGTCTGTTTTTTTTTGTTTTGGAGGGGGGGACAACCCTCTCCCTCTTAGCACTTATCCCGACCCCCAACCAAAATGAGAAGAAAAACAAAACCCTTGTTACAAACATATAAGGTCAAGCAAAACAAATTTCTTCATTGGCTATGTCCAAAAAAAGTATATCTCATTCTGCACCTTAAATCCATGATCTATCAGGAGGTGAGTAGCATGTTTCAATCATTTGTCTTCTGGTATCATGTTTGGTCAGATTTACTAATTATAAGCCTTTTTTTTTTTTTTTTTACATTGACACCAACTATAACAATTTCACTGAGAAGCTAAACCAACTTAAATTAATTGCCTCAATAAGGAGACCGCAAAAACCCAAAAAACACCTTAATTAAAAAAACTGAATTACTTGCTGAACAATTGATAACTTTTAATTTATTCTATATAGTACATATATATATTTCTTGTTTGTACATAGTTGTTTAAGTAGTTGAATATTCTTGAACATTCCTCATGTGCCAAAATACGAGTCATTAACACTCCTGATTTGCCTAATACCAGAACATTTGATGAACTTATGAAATTATTGAGTGTATGCTTCTCACCCAAGCCATCAGCTGCTATTCAGAAATTTAATTTATACACATAGAAGTCCAAGCCATCTCAATTCATCATTCCTCATATTTTAGAGCCATGCCATCTGTGGTTTGATGAAGGATGACAGAAGAGAAATGCAAAAGGAAGTCCTTTAAAGAGTATTTATTGATTTAACCAAACAACCAATAGTTGAAGACAAGTTCCCAAATAATAAGACTGTATCATACTATTATCTAGCAAAATGTTGTAAATTAAAATTTCTTTTACAAATACTTTCTATGTAAGGAGAGATTTCTTTTTTCCCATTGTAAAATCATTCAACAATTATTTGTTGACTCTTTACAATGGGAAAAAGACAATACTTATTAATTTTGATAGATTTTAGGTAGGTGGACTGATCATTATATTCTTCTGAAGTAGCATTAGCTATAAGCTGTTTTTCTTTACAGTGTTGTTACATAAATTGTCCTCCATTTTCTATTTACTTGATTTTGTGCCAGTTCATTCAAGTCTTCCTAGAGTTTTCTGAAATTTTTCATCACTTCTTACAGCACTATAATATTCTATTACAGTTATGTACCATAATTTGATTTGATCTTCCCCAATTGAGAGGCATTCCCTTAGTTTTTAGATTTTTGACACTACAAAAAGAACTGCTATAAATATTTTTCTATCTTCGGATTCTCCTAAACTTTCTCTGATCTCTTTAGGGTATATGCCTAGTAGTGGCACTGAGGTATCAAAGGGTTAGGCACAATTTAATATCTTTTGGAGTATAGCTCCAAACTGCCATTTGGAATACCTGGATCTATTCACAGTTCTACCAAAGGTATATTAAAGTATCTGTTTTCCTGTAAAGCCCCAACATTTGTTATTTCTCTTTTTTTGCTAACTTTGCCAATCTGATGGGTACGAGGTTGGATATCAGAGTTGCTTTAAATGCATTTCTCTAGCTATTAGTGATTTGGAGCACTTTTTCACATGGTAGTTGATAGCTCGGATTTCTCCCTTTGAAAACTGCCTATTCACATCTTTTGACTATCATTTGGGGAATGGCTTTTAGGCTTATAATTTTGAATTAGTTCTTTATATATTTTAGAAATGAGACATTTATCATAAAAACTTGCTGCAAAGAGTTTTTTCCTCCAGTTACCCACCTGCTTCTCCTTCAATTTTAGCTACATTAGTTTTGTTTGTGAAAAAGCTTTTACTTTTATGTAATATTGTCTATTTTGGGGTCTGGCAGTCTATAACTTGAAAGCCAAATCTGGCCTGCTGCCTGTTTT
>NW_020954569.1:62931149-62931219 GCF_900497805.2 Vombatus ursinus | reverse complement strand
TATCTGAGCTAAGAATGACTTTTACATTTTTAAATATGGTAACTATAGTGGGATAACCTCTATTCTATTT
>NW_020954569.1:62929178-62931104 GCF_900497805.2 Vombatus ursinus | reverse complement strand
TATCTTCTGTGATCATATATATCCCTTGTTTGGTCATGAAATTTTCTCTCTTCCATCAATTGGGAAGGTAATTTCTTCTTTTCCCCTCTAGCTTGTTTATATGACCTTTTAAATCTAAGTCAGAATCGAATCTAAATGGGAGCTTATCTTGGTATATGGTGTGAAGTGTTGGTCTAAATCTAATTTCTGCTATACTGGTGTCCAGTTTTCTCAGCAGTTTTTTTTGAATAGTGAGTCTTTGCCCTAATATTTGATATTTTGGGGTTTACAGAATACTAGGCTACTATATTTGTTTTCTTCAGTGGGTAGTTTACCTATTTTGTTCCACTGAAAAACTTCTCTTTGAACTAGTACTAAATAATTTTGTTGATTACTGCTTTGTAGTATAGTTTGGGATTTCATACTGCTATGTTCCCTTACTTCCCACATTTTTCATCATTTCCTTTGAGATTCATGACATTTTCCTCCAGATGAATTTTGTTAATATTTTTTCTAGCTCTATAAAGTAATTCTTTGGCAGTCTTATTGTTATGGGACTTCATAAGTGGATAATTCTGTAAGTTAGCATTATTATTTTATTATATTAGCTTGGCTAACCCATGAACAATTAATATTTCTCCAATTATTTAGATCTTATTTTTCTGTAAAGAGTATCTTGTAATTGTATTCATGTAGTTCCTGTGTATCTTGGTAGGGGATTCCTGAGTATTTTACACATTCTTTAGTTATTTTAAATGAGATTTCTCTTCCTGCTGTATTTTGTTGCTATTATGGTAATAATGCAGTGTTTTGTTGGTATATACAGAAATGATTTGGGTGGATTTATTTTATATCTTGTAATTTAGCTGAAGTTGTTATTTTAATTAACTTTTAGTTCTCTAAGTATCATATCATATGCAAAAAGCAGTAATAATAATAGCTAGCATTTATATAGCACTGACTATGTGCCAAGCACTATACTAAGTGTTTTTACAAATATTATCTCATTTGATCCTCACAACAAACCTGGGAGGTAGATGTTAGTATTATCTCCGTACAGATGAGGAAACTGAGGCAAGTAGAGGTTAAGTGACTTGTTCAAGGTAACATAGCTAATAAGTATCTGAGGTCAAATTTGAACTCAGGCCTTCCTGACTTCACACACAAAATTCTGTCCACTGCACTACCTAGCAATAAAATTGTTTTCTCTTTGTCTATACTTATTCATTCAATTACTTATTGTCTTATTGCTAATGCTAGCATTTCTAGAAATATATAAAATATTAGTGGTGATAGTGAAGATCCTTGCTTTGCCCTGATTTTATTGGAAAGTTCTCTAGTTTATACTCAATAATATAATATTTGTTCTTTATTTTTGATAGGTAATACTTTTCATAAGGAAAGTTCTCCTTATTCCTTTTTTTAATGTTTTTTTTAATAGAAATGAGTGCTGAATTTGGTAAAAACTTTTTCATTACCTATTTGTATAATTATTTGGTTTTATTATTTCTGTTCTTAATACGCTCTATTATGTTCATAATTTTCTTTATATTGAACCAACTTGTAATTTTGGTATAAACAGAACTTGATATAATATAATAATAATAATCTCTTTAATATGTTGTTGTATACTCTTGCTAGTGTTTAATTTAATATTTATATATCAATATTCATCAACAATATTGGTCTGTGGCTTTCTCTACTTTGTCTTGCCTTGGTTTAGATAGCAAGATCATATTTCATACACACACTGTTACAAACTGCACCGATTTCCCTGTTAATCCCTGAGTTTATGTGGGTGATCTTCTAAGAGTTGAGGTCAGCCAAGTAAGGGTCGAGATGACCAGACTGCTTCCCTGGGCTGTGTGTTGCTGAATTCAGAGGAGACTGGGCTCTTGCCTTGATATCCAAGGAAATGAGGAAGTGAGTCACTTGCCCACATGGCCA
>NW_020954569.1:62928343-62929139 GCF_900497805.2 Vombatus ursinus | reverse complement strand
ATTCATCCTTCAGAGGCAATAGCTTCATAGCTTTCATCACTGTGTGGCAGCAGTCACTGGTGGGGCCCGGTTGTTGCCGTGGTTCAAGTTTTCATAATTGGATTCCTGAACCTGTGGCCTGCTGACAAGAGAATAATGACAACATGGTGGCAAGAGGTCCACCCAAGTAAAGACAGAGGTGGGGCAGCAAGCAGATGGGGAAAGGTCAGTGTAACTAAGAAATAGGAAACTAGATGACTTTATACTTTTGTTTCAAATTGAACTAGAGTGCAGTCATAAGAGCATGCAGGGTTAAAGGTGTAGGAATTCAGAATTTGCTAGAACTTGACTGTGCAAGGTACGAAGTCTCCTTTTCTTCAAGGCCCAACTTAGAAGGCATTTCTTCCATGAAGCTCTCCCTGTCTTGCATTGTTTTCTCAATGTTTTCCACATGTGAATCTTGTCTCACTAACTAGAATGTAACTTCCTAAAGGGAAAGGATCTTCTCTTTCCTTCATGAAACTCCACTTCTTTTACAAATATACTCTGTACCTAACACAGGATGTGTATGTGTGTGTGTGTGTGTGTGTGTGTGTGTTTATAGAGAGAATCCCAAAATTCTTAGCACAGTTTTAAGTTATCAAAGCTTAAAACTGCTAAAAATTTTGGGACACCCTGTATATGTATGTGTATACACACATGCACATACATGCATATATACTTACATTTATATACATAAATACATGCATATGCATGTACACACATGTCTATATACATACACTATTTGTTTAATTTAATTCATTGAGTGGAGAAATAG
>NW_020954569.1:62928203-62928291 GCF_900497805.2 Vombatus ursinus | reverse complement strand
GATTGTGTGTGTGTGTGTGTGTGTGTATGTGTGTGTAGGGGAGTGGGGGAAAAGCTGTTCACCAACCCAGTCCATCAGTGATACCTCA
>NW_020954569.1:62921657-62928157 GCF_900497805.2 Vombatus ursinus | reverse complement strand
GGTAGGTGGTTTTCATCAAACAAAACATCATTTCACCAAAAGCCTTCTTCTTGAGTGTCTTTTGATTCTACACAAACTTGGGAGGATTAAAGTCTTTGCTTCTAACCTGGCTCCTATCTCTGTTTCATCCTTTCAACTTTTATTTTTCCCAAGAAACTCTTCTTGACTTGGTCTGGCTTCTGGTTTCCTTATTCCCTTGGATGTAGGCTTGACTTCTACCCTTCTGACCCCAGGATGGGTTTCTCCTCTGTCCTGGTGATGCCTCTAACCATCAGCACATGTGTCCTAACAGTTCTGAAGGATTCTTTCCTCATCAAACTTCTCTGCACTCACTGGTTGGCTCGGATGATTACAATCACTACTTGTCTTGTGGTGCTTTGAGCATGGTGTTTCAGAAATCTTGGAGCTATGGCAACAGTTGGAGCAGACTTCTAAAAAGGTGGCTATCTTCTAAGATGCATTTGCAGCCGTGTAGCAGTTTGCTGCTAAATGTTGTAGAATGCTTGGCTTCAGAAGTGGCTAGAGTCAGCAGCCCTATCTACTGACAGCTCAGTGAGTTTATTTAGGCTCTTTTACTGAGCCCATTGGAGGATCTTCCAGGAACCCTGGTGGCCTAGTGTAAGCTGTTTGCAGAACTCAACCCCTTAGCACCTTCCTCCTCCTCCAGCCCTTCACTCTTCCCTATCTCCATAGCACAAGCCAAGGTGTATTGCCCTTGTGTCCTGACTAGTGGGGTAGCCTTTACCTAATGGAAAATATACCCCTGTTACACAATGTGGACAGCTTCCACCAGGAGTCTAGAAAGACTCTGACATTCCCTTTTTCCTCCCAGATACGAGATTCCAAACCAACAGATTTGTTGGCTGAGGGAAGGACAAGGGACCATTTTAAGACATGCCAGTTCCTAATTCTAGATTAGGGGTTGGCTTTGCCCACCCCCCATGAAAGGTAGTGATATTTATGGTAGGAGTGCCATCTACTAGGGTCTCATGGGGTAGTTTTCCCCTAGAAGTCAGGGAAGCTGTTCCTGAGAGTTGATTGGTTCAGAGTTTGGACTAGGGCTTAAGGTGTTGATGAGGCTCCATAGTCTCTGAAAGCATAAAAGGGCCAGCCCAGGAGAGCTCAGTGCCCCTTTAGAATTGACGGGTGTCCCATACCCTTCTGACCAGGGGCATTTCTGGATAGAGGCAAAAGAGGCTGCCATCTATTGGAATTGGTGCTGCACCTTTGTTGAATACCCCCTCTTTCCATGATATTTTAAACTGAACTTCCTTTGTTAACTGTTTGAAGGTTTATAAGTACTTCATTTTTTTCCATTACTAAGCCTGAACCATCAGACTAGACCAAGTCAGGGTCAGCCCAGAACAGTATAGCTCCTAGTTCCCTGAGAGTTTTGCCTTTGTTTGTGGCAAAAGGCAAGGGCTTTCTTGGTCCTTGCCACATTCTCCCATGTAGCTGGTGTGGTTGGTATCATCAGATCGCCACAAGGGGCTAACACATGCTGACAATTAAGGTAATTAACAGTTACAAGCCTGAAGGAAAAAAGGTGGGAAGTGGTGAGGAATAGTGGTGGTATCCAGGCCTTGATCCAGAAGGAGGAACAAACCACAAATCAACCTGAGGAAGAAATAGGGGTTTCTTGGGAATGCCAAAGTCTGAGGGATGAGATAGAGGTAGGAAGCCATGTGGTAAGCAAAGATTTCAAGCCCACATAGTCTATACAAAATTAGGTGTCACGTGCTACAAGTGTCAAGGAAAGGATGAGTTTTCTGATACAAGTTGCCCCACTCAAGGTACTGATCTTTTACAGCAATGGTCAGTGTTCCCTTGACATGCCGGCATGGTCACAGAGGGGCCCATCTTGGCTTTGCTGCTTCAGCGAAGCTGTGGGATCAGAGAGACTTAAACTGAGTCTTGAATGAAAGGTTGGATTTGAATAGAGGAGAGAAAGGTTGAATGTCTTTGTGCATTCTGCCTGACTGGTGCGGGATAACTTTGATCTCAGCACGTGTCCCATTTTCTGGTCTATAACCCTGCAATGCCACTGAATGTGAGGCTCTCAGAATTGGGAATAGAATGCAGGAGGTAAAAGTAGCTGAAGTGAACTATTGGGAGAAGCCAAGGACCCTATTTACAGGCTAAGAAAGGAGTAAGGGTAGAGGAAGATGGACAATGACTTGCTTACCGTGACAGGGTGTCTTGGGCGGCTGAATGCACTGTAGGATAAGACAGAGAGTATACAGTAAATGCCACCCCCTATTCCAATGAGGCAAGTCCCTTCTCGGTGGGAAGAATTACCCTTCTTGGTAATTAGGGTTTGGACTTGGATTGTGCCTTTATGAGTGATGAGAAGAAAAATTATAATATATAATATTATTATATACAATATTATATTACATATTAGATAATATGCAATATCACACATAAAATATAGTATGCAATATTATATATTATATATATGTGATATAATATATGACATATATTTTAATTTATATAAATATTAAAGAAATTATCAGAATAATTTAAAATGTTCAATTATATAAAAGTTAATTATAGATAATTATATATAATTAAATAAAATAAAGCATATAAATATATAAAATAAATTATATAAATAAAACTATATAAATATATTTTATATATACATATCATAGATAGGAGGGTGATAAACATTAGCTATAGATAAGAGTCTGAGAAAGTAGAAAAAACAAAATTTGTAAGTGAATTTGATATGTGGGACAAATGAAAGTAAGAAGTTGAGGATGAGGTGGCAAGCTAGGGCAACTGGGAGAATAGTGATGCCCTCAACAATAAAAGGGAAGGAATTTGGCTTTTTTATTTTTCTGAGGTGAACTATATGGTATCAATCCTTTACCTTTAGATGTAAATGAATGTAAGTCACTCTCACAGGGTTGTGAAATGTCAGCACTAGAAGGATCTTAGAGATTATCTGGCCAATCCCTTCCTTTTAGAGATGAACATAGTAAGTTCCAAAGAGCTGAAGTCCTTTTGCCATGGGTCATACAGCTAGTTAGTGCAGAAGTAGGATATAAACCAAGGTCTTACAATTCAAACTTTTTGGTCTTCAATTTACTTGTCTATAAAAATGGGGTTAAACTAGATAACGTCTAAGGACTTTTAGCTCTAACATTTTATGCCTCTGTGAGAGTGATTTACATTCATTTAAACCAAAGTGAAAAATGAATTAAATTTTTTTATAAGGAGTTTAAGTTTCTGGGAGAAAGGAAAAACTTAATTTCCAGTGACTAGATTGTCATTTAAGTATTGTTGAGTTGTTTCAATTGTGTCCTATGTGTTGTGACCCCATTTGAGGTTTACTTAGCAAGGGTACTGCAGTGCTTTGTCATTTCCTTCCTCAGCTCTTTTTACAGATGAGGAAACTGAGGCAAACAGGGTTAAGTGACTTGCCCGGGGTCACATAGCTAGTAAGTGTCTGAGGCCAGATTTGAACTAAGGAAGTCTTCCTGATTGCAGGCCCAGCACTCTGTGCACTATGGCGCCACCTAGCTGCCCCCTCAAGTAAATCTTCAGAGTGAACCAAGGAATTGAGGTAAACTCCTTGAAAGCAGAGAAAGTTTTTTCTCTGTTTTCGTCTTCTAGCACAGTGCATCACATATAACAGGCGCTTACTACATTCTTGTTGAATTCTTATGTTAGGGGACACCTTAATGAGGCACCCACCTCTGCTCTGGCACACCACGGCCCCCAGAATCACCAGTAGCAGTAAGAGTTTGATTCCCAGGGCAAAGAGGAGAGTCAGAAGTGCCGACGAGTCACCCACTGCTCGGAACTTGTAGAAGTAGACGCTGCCCTCAGCCCGGCCCAGGCTGTTGGTGGCCGTGCAGGTGTAGCGGCCGTCCTGGGCCAGAGCGTGGAGCTCCTTGGTGATCTGATGACTCTGGCTGTAGGTGGAGGTGCCGTTGCCAGCGCTGGGACCAGTCCAGATGAGGGAGGGCAGCGGCTCCCCTTCTGCGGTGCATCGGGCGCTGAAGATGTGGTCCGGGCCCGGGAGCACGGTGATATTGACGATCCTGGGAGCAGCTGCAGGGAAGCCACCAAGGTAAAACCGGGCATGGAGTTAGGACGCTGCCTCCCACCCTGCAGGTCATGAAGTGAAACAGCGTGGTGTGGGAGAGTGTGGTGGAATTGGGAGCCCTGGGCTCCGATTCCAGCTCTGTTACTAGAGGGGCGGCTTTGGACAAATCACTTTATCTCTCTGAACCTCACCTCCTTATCTGAAAAATGAGGGGGTTGGACTCCGTGCTCTTTAAAATCAAAGGATTTAGAATTGTAAGAGAACATGAGGAAAATCTGACCTCTTCCAGCTCCAACTTTCAACAATTCTATATGTTGTTATGACTTGGATCTTCCTACTCATTATCTATGACAATTCTTGACCAGGAGGATGGAGGGAGGGAGTGGCCCAAATTTGTACCTTTACACTGTTCCATTTCTTTCCCCTGTTTCTTCCACCACCCTTGTAGGATTACTCCCTTGGGGAGTAGGCAGTCCATGATTCTGGGGCAGAGCAAAGTATGGGGCTTCACTTACTGGTCTAGCTGCTAAAGGGGGATGGGTGTTAGAGACTTTAGAATGGAAAACTTTGGAATGCATAATACTTCCAACATGTAAAGGGATGGGAGGGTCAGAAAAAGGAATCATGAATGAAAGATAAGAGGAAGGGGGGCCGGGAAGAAGTGAATAATTGGCCTAGTTAAGAATGAAGAGAAAAACAGAGGAGGGAGCTTAGATGAATTTCTACTACACTTCAAGGCTGTTATGGTTTAAGAATTGCTATGAGAAAATGGATACATGGTTTACACATAAAGGGTGATACCATAAGCAAATTAGGAGAGCATGGAATAGTTTACCTGTCAGATCTATGGATAAGGGAAGAATTTAGGACCCAATAAGAGATAGAGAGCATTATAAAATATAAAGTGGATAATTTTGATTTTATAAAATTAAAAAGTTGTTGCACAAACAAAACCAATAAAACCAAAATTAGAAGGAAAGCAGAAAATTGGGATAAAATTTTTATAGCAAATATCTCTGATTAAGAGATATTTCTTAAATAATAATATAAGAATATTCTTAAATATAAGAATACCAGTCATTTCCCAATTGGTAAAAGGTCAAAGGACATGAGCAGGCATTTTTCAGACAGAGAAATCAAAGCTATCTAGTCATGTGAAAAAAGGCTCTAAATCACTGTTGATGAGAGGAATGCAAATTAAAACAATTCTAACTACCACCTCACACCTATCAAATTGGCTAATATGACAAAAAAGGAAAATGATAAATGTAGGAGAAGATGTGGGAAAACTGCAATATTAATGCACTGTTAGTGGAGTTGTGAACTGATCCAATCATTCTAGAAAGCAAATTGCAACTATGCCCACCAGGGCTATAAAACTATGCATACCCTTTGATCTAGCAATACCACTACTAGGTTTGTATCCCAAAGAGATAAAAGGAAAAGGAAAGAAACCTATTTGTACAAAAATATTTATGGTGGCTAAGAACTGGAAATTGAGGGGATGCCCATTAATTGGAGAATGACTAAACAAGTGGTGGTATATAATTGTAATGAAACATTATTATGCAATAAGAAAAGACAAGTAGGATGATTTCAGAAAAACCTGGAAAGACTTACATGAACTGATACAAAGTGAAATAACCAGAACCAGGAGGATGTTGTATATAGTAACAGCAACATTGTGGGATGAAGAACTGTGAATGACTTAACTACTCAGCAATACAGTGATCTAAGACAATCCCAAAGGACTCATGATGAAAAATGTCATCCGCCTCCAGAGAAAGAATTGATATTGTCTGAATACAGACTGCAGCATACTATTTTTCACTTTCTTTCTTTTTTGTTTGCATCTTCTTGCATAAAATGACTAATATGGAAATGTTTTACATGATTGCACACGTATGACCTATATCAGATTATTTACTGTCTCAGGGAAGGGTGCAGGGTAGGAAGGGAAGGAAGGATAGAATTTGAAACTCAAAACTTTTTATAAAACAACAACAAATGTTAAAAACTGTTTTTACATGTAATTGGGAGGAAAATAAAATTATTTAAAAAAAATAATTGGTGTGAGAGAAAGAACAATGAATAGGTGACCCAGGAAGCTATAGTTCAGTGACTGGATGACAAACTCTGGTGATTATCATCATAACAGTTGTATTCAACAGTATTATAGTGGTATTCACCCAGGCCAACAGGAATGCCTGTTACAAGTTCAAAGCTAACCTATTCTAACCCCAATGTATAGGTATCTCCTCCAAGAGCCTTGAGAAGTGGTTTTCCATTTAAATGATGATTAAAAAAAAATGTAGTCAATTAGGAGCTAAAGGTGAAGTACAATAATATGTGTTATCTTTTTGTATTTAATCATTCTACTAGGAATAGGAGAAGCTATACAAAGAAAGAAAGGAGGGAGATATGAACCTAGATTTCTTCATTC
>NW_020954569.1:62921481-62921545 GCF_900497805.2 Vombatus ursinus | reverse complement strand
TAAATTCAACATCTTTCATACACCTGGGCATGTCTATGTGGGTCTGTCTATGTATATATGTTTG
>NW_020954569.1:62915623-62921417 GCF_900497805.2 Vombatus ursinus | reverse complement strand
GAAATATATTATGCATCATAAATTTCAAAGTATAATTTTTATATGATTTTGGGAAAGTCACTGTACTTCTTTGGGGTCTCAGTTTTCTTATCAACAAAACAAGGGAGGGGCAGCTAGGTGATGCAGTGGATAGAGCACTGGCCCTGAAGTCAGGAGGACCTGAGTTCAAATCCAGTCTCCGATCAAACACTTGACACTTACTAGCTGTGTGACCCTGGGCAAGTCACTTAACCCCAATTGCCTAAAAAAATAAAAATTAAAAAAACCCCAAAACAACAAAACAAGGGGTTTATATTAGATTACCTCTAAGAGATCTTCTGGCTCTGAAGTTCTTTTCCTAGTTTCTATGTTAAGCATGGATCACTGATTTTTCAATGAATTAGAAAATAATAAAATATACAAGATGAAAATTCTGAAGAGAGATGAATCGTTGATGATTCAGAAAGCACTTCAGGCTCTCCCAGGCCCTCAGGTTCACTATGATGAACATGAGGTAGTGCCATTTGGTAGGAAGAGAATTGGACTTTGAGTCAGGAAGCCTAGGTTAAAGTTTAGTGCCTGCCATCGACAACCTGCATCAGTGGAAAGAATTATAGTAGCTCAAAAGGAACATGAGATGCACAAATCTAGAGATATTGCCACTCCAAATGTTCACAAGGACTATTGGTGCCTGACCTGTGGTGAAGCCTTCCGAGCTCATATTGGTCTGATCAGCCACAGTCGGACACACTGTACTTTGACCCCAACATAATGTCATTTTGGTTCTCTTTGAGAATGAAAGATAACAACCAACCACAATCTTAGTTCAGCATCTCTCATTGTAATAACCTTCTAATGGGTCTCTCCTGGAGTCTCTTCCCTTCTTTCAGCCTAGCCTATATGTACATAGCCACTGGAGGAATCTTCCTAAGGCCCTGTTCTAATCAAATTCCTTATACTAGTACTCCATAATCTGGGGCTAACTTATTATTCCATTCTTGGAATGAGAAAGAGAGGGAGAGGAGGAGGAGAAGAAGGAGGAGGAAGAGGAGGAGGAGAGAGAGAGACAGAGGAGGAGAAAGAGAGAGAGATAGAGATAGAGAGAGACAGACAGAGACAGAGACAAAGAGACAGAGACAGAGAGACAGAGACAGAGAGAGGAAGGAGAAGGGGAAGAGAGAAGAAGAGGAGAAAGAGGAGGAGGAAGGAGACCTTGTAGAGAGGCCTGCAATACAACCACACATAAGTGGCAGGACATGAACAAAGATCCAGCAAAAGAGAGTGAGAAGGACTGCCTAATATGTAGGAGCAGAACCAGCAACTNCAGAGACAGAGAGAGGAAGGAGAAGGGGAAGAGAGAAGGAAGAAGAGGAGAAAGAGGAGGAGGAAGGAGACCCTGTAGAGAGGCCTGCAATACAACCACACATAAGTGGCAGGACATGAAAAAAGATCCAGCAAAAGAGAGTGAGAAGGACTGCCTAATATGTAGGAGCAGAACCAGCAACTTCACAAAAATCCAGGAAGGAGAGAATATGCAAGATGAAGAGTTGCTCAATAGTGCCAAATGTTGCAGAGAGCTCAATCAGGATAAGTTGAGAGGAGACAATTGGATTTACCCATTAATGGATCACTGATAACCTTTGAGAGAACATTTTCAATTGAGTCATGAGTTAGGAAGCTAAATAGCCAGAGTGTTGAAAAGTGAGGGGGAGAAGAGGAAGGGGAGACAATGAATCTAGACATTTTTTTCCTCAGAATTTGACTGTTAAAAGGAGGAAAGATATTGACCTGTATTTCGGGGGAATGGCAGGACATAGTGAAGGATTTTTAAGGATGCAGAAGTGTTGGGCATGTGTATAGGTAGCAAAGAAGGAGCCACTATATTGGGAGAGATTGAAAATCAGAGAGAAAGGGGGGGTGATTACAGGGACAAGCTAACAGAAGAAGGAAGAGGGGTTGGGATCAAGGTTACAAGTAGAGGGGTTGCCTTAATGAGAGATCTCCTTGGAGATTAGAGCAAAGGAGAAAAGGATAGGGTGAGAGTGGTAATGCCAGGTGATACTGAGATATAGAATAGGGGAGAAGGAGTTTGGGGTGAATATCTTCAGTAGTATATGAATTGAGGTCATCTGCTCAGAGGAGAAGGGGAAGAGGTGAAGGTTTGGAACAGATGCTATTGGGATTATGATAGGGTCAATTGTTCACTTGTTTCGGTCATGTTTGACTCTTTGTGACCTCATTTGGGGTTTTCTTGGTAAAGATACCGGAATGTTTTGCCATTTCTTTCTCTAGTTCATTTTATAGATGAGGAAACTGAGGCCAGCAGGGTTAAGTGACTTGCTCAGGCTCACTCGGTTAGTAAGTATCTAAGGCCAGATTTGAACTCAGGAAGATATCTTCCTGAGTTCAGGACCAACATTCTATCCGTTGTGCCACCTAGCTGCCCTCAAAGATTGCTTTGTTGTAGTGATATTCCTGCTTGGGATTAGATAACATGAATTTTGGTTAACTCTGTTGGCTGGCAAAATTCTAAAATGCATTACCAAAGGAATGGTTGGTGAGCGTCTGCAAAAGGAATCAGTGATTGCAGAGAGGCATGATTTCATCAAGAGTTGTTCATGCCAGACTCATCTCTTTTTTGGGGACAGGATTTCTAGATTGGTAGATCAAGATTTGTCAATAGAGATTACTTAGATTTTAGGAAACATTTGACAATTTCATGCTCTTCCTGAGAAAAAGATGGAAACATGTAGGCTAGATGATAGGACATTTAGGTAGATTCAGAAATGGCCGAATGACTAGACCCAGAGAGGAGTCATTACTAGTTCAAGGTCAAATTCAATCTCTGTGGAACATCTCAAGGTCTTATGCTTTAATGTTTCTCTCAGTGACATGTAAGTTAAAAATAAATGTATATTAAGAGCCTATTATATGCCAGGAACTGTGCTGAAAGCTGGATACAAAGAAAGGCAAAAGAAAACCCCTGCCCTCAAGATGCTCACAATCTAATGGGGGGAATAATATGCAAACAAATACATATAAACCACCTATATCTAGGATAAATAGAAAATAATCAGCAGGGGGAAGGTTAGAACTTTGGGCCAATTTGACTAAGATAACTAATAGGGAAAAATGCACTTTACAAATGCAAGGTGAGAGAGGCATGGATAGATAGAAGTTATTCTGAAATAGAGAGTATGGGGAGATGGAATTGGTGCTTAGGGGACTGAAAGCTGAATACAAGTCAATATTATGATACAGCAGCTAAGGAAACTGTTACAATCTTCGATTGTGTGAAGAGAGGCATCACTTTCAGGAATGAGGAAATGATAGTCCTGCTATATGCTGCCCTGACCAGACTACATCTGGAGGACTCTGGTCAGTTCTGGGCACCTTCTTTTAGGTATAAATTAGAGAGAGTTCAAAGGGTAACCACTTTGACAAAGGGCCTTGAATTAATGCCTTTTGGTGTTTGGTTGAAAGAACTGGGAATATTTAGCCTAAAGGAGAGAAGATTCAGGGAGGACACTATAATTCATTCAAGTTTTTTGATGGGTCGATGATGGGCTATCTCCTGGAAGAGGGTTTGGACTTGTCCGGTTTACTTCTGGAGACCTAAACCAACAGAAGTGATAGATACAAAGGGCAGAAATTCCAAAGAGAAAACTTTTGGCTTGCTGTAGGAACAACTTTCTAACCATTTAAGCTCTCTAAAAGCAGACTGGGCTAGCTGGGGAAGTAGTAGGCTCCCTCTTCCTGGCACTTGTTAATCAATTGCCAGGGACGTTGCAGAGCGGAGGGCTCAGACTGTGGTCAGGGGCCCCAGGTGGCCCTCAGAACTCCTGCAAAGATCCTGAGCTAGGCTGGACCAGATTAAAAAGTAATGGGGGAGTGTTTAACAAATACAATACAACATAGATAATGTTAATTTGTGGTTTTCTAAGTTCAATATGCAGCCTACAGAGTTTCTATTTACTTGACACTATTGTTATAGAGGGACTTTGGAGGGATGGGTATGGGTGGACTCGATGTCCTCTGAGGTCTCTTCCAACTAGGAAATTCTGTTATTCTTATATTCAGAGAGATTAAAGGGCATCCACAAAGTCACACGGCTAATAAATAGCAGATTTGAACCCATATTTTCAGGCTCCAAATCCATTGCTAGTTTCTATTACACTACACTATCATTTAGTATTTAGTATAGTATCATTTAGGGTTGTATTTAGTGTAGTATCATTTAGGATTGACAATTTAGTAATTTTCTTTTTAGTGTGAGGATTGTAGGATCATAGGATCATAGATTTAAATCTACAAGGGATCTTAGGGATAATCTAGTACCATGTTGTCATTATAAGGATGATGAAACTGAAACCAGAGAAGTTAAATGCCTTGCCCAAGTCATGCAAGTAGGAAGTGAAAGAACCAGGATTTGATCCCCATGTAACTAAATCCAATGTGCTTTGAACTGCTTTACTCTGGTCTCCACCCCTCCCCAGCTCCTCTAGATCAGGGACAGATGCTCTTTTTAACTCCTCCTAAATATTCGACCAGTGTTTATTAAGCACCCCACTTCATGCAAGGTACTAGGCTAAGAGATACTGCCAGCAGAAGAAGACTTATGGGTTTGGTACAAATACCTATATGGCTTTGGACAAGTTATCTTTTTGTCTCCCAGTTGGTTGGACTAAGTCCGAGGTTCTTAACATGGGGTCCATGAACTTAAAATAAATATTTTGATAGGTGAATTTCAATTTAGTTCATTTCCTTTGTAATATTATATATTTTGTTTTATATATTCTAAAACATTCTTCTCGGCAGGAGCCCGTAGTCTTCACTGACAAAGGAGCTCATGTCATAAAATAAGGTTAAAAATCCCTGGACCAGATAATAAGACTCCTTCCATCTTGATGTCTAAGGCTATCTCCCCAATCACAAACAAGAGCTGATCCCCAGAGGACGGGAGGCACTGCCCAGAATGAGGTCTAAAACGTCCCATAAGAGCTCAGCAAGGATGGATTGACTGAATGCTTGCCTCACCAATCACGTGGAGCCGGATTCCATTCCTGCTCTCATAGCGGTCATGGATGTCTCCAGCAAACTCTACCCGGCAGAAGTACCGATTGCCATCAGCCCAGGTCAGGTTGTCGACCTTGATGGAGATGTTGTTGTGTCTTGGGTTGCCGAGCAGTTTGTACTTGCCCTTGTAGCTGACGGCGGTCTGGCAGTGGTCACTGGAGCTGTGTACCACGCAGCGGAAGACCTGGCTGCCGTTGTAGGGCTCCCGGATCCTCCAGATGACTGTGATCATGCCATCGTAATACTTGTGGGGGTGGGTGAAGGTGCAAAGCAGTACAGCCACCCCACCTGCTTCCCCGGTCACATCTGATGGAACCTGCATGGACCATTTGTGGGACGGGACACCTAAGAGATAAACATCGGCATCAGTTTTCTCAAGGTAACAGGGTTTAAAGAGACATTTCTGGACAGGTTATGACTGTCTGGGCAAAATTGTTCTTGGAGGAAGTTTGCATTCAGGGTGCTAAGCCTCTCTTTCCTGTACGTTTGCCTGTTGCTCAAGAATGCCTTTTCCTACTCTCACCCTTCTTTCCAGGCACCCTCTCCTCTCCTCTCCTCTCCTCTCCTCTCCTCTCCTCTCCTCTCCTCTCCTCTCCTCTNCGCTAAGCCTCTCTTTCCTGTACGTTTGCCTGTTGCTCAAGAATGCCTTTTCCTGCTCTCACCCTTCTTTCCAGGCACCCTCTCCTCTCCTCTCCTCTCCTCTCCTCTCTTCCCTCACCAAACTGCTCTGGAGAAAGGC
>NW_020954569.1:62915483-62915574 GCF_900497805.2 Vombatus ursinus | reverse complement strand
TTGACCATCAGTCCTTTACAGCTCAGTGAGAATGTAAGTCACAGTGTGGCCTGGACGAGGGACCATGGAATGTGGAAATGGAGTAGATGGT
>NW_020954569.1:62915304-62915408 GCF_900497805.2 Vombatus ursinus | reverse complement strand
CGAAAATGTGGCCCAGAAAAGGTTACGAATTCCTGGAACAGATGATTACTGAAGTTCTTTCTCACTTAAAAGTGAGAATTTTACAAATGGGGAAACTGGCCTGG
>NW_020954569.1:62914696-62915252 GCF_900497805.2 Vombatus ursinus | reverse complement strand
ACAGGATTTGAACCGAGGTCCTCTGACTCTTCAGCCTCATCTCTCACTTCTCAGGGAGATTGACCCTTTAAGCCTGGCTCTTCATTCACCAAGGAAAAGCTTTGTTTCTTATTAAAAGATTTTTAAGGGGCAGCTAGGTGGTTCAATGGATAGAGCACCAGCCCTGGATTCAGGAGGACCTGAGTTCAAATTCAGCCTCAGACACATAACACTTACTAGCTGTGTGACCCTGGGCAAGTCACTTAACCCCATTGACCAACCCCCCCCGACCAAAAAAAAAAAGATTTTCAAGTAGGAGCCAGCACGTGTGTGTGTGTGTGTGTGTGTGTGTGTGTGTGTGTGTGTGCGTGCGTACACGGGTGAGAGGACTGGGGATCCCTGGGATCATGCCCTGTAGAAAGTTGCCTACTCTGCTTGCATGTAAGGAGAGGGCAGAGGCTGCCTAGACTTATGACTTGATGCACAATCTTGAGCAAGTCATAGAATCTCTTTGTGATTCAGTTTCCCCATCCCTCACTTCATCTTCAGTGCTTCCAGCATTTGTGATTTTTTTCCT
>NW_020954569.1:62914447-62914563 GCF_900497805.2 Vombatus ursinus | reverse complement strand
ATCAGTTAGCATGCTATCAACCCCCTCCACTGATACAGACTTGCAACCTCCTGCTCACACAATACACACACACACACACACACACACACACACACACACACACACACACACACACA
>NW_020954569.1:62910779-62914351 GCF_900497805.2 Vombatus ursinus | reverse complement strand
CTCAGCAAACAATTTCATCATTTAAAAAATTGGATTGGGACTCATGATTTCAGGGGCATAGGAAATTTCCTCCATCGATGTAATGTGGCAATTCTNGTCAGCATGCTATCAATCCCCTCCACTGATACAGACTTGCAACCTCCTGCTCACACAATACACACACACACACACGCACACACACACACATGTACGCTCTCAGCAAACAATTTCATCATTTAAAAAATTGGGTTGGGACTCATGATTTCAGGGGCATAGGAAATTTCCTCCATCGATGTAATGTGGCAATTCTTCTGTAAATGATAGTTGACTGTGTCACTTAAAGACTGTTACTTTCCTGTGTTTATACAGCCAGTATGTGTGTGTGTCAGGACTCAAACCCAGGCTTTTATGACTCTGAGACTGGCTCTTTGCCCACTATATCACATTGCCTCTCTTTCATTCACTATTATAGCCCTGACCTCCACCCCAATTCATCAGTTGGTAGATGACCTTTTGGAGATGAATGAGCCTCATTCTACTTAGCTACATAGGCCAGTCCTTGAATGACAAACAGTCCCTGGCTCAGCCCAAACTCAAAGCCTTTCTAGTTTGAGTCCATTAGCAGAGCTTTATTTTTTCCTCCAGTTCAATGCAGCAAACATTTATTGAGCACCTAATTAATTTATGCCAGGCACTGTGCCAGCTGCTGAAGAGACAAAGACAAAAACAAAATGGTACCTGCCCTGGAGGAGATTACATTTTTTTGGAGGGCTAGGCGGTGGGGTTAAGTAACTTGCCCAGGGTCACACAGCTAGTAAGTGGCAAGTGTCTAAGGCTGGATTTGAACTCAGGTCCTTCTGACTCCAGGACCGGTACTCTATCCACTGCGTCACCTAGCTGCCCCAGGAGATTACATTTTACTGTAATTTTTATATGAGACTGATGGAGTTACCAAGGAGTTGAATTGTGTAGAGGTAAAGTGGAAATCCTTCCCTTTTGATCTGCTGCACAAGTGGGATGTAGCTTCATGCTAGGAGTTCTATCCAATCGCCTGCTTCATGAGGCTATGTCTACCTTATCTGGAATAGCCAGAGCATGCTTAATCGACCACCCTTGGCAGAGCCTTCTAGAATGCATATCAATGATGTCACAGAGAAGGGTTTTGGTGGCAGTCTCCTCTCTCTGATGGGGACAGAACCTGAACTGTTCTGCATATAAAGCAAGCTAATAGATTGGGAAGCTCTTTATTGCTATGATGTTAATGAACTCAGAGTTGAAAATGGGCCTTCCTCTCATGGCTGCAGTTTTGGCCTTCTCTCTGCATTCCCAGATACCCGTCTTGCAAATGAGTGCCTTTGCTAGACACGGGCTTTGAAGGTTATAGCTCTTCACCAGACACTCCATTAGGACAGGGAGGGGTCAGCTCACCTGCCAGGTCTGGAACGCAGATATCTGCATCAGAAGGAACTATAAGGCAACCAATGAGAAGGAAATATTCATCCCGCCCAGCCAAGGTAGTCCTATTTGTGGATCATATTATCCTGATTGTATCAAACCCCAGAAAACTGTTAGGCCTCATTAATGAGAGCCATAGCCATTCAAAAAAGATTGGCCTAGTAATACAAATAGGAAAAACTAATTGGCTGCAGAATTCCATATTGTGCAGGTTATGATATATAGTTGGAAAGGCAGCCCATTGGCTTAGTCCTTTAAGATGTGCAAAGTTGCTGCATCTAGACAATCATTAGGGCTAGAAACTGAATTGGATGAGATTAGACTGGATTGTATTTGGGAAATTATACAGCAATTTATTTCTAAAAAAGTCCATCTTTTTAAATGGAAATATTCTCCTACATAGCTGCAAATCTTCCACCATCTTAGAAGAACTAAAGTTGCAAGTAATCTTAAAGGCTATGAAGAGGGGCAAGTTGGGTGTAAGAAGGCTACAGGATATTATAAGTAATGACTTGTGCATAAAAAGTAGTGAAAACATACCCCCTAGAAAATTTATCAAAAAGAAGGAAGGAAACAAGCATTTATTAAGTACCTACTATATGCCGGGGCAGCTAGGTGACTTAGTGAATAGGGTACCAGGCCTGGAGTCAGGAAGACCACTCTCCCTGAGTTCTCAAACACTTACTAGCTATGTGACCCTTGGCAAGTCACTTAACCCTATTTGCCTCAGTTTTCTTATCTGTGAAATGAGCTGGAGAAGGAAATGGCAAACCACTTCAGTAAGAAGAATATCCAATATGCCAAGAACATCCCAAATAGAGTCATAAAGAGTTGAACACAACTGAAACAACTCAACAAGAACAACACTATGTGCCAGGCATTGTGCTAACCAGTTTACAAATATTATCTCATTTGATCCTCACAACAACCCTGGGAGGTAGGTGGTATTATTACTCCTATTTTACAATTGAAGAAACTGAGGCAGACAGAAGTTGAGTGATTTCCTCAGGGTCATACAGTGACCTCAGATTTGAACTTGGGTTTTCCTGACTCAACAACAACGAGTGGATGGAGTGACTATACTGAAAAAGCCCTTGATCTGTTGAAGTATAAACGTAAAAAGTCCTAATCTTAGGGTCCTAAAAACCAACAGGACAAATACATGATGGCTGCTATAGCCAGATGGCAGTTTGTCTGCAAGGTCTGGGAGTTTGAGTGGGTCACAAATTCAGACTCACTCAGTAACCTGGCATTGGGGGCTAATGAAGCTAATGTAATATTAAGCTGCATTAACAGAAGTATGGTGTCTAGGACAAGGAAAGGGATACATTCACTGCCCTGGTCAGGCCACAATTTGGAGCACTGTTTGGGTGTGGGAAGCACTTCATGTATGGGACCCTAATAAATTAGAGCATGTTCAGGATGGACAAAGGGATAAGGGATCTGGGAATCATATCAAGTAAGGAACAATTTAAGGAACTAGGGATGCTTTATATGGAGACTAGGAGATTATGGGGGGAACATGATCATTGTTTTCAAATATCTGAAGGATTGTACCATGGAATAGCCTGGAGAACTATTCCATTTGGCTCCAGCAGGTAGACCTAGGACCAAGGGGTGAAAGTTACAGGGAAAGCTTAATTCAAGAAAGAAATTTGTATAGGAAAAACACTCTCTGGCCAGGTTTCTATCTGTATCTGCATATGGAACAGAGACCATTTCATCAAGTGTCATAAACTTGGCCCCTTTGCTATTGGGGGTGGGGGTTGGCTTCCTGTTTATATAACATGCTGTGCCCAAGTAGGTGTACATTTTGGCTCCATCTTACCCATGGATGTTCTGGTGAATGTATCTAGGGGAATCAACCCTAACAATTGTTCCTTCAATGGTTCTTGGATTGAAAAATCAAAGTAGGAAGAGCTTAGGGGCCAAAAACCAAACCAAAAACATTTGGTTTGGCCCAACTCTATGCTTCCTAATTCCCTAGTGACATTTACTACTCCAATATCTTTGCCAAGAAAATGCCAAATAGGGGGCAGCTAGGTGGCACAGTGGATAGAGTTCTGGCCTTTGAGTCAGGAGGACCTGAGTTCAAATCTGACCTCAGACACTGGACACTTACTAGCTGGGCAAGTCAC
>NW_020954569.1:62910493-62910717 GCF_900497805.2 Vombatus ursinus | reverse complement strand
CCCCAAATGGGGTCACAAAGAATTAGACATGACGGAAAAGCAACAACAAAGGCATATGGATAGGACCCATGGTTTTATTGGATTAGAGAACTTTTGGGTAAGGAAACTTTTTTTTTTTCACTAATGCAGGTTGACACCTTCTCTGCAATTTAGTCTTAGAGTGTTGCTTAGACTACTTAGAAGTTAAGTGACTTGTCCAGGGTCACCCAGTCATTATGTGTCAG
>NW_020954569.1:62910350-62910455 GCF_900497805.2 Vombatus ursinus | reverse complement strand
AGAAGGGGCTTGACCTCAGATCTCCCTGGCTGGGAAACCAGCCTTCTACCTATTGCAATAAAGCTTCTAATAAGGCTTTATATGTAAACTCACGCTAATTGTACT
>NW_020954569.1:62905274-62910317 GCF_900497805.2 Vombatus ursinus | reverse complement strand
TCATCTTTCTCACAGGGTCTCTGAAAGAAGATGTGGCACTATGCCATATTGAAGACACACTTTTAATTCATTTTTGCCAAGACCCAAGCCAGAGTGCTAGGCTTTCTGCTGCTTACAAGGTATTACAGCATTGCCATTTTTTTTTGGTGAGGCTTGATACTTAATTGCTTAATTTCAGATTTTGCCTTTCATGAAACCAAACCTCAAGCAGAGCCTTTCTTGCTAGAAAGCATCCACTGGAAGCCAGTTGCCAAAAGCTTCCATACTCATAGATGCATGGGGGCCAGAGATAGGGAGCCAGTGTGGAAAGCTCTGTTCTTCCTCACTATAGTGTAGTGGAAAAGGTGCCAGCCTAGTCAGACCTTGGGAAAGTCACCATGTCTTTGGAACCTCAGGCTCCTCTTCTGTAAAATCAGGATTATAAAACTTGCATAACCCGTGTCTTTGGATTGTTTTGAGGAAAATTCTTTATAAGTCTTAAAACTCTATCAGAATGGGAGTTATTATCATTAGCTGACTTTTCTGGAAGTCTCAAAGCTAAGTCAGAGTTGTGGTTTTAGCGGAAAATGTCCACTGGTAGGAAGAAAGAAGGGATCCAGTTGGTTATGTCTATTCTTAGCTGTGGCTTTGTGTCCTACAGTGTTTCCATGTTACTCTGGACACATGGTTCAGGCACGTGCAGTTTTGGGACCGTATGTGGTTAAAAATTTTTTTTTGTCCACTTATTCCCTATACTGCTGAAACTGCTACTTTCTGGCTGACTCATGTCAGCTGACACCTGGGAAAGAGAGCACACACAAACAACCAATCCAGATTTTAGACTTTCCAGAAACTACCATTTCTGGCTTATAGACTCTTAGAGATGAGCCCTTGGGAGACCAAGTCATCCATCCTCCAGCCTCGAAACATAAGCAAACTTAAATGATCCAAGTTCTAACACCTGTTAGAAGTGTGACTTTGGGCAGATTAGCTAAGATATCCAAGTATTGGTTTCCTTGCCGGTGAAATGGTGATAATAATAATAATACCTTATTGCATTTGATGAGCAGAGAGTATGTTGTAGATCTTAAAGCAAGAATGTACATGCATCATTTTAGTGTGGTAAAAGTACTATATCTAGCTGTAAAACATTTGCATCTTGAAGGGTTATTATGAGAAAGAACTTAACAAATCTTAAGATGCTATATAAATTAGACATATGTAATATATTAGTATATAACATAATTCATATGTATGTATGCAATGATGTATTACATACACACATACATACTAAAGTTTTAAGCTACAAAGATTAAAACCACACTAAGACTTTTGGGATATCCTGTATATGAGGCAGCATGGTATAATGGATAGGACTGGCCTTGGAGCCAGGAAATATTGGGTTCCAGTCTAGCCCCTGCTACACACTGGTTATCTGACCCTGGTAAATCATTTAACCTGTCAGAGCTAACTTGTATTAGTAAAGGAAATCTTTTACTGAGAGCTCCCTTTATCAATGAAAATAAAGGGCTGGCGCCTTTCCCCACCTCCCTGTCTCTCTCTCCATACACATATACACACATATACATGCAGACACACACACATATATCTATACATGTACCTGTGCAAACATATGTTTACATGTATGTGTGTATGAGTGTGTGTATAAGAGAAAGGAGAGAANTACACACACACATATCTATACATGTACATGTGCAAACATATGTTTACATGTATGTGTGTATGAGTGTGTGTATAAGAGAAAGGAGAGAAAAGACAGACATACACACACATTTACTTGTGATTTCTTTCTTTTAAGAAACTCCTGATGGAGAAATTCTAACAATTCTGATCGGCAATTACCCTATAACTTAGAAACTTAGAGAGTGGCCAGGGGCACTGAGAGGTTAAGAGAATTACCCAGAGTCACCTAACCCCATATGGATCAGAAGTGGGATTTGAACCCAGGGCTTCCTAACTCAGAGATGTACCCCATATTTACATAGTGCTTGAAGGTTCATAAAGTTCTTCTTTTAAGAACTACTCTGCCAGTGTTCTACAGCTGGGGATAATACATTTATCATAGTATAGCAATAATATCAGAGCCATCTCTAAATAGTAGCTAGACAGCCTACCTGAGTTTTGCTAACTCCTTTGTGACCTGGGTCACATCAGCTTGACTTATCCAGTTTTTCTGGTTATATCTAAGCTGTGTTCTGCCCTAGATGGTGGCATGAGCAATCGAGACACCTATTATTGTGACCCTGACTTCGAGGACTTTACAGATTGATTGGGGGATACAAGATAAATCTATGAGGCATTAAATGGTGAATGATTTAATTACAGACTATAAATAACAGAAAAGATGTAACAAAGCAATATGTCATTCACCTGAGTGGGTGGCATCAGCAAGACTTCCCAACCACTCATTTGTGGCTGNGTATGAGGCATTAAATGGTGAATGATTTAATTACAGAACATAAATAACAGAAAAGATGTAACAAAGCGATATGTCATTCACCTGAGTGGGTGGCATCAGCAAGACTTCCCAACCACTCATTTGTGGCTGGGTCTGTGGCAAAATTTCTCTTGGCAGGTAAAAGATCCTTTTTAAAAAAGCCTGTAAGTACCAGACTAATCAGTCTTCTTTTCTCCTTTTTTTTTTCCTGCATCCTATTCTTCCCTTCTTCCCTTCACCCTCCATTTCCATGGTTCCCAGTTCCTACTTCTTAAGCCTCAGAGAGTTGCATTCTAGAAGCTGTGGCTGTTCAGGGCACAGGAGTCTAAGCTAAGGGAATGTTATGGATCTCTATTTAGGTTGAGAAACAATGAGCTAGACAATGATTACTATACTATAGAAAATCAGAGAAATTGCCACTTTAAGAATCACCCATTAAGTAATGCAGTGGAGAGAAAAAATTGGGGTTAAAATTAGATGACTTTTACAATTTGATTCCCATCTCTGCCTCTGTGGAACCTTGTGGAAATTATTCCCCCTCTCTGGACCTCAGTTTCCTCATCTGTAAAATGGGGGTTGATAGGCTAATGGACCTTGAGCTGGAAAAAACTGTATAGGCCAGCGAGTCCAATCCCCTCATTTCATAGGGTAGGAGACTAAAGTAGGGGTAAGTGACATACAGGTAGTAAGTGTCAGAGGTGGGATTTGAACCAACATCCTCTGAATCTAGAACAATTTTCTTGTTGGACTTGATGATTACTAAGGTCCTTTATAGCTTTAACATTCTAAGAATCTTTAAATCAATGGAACATGGTAGAAGAGGTAGTATTCTTTGGAGAGAAAGACCTCCCATGAAAGATTGCAGGAAATGTAGATGTCTCTTTCTTCACCTCACTAGCAACTTACTATATTTCAAGGACTGACAGATGACAAATTCCTCTTGTTGTTGAGTTTCAGTAGTGTCTGACTCTTTGTGATCCCATTTGGGGTTTTCTTGGCAAAAGATGCCGGAGTGCTTTGCCATGTCCTTCTCCAGCTCATTTCACAGATGAGGAAACTGAGGCAAACAGGTGAAGTAATTTGCTCAGGGTCACAGAGCTAGTAAGTGTCTGAGGCCTTATTTGAACTCATGTCTTCCTGACTCCAGACCCAGCACTCTATCCACTGTGGCACCTGGCTGCCCACAGACTCTTGTACTATAAATACAAATGTCCTGGAGAACTTGACCAATAAACTACACTTAAATGGAACTATTATCACAGACTAAATTGTCACCCACCATCACCCAGACTAACACTGATTGATAAAAACTTAATAGACATTGTCATATCAAATACTTATAATCTCCAACCTATAGGAAACAAATAGCTTTCAAAAAATAGTTAGCAGAGAAGATGCAAAACGTGGGAACATGAGCTATATCAATTCTGTTGTCCCGTCTGCTACCGGTGGTGTACCAGTGATGCTCACAGTGAGCCACAGACGATGTTTTTTTCACATTTATTTATTTTATTTTTAACTTATAGAATAAAGCATTTCCATAACATAGCATAATAAAAAAAGATGATTGTATATGAAACTGCAATCTATTATGTACAACTTGCTATTCCTTTTAAATATATAATAAAATTGTCATGTAAATTTCCTATTTTTTATTTTTTCTTCCCCTCTGTCCTCCCCACCCTAGAGATGGCTACCATCAGACACAAATAGGAATTATATATGCAAAATTATTCTATACATACTTCTATTTATCAGTTCTTTCTTTGTATGCAGATAGCATCTTTCTTCATGTCTTTTGTAGTTAATTTGGATATTTGTAATAGTCAAAATTACTTATTCACTCAAAGTTGTTCCTAAAACAATATTGCTATTACTGTATACAATGTTCTTTTGGTTCTGTTCATTTCACTCTTCATTATTTAGTGCAAGTCTTTCCATGTTTTTCTAAGACCATCGAGTTCATCATTTCTTATAGCACAGTAGTATTCCATCACAATTATATACCATAAGTTGTTCAGTTGTTCCCCAGTTGGTGGGCATCCCTGCATTTTCTATTTCTTTGACACCACAAACATTTTAGAATGTATAGGTTCTTTTCCTTTTCCCCTAATTAGCTTTGGAAATAGACCTAGTAGTGGTATTGCTTGGACAAAGGGTATAGACAGTTTAATAACTCTTTGGACATAATTCCAGATTGCTCTCCAAAATGGTTGGATCAATTCACAATTCCACCAACAATGATTCAGTGTCCCAATTTTTCCACATACCCTCCAACATTTGTTGCTTTCCTTTCAATCATTTTAGTCAATCTGGTAGGGATAAAATGATATCTCAGAAAGAAAAATTCCATTTAAAGTTACTGTAGACATTATAAAATGTTTAGGAGTCTACCTACCAAAACAAATTCAGGAACTACATGAACACAATTAAAAAACACTTTTCACACAAATAAAGTCAGATCTAAACAANGAAACAAATTCAGGAACTACATGAACACAATTAAAAAACACTTTTCACACAAATAAAGTCAAATCTAAACAACTGGAAAAACATCAGTTGGTCATGGGTAGGCTGAGTTAATATAGTAAAGATGACAATTCTAC
>NW_020954569.1:62750300-62905232 GCF_900497805.2 Vombatus ursinus | reverse complement strand
CTAACCTAATTTACTCATTCAGTGCCATACCAAACTACGAAAAAATTATTTTATAGAGCTAGAAAAATAATAACAAGATTCATTTGGAATAACAAAAGGTCCAGAATATCAAAGGAACTAATGAAAAGAAATGCAGGGGAAGGTGGCCTAGCTGTTCCAGATCTTAAATTGTATCATAAAGCAGCAATCATCAAAACTACTTGGTACTGGCTAAGAAATACAGTGGTGGATCAGTGGAAGAGGTTAAGTATGCAAGACACAGTAGTCAATGACTATAGTAATCCACTATTTGATAAACTCAAAGACCCCAGCTTCTGGGATAAGAACCCACTCTTTGAAAAAAAAAAACTGCTGGGAAAACTGGAAAAGAGTATGGCAGAAACTAGGCATAGACCAAAATCTCACATCATATGCCAAAATAAAGTCAAAATGGGTCCATGATTTAGATATAAAGGCTGATACTATAAGCAAACTGGGAGAGCAAGAAATAGATTACCTCTCAGATTTATGGAGAACAGAATTCATGACCCAAACAAGAGATAGAGAACATTACGAAAAGCAAAATGAATAACTTTGGTTACATTAAATTGAAAAGTTTTTGCACAAACAAAGCCAATGCAACCAAGATTAGGAGGGAAATAGAAAACTGGGAAAGAATTTTTATAACCAGTGTCTCTGATAAGGGCCTCCTTTCTAAAATATACAGAGAATTAAGTCAAATTTATAAGAATACAAGTCACTCCCCAATTAAAAAATGGTCAAAGGATATGAACAGTCAGTTCTCAGATGAAGAAATTAAAGCCATCTATAGTCATATGAAAAAAAGCTCTAAATCACTATTGATTAGAGAAATGCAAATCTAAACAACTCTGAGGTACCACATCACACCTATCAGATTGGTCTACATGATAAAACAGGAAAATGATAAATGTTGAAGGAGATGTGGGAAAATTGAAACACTAATCCATTGTTGGTGGAGTTGTGAAATGATCCAACCATTGTGGAGAGCAATTTGGAACTATACTAGAAGAGCTATAAAAATGTGCATACCCTTTGACCCAGCAATAGCACTTCTAGGGCTGTATCCCAAAGAGATCACAAAAATGGGGAAAGAACCCACATGTACAAAAATATTTACAGCAGCTCTTTTTGTGATGGCAAAGAACTGGAAATTGAGGGGATGCCCATCAATTGGAGAATGGCTGAACAAGTTGTGGTATATGAATGTAATGAAATACTATTGTGCTATAAGAAATGATGAGCAGGTGGACTTGAGAAAAACCTGGAAAGACTTGTATGGACTGATGTTGAGTGAAGTGAGCAGAACCAGGAGAACATTGTACACAGTAACAGCCAGGTTGTGGGATGACTAACGTTGATAGATTTAGCCCTTCTCAGCAATGCAAGGATCTAAGACATCTCCAAAAGTCTCATGATGGAAAATGCTATCCACATCCAAAGAAAGAACTATGGAATCTGAATGCAGATTGAAGCATACTATTTGCTCTTTTTTTTCCTTCTGTTTTGTTTTGTTTCTTCTTTCTGGTGGTTCTTCCTACTGGTTCTAATTCTTCTTTACTATATGACTAATGTGAAAATATGTTTAATAGGAATGTATATGTAAAGCCTATATCAGATTGCACACCATCTTGGAGAGGGAGGTGGGGAGGGAGGGGGAGAAAAATTTAAAACTCAAAAGTTTATGGAAATAATTTAAATAAATAAATAAATTGATAAATTTGATAAATTCATAAATCAAAACAAATTAATGAAAAATGATATCTCAAGGCTGTTTTAATTTGCATTTCTCTAATCAAAATTTAGAGCATTTTTTTCATATGACTATAAATTGTTTTAATTTCTTCATTGGAAAACTGCCTGTTCATATCTTTTGACCATTTATCACTTAGTGAATGACTTGTTTTCTTATAGATTTGACAAAACTCTTTATATATTTGAGATATGAGACTACTATCTGAGAAACTGTCTTTAAAAATTTACCCCCAATTTCCTACTTCCTTCTGATCTTGGTGATATTTGTTTTATTTGTACAATTTTTTAAATTTAATGTAATCAAAATTATTCATTTTACACCTAACTTTGCTCTCTGTCTCTCGCTTATTCTTAAATTGTTCACCTATCCATAAGTCTGATAAGTAATATGTTCCATGTTCTTCTAATTTTCTTGTTATGTTTCTTTTTATGTTTAGGTCATGTATTCATTTTGACCTTATCTTGGTAAATGGTGTAGGATATTGGTCTATGCCTAATTTCTGCCACACTGCTTTCCAGTTTTCCCAACAATTTTTTTTAACCCAATAATGAATTCTTACCCCAAAATCTCAAGTCTTTGTACTTGTGAAACACAAGTTTATTATATTTATTTGCTGCTGTAAATTGTATGTCTTCTCTGTTCCACTGATCTACCTTTCTTTCTTAGCCAATACCAGATAATTATTGCCTTATAATATAGTTTAAGATCTGGTGCTGCTAAACAGAAAATGATTTTGACATCCTAACACTTTTATTTAACTACCAAAAGCAGTTATTTAATCCACTTATGAAATAGACCATAAACCATTTAATATAAAAGGATAATGGATAGCAGAATTGCAGTTTATCCCAGGACCATTTCTCTTTGAGCCTCATGGAAAAAAGAAAAGAAGAGTGAAATAATAATATTATTTTATATTTAGCATTTTCAACTTTTTAAAAGTTTCATATTCATTATGTCAATTACCCTTACACTGTCAAGTAGGATTGTTGCATCATAGGCTCTAGAGTTGGAAGGCACCTTTGAGATTATCTGGTCTAAACTCCTTGTTTTATAGATGAGGAAACTGAGCTCCCAGACAGTGAAATGACAGACAGCAAGTGGTTGAGCTGGGATTTATACCAGGTCCTCTGACTCCAAATCAAGAGCTTTTTCCACTGAACCATTTTGCCCATTTGATAGATAAGGCAATGAATATGGAGAAAGGTGAAATAACTTGGTTAAAATTAGTAGTAGAGCCAGTTAGGTCCCAGGTCTCCTGCCTCCCAGTTCAGTGTGTTTTACTAGCCTCCCTACTCATTACTTGTCATCCCTACAGACCTGAAATTGAGATTCTGAGTCAATCAACTAATAAATAAAGCTTTACTGAGAACTATTAGGTGCCCAGAACAGAGAAAAGAGGAAAGCTGGAAACTCACCCATCCTGACAAGACAGACCAAGGAGACCAGGAACCCAATGATCCTGCTCATACTTTCTAGGATTTTCAGTCCTCCCAGGTGTTTCTCCTCCTCCAGCAGTAAAAACCCACCTTGGGGTGGGCATAGGGTACTGGGGGGAGGGGAGGAAAGACCAGTGGTCTGAGGGAACCAGACCAGCTGGGATGATTATTCTGTGTCTGGAGGAACTGAACCAGAGCAACCCATCCTCAGGGTCTATTATTAGGTAAGACTCATGGTGTTTAGTCATATGGAAAACCTAAGAAAGGAGCCACAATGGATGATTTTCCAGGATGGATGGCTGGGAAGTGGAACTCCCAGTGCTAGCTCCTCTATTTTGCTTTGAGGTAATAACAGCCAACCAACAACAATTCACACTTAAATAGTCCTTTGGAGTTTACAAAATGATTTATATATTATCTCATCTGGACCCCTCCCCCCAATAATTGCCAGAGGTAGTGAAAGTTGAGGCTTGGCTTCATTTTCTAGATAAGAAAATTAAAGCTCAGAGTCTTTAGTTTCTCTGTCAATGAAAGGAGAGGTACAGGCCAGATGATTTTCTAGTTGAAAGTCTTAACTTGCCCAGAATCCCATAGACCATAAGTGCCAGAAACCTGGCTTGAATCTAGTCTGATTCCATAAGTCATGCTCTTTTTTTTTTTTAAATACAAAAGCATATTTACTTCAAAGATGTAACAAGAACAAAAGTACAAATACTTCTTCTGACACCCGAGGGTCCCACGGCCCCTTTCCCTACAATCTTCCTTATCCCTCCTTGGTCTCTCAGGAGAGTGATCTCAAACTTAGCTCAGTTTCTATGAAACACCAATGCCCAAAATTTATGTCTAAATTCATCATGACTGCTGGATGAGTCTTTATCTCTGCTACTGCTAGTCTGGATCCTAGCAGTCACTAGCAAAAGTCTTCCCTTGCTCCTTAGGGCACTAAATGCTGAGTTATTTGCAAAACCTGAACACTAAGATGCTGGGTTGTCAGGATACATGAACACCTGCTCTCCAAACCCTTCACCTAAAATGGAAAAGGACAAATACAGAGGTCAAGGTCTGAGGCCCATTTTTTTCATGGGTCCAGGGCCTCTGTCCTTAACAGCACTATTTTTAATCACATTCTTTTTTTTTTTTCTTGATTTTTGGTGAGGCGATTGGGGTTAAGTGACTCGCTCTGGGTCACACAGCTAATAAGTGTTAAGTGTCTGAGGCAGTATTTGAACTCAGGTCCTCCTGACTCCAAGGCCAGAGCTCTATTCACTGTTTCATCACATTCTTTCAGAGAAAGAGTCTAACCACAAGTAGATCAGCCAAGAAAACAGGCTAATTAAAGCTACCTAAGGCCTTTTCAAAGATACCTACAGTTCTTTCTTCACAGCCAAATGAAAAAGCTTCATCAAACAATGTGCTTAGTGGAGGAGAACCAGTTACCGAATATTTATGCACGCTCAAGTCTCTCCAGGGTACTTCCAATACATTTATCAGGACTCTGCCGTGCTCTTTTCACCACACTTGTCTTACACGCATTGCTTTCACTAGCACCTAACACCTGGCATAATGCCTTGCAGGTGGGAGACACTTTAAAAATGTTTGAATTGCATGTGGTCTTTTCTCCCCAGATGATATGTTAGAAGGGGCTGCCAGCCAGTATTGCTCTAAGCCGGCGCAGCCAGGAGGATTCCTGGCTGGCTCTAATGCCTAAAAGAAAGAGATTTGTTTTTAAAAAGCTTTCCTTTTCGATGGGATTCCCATACCATGGTTCTTACAATACAAAAACATTTTCCTCATTTCTTCTGCTTCTGCTTCTGCTTCTTCTCCTCCTCCTTCCTCTTCCCCCTTCCTCTCCTCCTCCACCTTCCTCCTCCTCCTCTTCCTCCTTCTTCCTCTTCCTCCTCCTTCTGACTGGTCCTTAATTTCAAAAGATATTTTGTCAAATTTTCAGTATTAAAATCCTTGTGCTATTGGTTGGTCCCTTTCCTCCCAAACAGACCTCTCCACACAGGTTTCAAACGGACCACACTGGAGGAGATTACATTTCAAGTCAATGAGCTGCATTATACAAACCTAAGACAGAGCTCACAGAAAACTCATTTGGGGAAAAAAAAAAAAGGAATTACATAGGATCAGCAGAACACTGCCAGCCCACAGACTGCAGACAGAAAACTCATTCATAGCTTGTTTGGGGAATGGAGGAGGTTCTCCAACTCTAGAGAGATAAAGTTTCAAAAATCATACATATAAAAATAGTTTTGTAATAAGCTATTCAAGATTTTTCTAGCACTGAGTGATTAAAGAAAAAACTTGACAGACTTTTATAAGCCAACAGCTTTACATTCAGGACTGGGTAATGAGATAAATTTCACTTGGCTAATCAGTGACAAAAGATGTTCTTTTTTTTTTTAAGTGAGTTGGGATTAGGAGTTAGCATTCCAACTACTGGGGCACATGATCCATTCTGTGAGGGGCTGAAGAGAAAGAAGATAACTTGGTCTAAAATAGATCTTGTCTTTTGTAATTTTCTTAGTTGCTGCTAAGGCAAAATAAAAATTCCTTTCCTCAAGGAACTTACATTCTAATAAGACTTAGACTTTGCCTCAGTTTCCTTACCTATCAAATGAATGAGTTGGATTGGATGGCTTCTAGGGCTCCTTCCAGCTCTAAATCTATGTTCCTATGCAGTATCAAAAAGACCTAGAGGAAGGTCACCACCACCTTGGGCAGGTATTTGATAGAGGCTTTATAGAAGCCTATGAATAATAATCCCACAAGCAGAGAAGGCATTAATGTACTGTGGTCCTTACCATTGGAGAAAGTCCCAATTGTAGCAATTTGATCATGGATATATTGGAGTAATGAAGTAAATTCACCAAGGGGATGTTTAAATCCCTATTTAGCCATATCCTTGATGTGGCTTCTAAAAGGTATTGCTCCCTCTTCTGCTTCAGTGAGTTATATTTGGTAGAGGATGAGAATTTTACTCAGCAGTTGACATTTTGGTACTTTAGTTGTCTAGACCAGTGGTTCTCAAACTTTTTGATCTCAGAATGTCTTAATACTCTTAAAAATTATTGAGGGCCCCTCCCAAAGAGTTTTTGTTTATGTGAGTTATACCTACCAATATTTACCATGTTAGGAATTAAAATATCATGGCATGACTATGAGAATAATTTTGACCTCTTAGACCCATGGAAAGGGATCACACTGAAAACTGCTGCTCTAGACAAATTCCAAATAGAATCACTACATTTTGAATTCACCAGTTCAGAGAGTCATATTTACACCTCATGGCCAGTAGGGAGAAGACAGAGATTGGGCCTTTTGGCACCTTTTGCATATAATTCTGTTCTGGCTTAGCTGCTGACTCATCACACAGTAAGATGATAGGAATCGGGCCCAGAATACCTCTGAAGAGAAAGGCAGGGCCTTCTATCCCACTTTTCTTGAAGTAGATTCCTCAAGCACACACATGGGCTGCAACCAGGCAGTGCAGACTGCATATTTAAGGGCAGAACCCCTGTTGGCCACTCTCGCATTGTAGTTGGATTTAACTGAATGGGACCTTAATAGGAATTATCGTATAGTAGAACAAAACAATGGACTAGGAAGCAAGAGATTTTAATTTATTTTCCCAGTTACACCACTAAGTGGCCTTGTGACCTCAGGTAACTTAAGTACCTTCTATGAGCCACTCTCTTCCTTTGGTGAGCACAGTGACGTATATCCTTAAGAAGTGCCTGCTTAATGTGGAACTATGCCCAAAAGGCTATTAGGGGCAGCTGAGTGGTTCAGTGGATACATTTTGGGGCCTAGAGTCAGGACAGACCTGAACTTAAATCTGGCCTCAGGTACTTACTAGCTGTCTGAGCCTGGGCAAGTCACTTAACTGGAAGAGAGAGAGGGGGAGAGGGGAATGCCCAACAATAGCTTATGAAATAAAAATAAGAGCAAGGTCTGTGATTATAGAGGAGATCCTCCTCAAAACGAAGGAGACATCCCTGAGGTTGATTTTTTTTTTAAACCAGAAACAAGTGAATACCATAAGGTGCTACAAAAGACATTATAAACTTCAGACAAGACTGGGATTTAACAAGGCCCAGCAGCAAAAACCTTGAGCCTAATACTTCATGATCTTCCTGTAGAATGAGGGGATTCTTGTTTATTTCATCTATTTGTTGAATAATAATAGGAGTAGACTGGGCAAGAGAGTAGAGAAAAACAAATTGGAAAGGGAGAAAACATTTCCAAGAATATCAGAGGAATTAATGAAAAAAATGTAAAGGAAGGATGTTTAGCAGTACCAGATCTTAAACTGTGTAATAGTTTACCTCGGTTTCCTCCTCCGTAAAATGAGCTGGAGAAGGAAATGGCAAACCACTCCAGTATCTTTGCCAAGAAAACCCCAAGTGGGGTCACGGAGAGTTGATCACGACTGAAACCACCGAACAACCACTGCCCAAAAGCTATTAAACTGTGCATACCCAGTGGAGAGGTGGACACAACTGAAAAACAACAACAAAACCCTTTGATCCAAAGATACCACTGTTCCCCAAAGAGATCAGAGAAAGGAAAAGAACTCATGTGCACAAATTTATATTTATAAAATTGGTATAATACAAATAGACACCAGTAAGGTAGATGAATTTGCATCTTTTGTGGACATTATTTCCTCAGCTAAAGTCTTCATCTGATAGCTCGTCTTGGTTTGAAAGTGGCCTTCGGTTTCTGGAGGGTAGGCCTGAGGAGCACAAGCTCTGACAGCTCCTGCTAAGATAGAAAAACTTTGAGTCTAGGTTCAGTAAAGGCCTGTATGTCTGTTTTCTTAGAACTAGCCCAGCCAGGTTTGGGGAGGTTCATCACCAGGTTAGCCGCAGGAATTAATTTTTAGGTCATTGTAAGCAAAGAACACTTATTAAGGTATGTAGGGAGTGGAGAAAGTGGCCACACTGATGAAGCAATGAATTTATGGGTGTTTGAGGAACTTAAGTACCAACAGTGTAAACTCATTTCCCTGCTTGAATGGATAGTGTTTATAGTTTCTGCCAAAAAAAAGGTGGCAACTTGTTCACTGTCTCTTAAATGAAGTGTCTTGGAGATTCGTTTCAAGTATTGACTTCCCTTCCTACTCCTAGACCTGTTTGGCCTCCAGGACTTTAAAAATAGATGCATAATTTAGTGGAATTCAAAGTGAATATTGAGTCATAACTCTGGGAATTCATATCCTGGTTCTGCCAGTTTCTACCTGGGTATCTGTGGGCAACCACATCCCCCTTCTACACTTCAGTTTCTTTCTCTGCAAAAAGAAGTAATTGGACTAGCCCAAAAGTTCTTCACCTGGAGTCCATGAACTTGTTTTGTAAAATATTTTGATAGCTGTATTTCAATATAATTGATTTCCTTTGATTCAATATAATTGATTTTACTTTATGAATTTAAAATCATCATTCTGACTATAGGCTTCATGAGACTGCCAAGGGGGTCCCACTGCACAGTCTCTGAACTAGGTGATCTAATAAGGCCCCTTCCAGCTCTAAAAATCCTTCAAAATAATTCTAATAATACATTCTTAATGAAGACTTTAACTTGAGTGAAGCACTGTTTTAAATTTCCTTTTGGTCTCAGCAGTGATAGATATCCTTTAAAAATGTCTGCTTAATTGGGAAATATGCCCCCAAGCTATTAAACTGTGAATACCCTTTGAACCAGATCAAAGGAAAGGAAAAGGACCCTTGTGCAAAAATATTTATAGCAGTTCTTTTTATGGTGGCAAAGAACTGGAAACTGAGGAAGTGACCATCAACTTGGGAATGACTGGACATGTAATGGTATATGAATATGATGGAATACTATTGTACTGTAAGAAATGATGACGGGGATGGCTTCAGAGAAACTTGGGAAGATTCATATGGACTGATGCAAAAGAAATCGAGCAAAACCAGAACAATTTATATGATAGCAACAGTATAGTAAGGACAAACAATTTTGAAAGATTTAGGAACCCTGATAAACACCATGACCAACCATAATTTGAGGGGACTCATGACGAAACATGCTACTCACCTCCAGAGGGAGGGATGGACTCAGAGTGCAGATTAAAGTATGCACAAATGCATATACACACATATATAATACATATCATATTTTATATATACACATATGTATATATGTATATCTATATGTATATATACAGGCATACCTCATTTTATTATGCTTTGCAGATATCAAGGATTTTTTTGGGGGGTTTTTTTTGCTTTTTTTTTGGCAAGGCAGTTGGGGTTAAGTGACTTGCCCAGGGTCACACAGATAGTAAGTGTCAAGTGTCTGAGGTCAGATTTGAACTTAGGTCCAAAGCCGGAGCTCTATCCACTGCACCACTTAGCTGTCCCCCCTTTTTTTTTTAATTGAAGGTTTGCGGCAAGTCTGTGTCGAGCAAATCTATTGGCACCATTTTTCCAACAGCATCTCACATTGTGTCTCTGTGTCACAGTTTGGTAATTCTCACAATATTTCAAACTTTTTCATTATTATTATATCTGTTATGGTGATCTGTGGTCAGCGATCTTTGATGTTACTATTGTAATTATGTTGGGGCACAATGAACCACGCTCACGTAAAACAATGAATTTAATCAATAAATATGTGTCTTCTGACTACTCCATCAACAAGCCTTTCCCTGTCTCCTTCCCTTTCCTTAGGCCTCCCTATTCCCCAAGACACAATATTGAAATTAGGCTAATTAATAATCCTATAACGGCCTTTAAGTGTTCAAGTGAAAGAAAGAGTCAATGGATGCAGCAAACTTCCCTGTTGTCTTATTTTAAGAAATTGCCACAGCCATCCCAGCCTTCAGCAACCACCACCCTGCTCAGTCAGCAGCCATCAGCATCAAGGCAAGACCCTCGACCAGCAAAAAGATTACGACTCACTGAAAGCTCAGATGATAGTTAGTAATTTTTAGCAATAAAGTATTTTTAAATTAAGGCATATGCATCGTTTCTTTTAGATATAATACTATTGCACACTTAATAGACTACAGTGTAGTGTAAACGTAACTTTTATGTGCAATGGGAAACCAAAAAATTCATGTGACTTTCTTTATTGTCATATTTGCTTTATTGCGGTGGTCTGGAACCAAGCCTGTGATATCTCTGAGATATCCTTGTATGTAAATATATGTGTATATAATGCATGTACACAAACACATTCACACACACACGTTATACATGCATAACACACAAACATGTGTGTACGAGATATAAAACACAGAGTGTTATATATGTTGTATAACTTATAGGCATATAACACGTGAGCACTGTGATATGTATTGTATAACATATACACATATATGCACACATTTAAATACATACACATGTAGATTAATATGCATGTGTGTGTATATATATATATATATACACTCACACACACACAGCCTATGAGGGAGTTTGTTTTGTTCGATTACATTTTGTAAAGGATTTTGTTTTTCTTGTTTTCAGGGTTGTGGGGTGTGGGGAGGGAGGAGTAAGAGGGTGAAAATGTGATCCTGAAAATAAGAAAAAATAATTTTCTTTTAAAAGAGTTGCATGCCTATGGTCACAGACCCAGTGACATAGTGTGCCTGACTCAAGGCCGCACTGTGAGTTACTGGCCAAGCCAAGGTTTCCTGGCTCTCTTGCTATTGCTCTTTCCACTAAATGTTGTACGTCTAAGCTTTCCTGTTTAACCACCAGGGAGCCGAACATCTCTGGCTGTACCGGAGGCTTTACCTATCCCCGATCACTGTTGAATGGTCGCAGGTTTTTGTTGTTGTTGTCATTGTTGTTGTTTGCTTGTTTGCTCGTTTTGTTTTTAGGCTAGGACTAATGAACAGCAATGTCATCCTAATTGCCTCTGTACTTCACCCCCACCGTTGGGACAATGGGATTCTGCCCCTCTATTCCTCCCTAAGCCTCCATTTCTTCCTATTCCTCCTTCTACGTTAAGCCTCCTAAACGAACACTTCAATAAGCTCCTGGGATGGTGAGGTCTGTGTGTGGGAACCGTAGCCTCTCTGTCACATTCATGCTTCTTAAATTTGCTTTGGCCATTATAATGATGGTGGGTCTTAGTTAAAGAAAACCTAATGTACAAAAATTTGAACTTCTCAAGCAGATATGGAGGAAGGCAAATGGAGAGGCGAGGAAGAAGCTTGTTCACATGGTGAAATGTAACATGTAAAATGTAGGGGTTGGAGTATAAAGCTTTATATGGCTTAAAGGTTTACAAAGCCTTCTTCATTTTTGCCTTCCTTTTCTCATTTTTGTCTTCCAACAAGCCTGCACCACATTTGAAATCTGGTTGTGTGATGCTGAGCAAGTCACTTACAGTGTCCCAGGCAACTCACCCGGATTAGAAATTGCAAAGCAAGTCCTTATCCACAGGGGTAGGGGTGTTTCCTCAGTGGAGGCTCCTTACACTAATGAAATCCCATGTCCCATAAAAACAGCAACAACACCTTAAGTTAAGTGCTACAGTTATTTTTCCCCACATTTTATAGATGAGGAAACTGAGGCAGAAAGGTTAAGTGATCTCTAGGATTGTTTTTAGTTTTGAAAAGGAATCATTGCTTTACAAAAGGATTCAATATAGGCTCACCTTATGTTTACAATAGAATTAATTGCGTTACAAAACTTCATAAGCAATTTGGGGGAGTGTAATGAAAATAGTGTTATGAATTCAGAGGACTTGAGTTCAAATCCAATTTTTGTTGCTTCCTAAAATTGACAAGCCTCTTAACTACCTTGAACCTCAGTTTCTTCATCTGTAAAATAAGGGGATTTGACAATTTGGCCTCTGAGGTCCCTTCCAGCTCCAGAGATCCTAACCCTAACCCTAACCCTATGACCTCCAGTGTCCATAGCAAACAAACGAATCTTTAATATACCAGCAGATATTTGCTGTGGGGCTTGGATATGCACAGTTCTGCACTAGGCACTGTGGCAGCTATAGGAGGAGAAGTCAGGATGCTTCCCTTTAGTAAGCTCTAGGTGTAGTTGGGGGGAGGCAAAACTATTAGAAGTTAAAAGACAACTAAAAACAGAAGACAGTACAATAGTTCAAGGACCTGTGATTTGTTGATGTGAGATCTCCTTTTATTGATATAGATCTAGCCTCTCTGCAACTTAGGAGATGATGTTTAAGAGTTGCTGTGGCTAAGAATGTCAAACCCCCCACTCCACGAAAGTCAATCTAGTGCCTCTTAGAATTTAGCGAGGCTGGTCTTCCAGACTGTATTCAAAGCTATCCCAGCTTGGAAGGGCCTACTGGAGTTTACCCTTTGCTGATATAGCCTGAGAAAACTGAGGACCCTCTGTATGCCAAGATGAGGCATTGGAGGTAGCCTTTGGTGGAGAACTGGGGAGAGCATTGTGTATCTTGTAAATACAGTATGTCGAGAGTTCTCAGTCCATTACTACTTGTAGCTTCTCACGACCTATAATGATAGATAACATTTATATAATGCTTTAAGGTTTGAACAGTCCTTTACAGATATCTCATTTGATTCTCACATCAACCCTGGGAGGTAGGTGCTATTATTAGCCATTTAAACCATATTACCCATTTCACCATTGAGAAAACCGAGGCAGAGAGAGTTTAGGTGATTTGCCCAGGGTCACACAGCAAGTAAATGACTGAGGCTGGATTTGAATTCACATTCCTGATTTCAAGTCCTGTACTTCATGCCTCATGAAACTCTTTGGTCCTTTTGTTCTGAGGAATATATAATGGTGTAACAATTTTTTGATGGTTAGAAAAAAAAGAACTGGGGCAGCTAGGTGGCACAGTGGATAGAACACCAGCCCTGGATTCAGGAGGACCTGAGTTCAAATCTGGCCTCAGACATATAACACTAGCTGTGTGACCCTGGGCAAGTTGCTTAACCCCATTGCCTAACCAAAAAAAAAGAACCCAGAGATGTAAAGAGTAATACAACTGCATGAGTGTCATAAATGGTGCAATGAATTGGCCATCGCAGTTGACACCTCAGGTACAGTCAAGTTCTTATATTCAGTTTGAGAGGAGACAAAAGGCTCATTATTGTATTAGGAGCTGGGGATTATACATAGGACATACTCAGTATCTCAGTCTTCCTTGAGGAGTTGATAATTTAGTGAAGCTCACCTGTATATGCTATTGTGATTGCAGAGAATCACAGACTTTTGAAACTGGAGGAACCTTAGAGATCATCTAGTAATCCCTTCATTTAACAGATGAAGAAATTGAGGAATGGTCTGCTTAAGGTTGAACACAAAGTTTGTGGCCTATGTTTGGCATACCTAGGCAGCTAGGAGGCACAGTGGGTAAAGAGCTAGGCCTAAAGTTGGGAAGACCCAAGTTTAAATCTTGTCACAAACCCTTCCTAGCTGTGTGACCCTGGGCAAGTCACTTAATCACTGTCTGCCTCAGTTTACTCCACTGTAAAATGGTAAAATAATACCTCAAGATTATTGTGAAGTTACAATGAGATAGTTCAATCCCCTCATTCTACATATGTAGAGAAGCAAAATGGTCTACTTAAGATCATGAAGAAAGTTCATGATATGTGTCTGGTATACCTAGGCAGCTAGGTGGCACAGTACATAGAGAGTTGAACCTGGAATCAGGAAGACCTGTCTATTAAGTCCAATTCAGTCTATTAAGAAGCTTCCTAGTTGTATGACCCTAGGGAAGTCACTTAAGCTCTGTCTGCTTCAGTTTTCTCACATGCAAAATGGGAATAATAATAGCATTTACCTTCTAGGGTTGTTGTGAAAATAAAATGAGATAACATTTATAAAATGTTTTCAAATTTAAAGTGTATAATTTCTAGCTATTGTTTTACACAGGGGCAGCTAGATGGCACAGTGGATAGAGTGTCACCCCTGCAGTCAGGAAGACTCATCTTTCTGAGTTCAAATCTGGCCTCAAACACTTACTAGCTGTATGACCCTGGGCGAGTCACTTAACCCTGTTTGCCTCAGTTTCCTCATTTGTACAATAAACTGGAGAAGGAAATGGCGAACCACTCCAGTATCTTTGCCAAGAAAAGCCCAAATAACATCATGAAAAGTCAAACAGGACTGAAACAACACAATAACAACAAATTTATTATACACAGTGGATTGTTGGAATGTGGAATCAGAGGTCTAGAAGAAAGTTATGTAAGTGTAACCTTCCTCATTTTGCAGATGAGGAAACTTAGCCAAGGCAGTGAATTTAGGACGTAGGAATTTAAGAGGTTAGAAATGGAATAGAATTAAGAGGTCATCAAGCCTAAACTCCTCATTTTACAGATCCTTGCTAAATGAATTTCAGAATTTCAGTTAAAAGGGACCTAGGGACCAACTAGTCCAGCCAGTACTTCTATCAGTGTTATCTTCTATATTAGTCTGTAAACTCCTTGAAGGAACGGACCACAGCTATTCTTTAAGCTATAATCCCTAGGGTCTAGATTCTTAATTCTGTATATCCTTGGTAAATACATATTGGCTACTTGTCTGTCTAGTCCCAAGATACGCCAGCTGGGTGACTAATTATGTAACTGGTTGACTTAACTTGATTGACTGTAACACACTTAATTGGTGACTGACAAATTAATAAAAGAGTTGTTTATATTTGGAATACATATTGTATTCATAGGATAGCATCTAGAAAGGACCGTAGAGATCATTTCTGATCTAATTCATCTGCCTTCTGTTTTTCAGAAGAGGAAAATGAGTCCTACCACAGAGCTAGTCAGTGATGGGGCTGAGGATCAAACCCAGGTCTTCTGACTTCAAATCCAGTGGTTCCATAATGGAGTAAACAAGGCTTTCCAGAGAACAACAGGCCAAGAAGAAGCTAGGGATGTGAGGGTCTTTCATTGTAAAATCCCCATTAGCTCCTCCCATGTCCCTTTGGTAAGATAAAGCACTAGGCTGTTGCTGACCATTCTTCTTCTAGGGAGTGGTTTGAGGGAAATGACTCCTTGGATGGGAAAGACTGGGACATTTTGCCTAACCTTCCGTGACAAAGTATGGTATGCCAACTGGGAAGTGGTGGTAAAAGGAACAGATGGAAGTCAGCAGGGAGGTGGGGCTGCAAGACAAGTTCCTAAGGAAGCATGAGACCAAGTGGGCAGCTCAAAAGAGCAGGAAATGTCTGGAGCTCCGCAAGAGCAGCTGCTTGCCATCCTTTCTTTCTGGACTATTGTACCACAGCCACTTGTGGTCCCTTACCTGAAAGCCATAAATTAGGAGGTCCTTGTGTGCTGTCAGTCCTCAGGAAGTTCCTGCCATTAATCCACTCCCTGGTTGAGGACCAATGTTTTTCAGCCACAAAAGTCCATTTGTGGGAAAATACCCCTGCAGGGGATGACCCGGGAGGCAGTGGGGACCGGGACTGGGAACTGACAAATGGGCAATTCCTTTCATGGAAAAATCCAGGCCAAAAAGTCCTCCAGTGAACCGATGGATAATAGAGGGTGGGCTGGGGGTGTTGTTCCTTTTCTAGTAGTGTTTCCCAGCCCCCTTTCTCCTCTTCAGTGTAGAGAGAACCAGTGGGGCTTCATCGGCAAGCTAATCCTTAGACTGCCTGACATTTATACTGCAGGTAGGACACTAGCAGAAGAGATGAGGTATGATTTTGACACACCCTCTTTATGTATTATGCCATCCCTTCCTCAAATACATGCATATACTTCCATCAATGTGATTCCAACTTCAGTTGAGTCCATTCTCCCAAGGTGATGGCCTCTCCTTGGCATTTTAGATTTGGAGGCAGAATTTATCCCAGGCCTCAAATATATAAACAATAGCAACAACCATCATTTCATAGTAGTTGGCTCAGGATTTTAAAGTGAACTAGAAGGCACCAGGGACAGGCGTCTTCAATTTGGGGTCCATATCTCTGTGCCTTTTCAATCAGATGTTGAGCAAAGCATTATGGGCAATGATAATAATTCCTATTTATGTAAGCTCTTTAAGATTTACAAAATGTTTTCTACCTAACAGCGTAGGAGGGCAGGCGGTAGAAGGAATTTTATTCACAGATGAGGCTCAATTCTCAAAAAGGGAGGTAAGTGACTTGCCCAGGAGTCACATCACATATTTAGCAAGTGTCAAATTGAGGATTTACAACAAGGTATTCTGATGATTCCAAGTTTAATACTCTTTCCATTATATCAGCATAAAATAGTACAATAAAGTACATGATAGTTTAATTTGATAGATAAGACACATGAGAGACAATTATAATAACAGAATTTTAGAGTTGGAGGGACTGGGAATCAGGAGTCCTGGGTTTTAGTCCTGGTTGTATGCCACTGGACAGGCCACTCAACTCTAGTATCATCTGCAGGATGAGGGGATTAGGCAAGAGAATCATCTAAGCTCCCTTAAAGTGCTAACACCTGAACTCCAAAAGACCACCTGGTTCAAATTGTGTGTGTTTTAAAATAGGTAAGGAACTGAGGCCTAGAAAAATTAAACAACCTAGGATCAAAGATTCAGAGGTAGAAAGGACCTTAGAAGTCATTTGGTCAGCTTTTCATTTTGCAGATGAAGAAACAGCCCCAGAATGATGAAATGATTCACCCATGGTCATCCAGGTAGTGTATGACAGAGCTAGTATTCAAACCCAATCCTTTAATGCAAATCCAGTGATATTTCAGTGGGCAGCTAGGTGGAACAGTGGATAGAGCGCCAGAACTAGAGTCAGGAAGACCTGGGTTCCAATCCAACCTCAGATACTTACTGTGTGACCTTGGGCAAGTCACTTAACCCTCTTTGTCTCAGTTTCCTCATTTGTAAAATGAGCTGGAGAAGGAAATTGCAAGCCACTCCAGTTATCTTTGCCAACAAAACCCCAAATGGGGTCAGGAAAAATTGGACACAACTAAAACTACATACTTCAAACTGGCTATTGCCTAGGGTCATATAGCTGGTCTAAGGCAGACTCACAATTAGAACCCAAGTTTTCTGAGGATGAGGGTCTAATTTTTTTTCCATTAAACTATTCTGCCTCTTAACTAAGGATGCAAGGCATCAAATGATAAGTACCAAGTTAAAAGTATAGTCATTGGATAATATAGGAATGTAAAGGAGTGAGAGGTCATTCATTCATTCAGCTATCCATCAAAAATATTTATTGAAACATACTAGAATATTATATACAAAGCATCCATTAGGTATGGATGAGCAGAGTTTAGCTAGATGGAAAGAAAGGCATCAATTCAATTCAGCAAAGAGTCATCAAATGCCTGCTTTGTACAAAGTACTGAGCTAGACATTAGGGAGACAAAGATGAAAAACGCCGTAGTCCTTGCCTTCAAGAAACTTACAATCTAATGGCAAGATGGATGCTGTGGGGAATAATACAAAGTATATACAAATAACAAAGCTTTTCTCAGTTTCTATCCACAGCTCCCCTACACCTCCTACCCCTTCAACTATACCACGTTAGAGGGGCAACTAGGTGGTGCAGTGGATAGAGCACTGGCCCTGGAGTTGAGGACCTGAGTTCAAATTTGGCCTCAGATACTTACTAGATATGTGACCCTGGGCAAGTCATTTGCTTCCCAATTGCTTTCCAAACCCCCAAATAAATATATGTCCTGTTATCATGGTCTTCAGAATTCTCTGAGGCACAATTTTCTGGGTTATTCAGGTTTCAGAGACAAATGAGGAATTTTATAAAGAATTAGGGAGAAGAGAAGACTGTTTATATATGTTGGAATGGGAAGTAGTGAAATATTTCAGCTGTGTGTGAAAAGCTATCACGTGGACAAGTGATTCGCCTTTGCCCTAGAAAGTGAAGGGGGAGGTGGGGAAATGACGGGACCAAGAAGTTGTTAAGTTCCTAATAAGTGCCAAGGACCACGGTAAGCACATTACAAATATCATCTTATAGGAGCAATGGGTGGGAATTGCAAAGATGCAGATTTAGACAAGATGTCATCCTAACAGTGAGAATGGCTGAAAGTGAAATGAGCAACCTCCAGAAGTGGTGGTTTCCCCTTCCTTGGAGGTCTTCACATGAGTCTGGCTGGCTACTTTTTGAGTGTGTTATAGTAAGGCTTCCTTTCCTGTTTAGGTAGGGGTAGATGACCATGGAGGTTCCTTCCAGCTCTCAAATTCTGGGATTCTGTAATTTACTGGAAGAATGCTTGTCGGCATGATCAGGGAGAAGAAACATTTCTCTTCTTTCCCAAGGGCTTCTGATATTGTCCCCTGGGAAACTTTTTACTCTCCTCTTTCAGTTCTAACTCTGCACTGGCCTGAGATAGGTAATTTTCCTCTTCTTCTCATCCCCCCTCTGACCTCTACCTGGGGATGCTGGTCATTTCCATTGCCTGTTGTTCAACTTTTCAATTGTGAGTCTCCTGCAATAGCTCCTTTGGGGGAATTAACATTCAAAAGCACACAGACTCACTCCTTAGGTCAGATCTTTCAACCAAGCTGCATGATTTATGGTTCTGAACTGTTTGGACACCTTCGGTTCCCAGGCTTGGATGCTAGACTGAGAGTCCCAGATGAATGGCTGCGCCAGAGCCAAACTGTGGAGTGCAACAGACAAAGCAGATATTCAGCACCCATCTGCTCCTCCTTTCTCTGACTCTGCCCCTTCATAGTATCTACTTCTCTGTCCACCTAGGAGTCCAAGGCCCTCTGCTGGATGCTCTGATCTCCCACTTCAGCACCCCAACTTAGACCTGATCTCTTGGGGATAGTACCTCATGTTCACATTTCCTCCTCCTGTCCCCAAACAAAATTCACGTTCCCCTATATTCTAATCCTCCAGGGCCTTCTCCTCTATTTGTCTTGTCAGGGCCTTATCGGGTCCTGATATGCTAGGGCATTAATGGATTAATCAGATCAATGACCCCTTACTGTGTTAGCCAGCCTATTGCTTCTTAAAGATCATATTGATTTAACTGAGTTAAATTGCATGGGTCTCTGGAAAGACCCTAGAGGAGTGAGATTAATGAGGGAGATTTGGGGCCTCATGACTTGGTTATAGGAAGGGGTGTTTTTCATACTGGAACTGCATCCCACTTATGCTTCAGGCTGCTCTTAAGTGAGAATGAAGAAGAAATAGCACCTTGAACACACTGATTGTTGGGTAAATGTTATTAAGGGAGGAAGAGAGGAAAGGAGGGATGGAGGAGTAGAGAAGGAAGGAAAGAAGGGAGAAAATGAGGGACAAAAGGAAATGCATGAGGGAAGGGAAGTAAAAAAAAAGGAAGGTGGGAGGAAGGAAAGGAAAGAAAAGAAGTGGGAAGGGGAAAAAGCTGTTTCTCTACATACGGGGGCAGGCATGGACAGGAGGCTTTTCATTCTATTTTCTTTTCATTGGTTTTTGTGTACCCGGCTGCAGGGTGAAGACACAGAGTGCATGTGCTATGGGCCCTTGATGGTGCTCTGCTAGCCAAGGGAAATGGGGAACCAGAGGTGGGGGCTGGGGTGTAAGGGAGAAATACAGGAAAGACTAGATTTTATAGTATGGTGAAAAGATCATGGGACCTGGAGATTTGCCTGAGCCTGAGTTATCCCTGGGGAGATCCAAATTAGCCTTTCTACTCTTTCCCTCATTTTTATAGAACTAAAATCTGGTTAAAATGATCATCAAAGGCAGCCTCCATCAACAAAAGTTACACATCAGGCACAGGGGTCAGCAGAGAGAGATGCTGAGGGAGAGACTCTTCAGGTATTGCTCATTGTCAGGCAGATTTCAATGGCCGTGGTCTAGCTGCTTCCTTTTTCTCCCACAGCTGCTTAGAGTCAGCCAAGGTTAGGGACCATCTCCCAAGAATTGCTCTTTTCCAAGCAGTGCAGCACAGTGGAAAGTACACGGTCCTGGGGGTCAGGAGACCTGGGTTCTTTCCCAGGCTCTGCTCATAACTAAGCATGTGACTGCATGGGTCAGTTTGCTTCTCCGGGGCTCAGTTTCCTCAAATATAAATGGACAGTTGGACTAAATATTTTCTGATGTCCCTTCCAGATCTAATTGTCTATAAGTCTGTGACTTTTTACAAAGCTTGGGGAGGACTAGAGAAGAGGGAGAGAAGAAGGCCAGGCTAGGTTCAACACAAGTCTATGAGTTAAGTGCCTCCAACATGATGAAAGGAGAGATTTTTGAGTTTTGGCCATCTCGGGAGTACACAGAACAGGTATGTCTCCTACCAACTTGAATCAAATGACTTGGGGAGATTATGAAGGACAAAAAGCATGATCTTTTCTCTGCCACTTGCTTTTGTCAAACCCTCTCCCTTGTGGACAATTCAACAAGAATTTATTAAGTGCCTGTTACGTGCAAAGCATTGTGCTAAATTCTGGGAATGTTAGCATGAAATGAGACAAAATTCTTGACTTCAAGAAACTGTGTGTAGTGGGAGAGAAGACAAGCAGTCAAAAAACCATAATACAATTAATGTATGATATGAAAAGCAGCATGGTCCAGTGGATAGAGTGATGGACTTGGAGTCAGGAAGACCTGAGTTCAGATTCTGCCTGTGACATTTCTAAGTTGAGTGGCTGTGGGCAAGTCATTTGATCTTACTGAGCCTCAGGGAACTAAGGCCATAAGCTAAATATTAATTGTGTTTGTTCCCAGGATAGCGTGTTACCTGATAGAGTTCTTACTTCAATCCCATGAGAATCTATTATTTCATTGCTGTAACTATACCTACCATCAATGAAGAGCCGTTGTCCCTGAAATTTGGCCTCTGAGATGTATTTGCTTGTGGGACACAGCAAATCACTTAACCCCTCAGACTTTGGATACCTCTCTAAGACCATAAATTGCAGAATAGTTGCTATCTATGTTGGTAGATGGGCAGTTAAGTGGCATAGTAAATAGAGTGCCAGGCCTGGAGTCAGGATGACTTATCTTCCTTAGCTCAAATCTGGCCTCAGACACTTAATAGCTGTGTCACTTAACCCTGTTTGCCTCGGTTTCCTGAGCTGGAGAAGGAAATGGCAAACCATTTGAGTAGCTGTATCTCTAGCACTTAGCACAGTGCTTGACTCAGTCGTAAGCACTTAATAAATGCTTTGTTCATTCATTTGTTCCCATGTCCGAAAGGGCAATGGTAAACTGGAGAACCTCCAAATGAGGGGTCAGAGGTTGGTGAAGAGACTAGAGAGTTCACACTAGCCAAGGGCTGTTTGAAGAAACCTGGGAGAAGAGGAGAGATGGGCATGGCAGATGTTTTCAAGCTGTTGAAAAGCTGTTGTCTAGAAATGGAATGAGATTTTTACTCTGGTCCCCTAAAACCTGGATTGGCCAATCAGGAGAGACATTTTGGCTCACTCTGAGCTTAGCCTCCTATAATACTTGGTATGCTTTGGCATAACAGAAGTGATTTGCTTTGCTCTCTGAGTGAACCCAAAATACCCCTTCCTGTGTCAGCAACGACAAGGCCAGATGAAGCTGATTAGGAGCATTCTTCTGTTTATGACCATCCAGGACAGGCTGCCTTGAACAGATTGAATTATTCATTATTATTAATTATCTTGATTAATAGGACTTTTTCTTATTTTGGTATTTTAAGGACACATGTTATCTTATGTTTTATATATACAATCATGTTAATGATAAAAGAAACACAGATATCTTGGATCTATAATTTCAAGTGACACCTTGACATTCTCTTGTCTTATTGTATTTACAATCTATCCAATTAAGAAATTCCTTTCACATATTATGGTTAACATATATGGAGACTATAATTTTGGCTGACACAGGCATCCTGAGCAAGGAATGAAGGGAGGGGTAAGAAGGCATTACTCTGAAGATATAAGGTCCCCTTTGTCTATCCTTCCTTGGGCTCATTTCCACAATGAACTCCCATGCACATCTCTATATGCATGTTCTGCCAGCTTTGAGAGAAATCAACATGCACCTTCAGCCTAAATGTGTCTTTCTTAGAAAGAACTCAGTAATGGTTGGCAAATATATACTCAGAACATTGGAGAAAGTTTTACCTGACGGCTGAGAGAAGGAGGAGTGGCACGTTGGGGTTGGACTGGTAACTCTCAGTAGATTGTGAAGGCCAAGAATTTTGTTTTTTGAACCTAATTCAGCTCTAATTCAGATTCCTAGTACCCTCATGTTTAGCTCCTAAAATCTCAGGAGCTCCCCCTTGCGTGACTCACCTGAACCTCCTCTCCCTAGTTTGTCCTTCTCTTCTTGGTATCGAGGTTTGCCAGTGTAATACAATGATCCAAGGCAATCCCAAAGGACTCATAATGAAAAAATGCTATCTGCTTCCAGAGAAAGAACTGATGGTGTCTGAATATAGACTGAAGCTTCCTTCCTTCCTTCCTTCCTTTGTAATAGACTAATCTTACGTGATTATACATGTATAACCTATACGAGATAGCTTATCATCTCAGGGAGGGGAGAGTAAGGGAGGGAAGGATAGAATTTGGAATCAAAACTTAAAAAAACAACAACAATGAATGTTAAAAATTTTTTCTACATGTAATTGGGGAAAAATAAAATATATGGAAAAAGGTTTGCCAGCCTATTACCCTATCTTCTAAAGCACAGATTTTTAACCTTTTTGTGTGTGTCATAAAGTCATCTGGAATATGATAAAGCCTCTCACCCCTTCTCACAATCATATTTTTAAATGTATATAAAAATATAGAATTGAAAAGAAAACCAATTATGCTGAAATACAATTAACAACCCCAGGTTAAGAATACCAGTCTAAGGGCTGTTCTCCTAGTTAGGCTAACAGCTAGCTAACCCAATGGATCAATCTGTGCTATCATGTTAATAATATCTATCCTGCTGCCTCCCCCTCCTCCCCCTTTAACATTTCTACTTTAATATGGATTTTCAGTGAATTAAACCAAAAGAGACATTCTAACAGTGGAATTTCAGGCGCTGCGATAGTGGTGATGGCGAGGGCACTGTAGGTGCTTTTCAAATCATACCATTTAAGCAACTCTGCCCATGGAGTAGTTTTCTCTTCCAGGGAACAAAATCATTATTATCTCTTTGGAGATGTTGACTCACTCTAGGGCCAGACCAGGCTGGGCCTGGCTTGAATGATTCACTGTCTCTTCAAAGACTGGGAGTTGGAGGGAGGCAGGAGATCAGGCTGCCAATTATCTTTGACCCCCACTTGGATTGGTCACTGATCTTATATTTGGGTACAGCTGGGACAAATGGGTGGGGTGTGGGGAAATGTATGAACCTGACTTACTGGGTCAGGAGGAAGAGGTTATGTTTGCCCTTTATTTACCATCCGTGGAGCCTTTTCAGAAGGCTTAAAGATCCTAGGAAATGATAAGAAGTGAGCCAATAGATCTAGTTGTTATTAAACAATTTAGTCCCAGCTGGAGTAGGTGTTTAGGGAGGATCAGGAGGCTCCAGGCAGGGTGAACTAACTACCTGAAACCCACTGCCTGTGGGGAAGGCTTTGAGCAGTCCTAACAAGGCTATAGGAGGGGTAGGGAATAATAGGGGAGCCTGATCCTTGTATGAGGAAGGTTAGAATGCAGTGACGCAGCTGGAGTTTAGCCAGTCTGCTACCACCTTCCTCCCCTCCCAGCTGTCTATTCACCTTCTTCCTTGTTTCACTTGTGAAGAACATTTGTGCCTATATGAGATATGAATGTACACATGGGTTGTCTAACTGATAGCTAACATTTATATAGCACCTACTATATGCCAGGCACTGTGTTAAGTGTTTTACAATCATTACCTCTTTTGACCTTCACAACACCAAGACATTATTACTTTCCCCATTTTTCGGATAAGGAAACTGAGGCAAACCGAGGTTAAGTGACTTTACCAGGGTCACAAACTCAGATCCTCCTGACTTCAGGTCTAGTGCTCTATCCCATGCCACCTAGTTGGCCATATATAAAAGCATGGCTTCCAGGTGGCATGGATAGATATCTCTGGAATTTGGCCAACTTCTCTTCAAAGCAGACTGTGAGTTCCCCATTGAGGAAAGCAGGATACAGTCATGGGTGGGTCTTTGCTGCTTATGCCTATCTCTGACAGAGGTATTTGACTAGAATTATATCTGTCTGCCCCCTCAAATATGGCTGGTTCAGGAGTACAATTCTAGTTCAGAGAAACACTGTTTCCCTGGTCTCTCTGATGGGGGATATCAGCTCTTTAGTTCACACCAGCTTAACTCCTTCCCACCAAATTCTAGTTGCCAAAAAAAAACCCCCATCACATTTAGCAAATAAGAATAAGGCAAAAAAGCAAGCAGAAATTAGAGAAACTTAGTAGATTAGAATATACCAAAGAGTACCCAAGAGCTAATTTGCTCTTTATATGGGAGCAAGATAAGATCTCAGACCAACTCCTGAGAGAGGGCCTGATGTCACCTAAGGACAATATTCCTCTTGGAAGTCTCTAGGGAGGCAAGCTGGAAATCAGGGCTATGTTGAGGAGCTAGCTTCCTCTATATATTGGCAGTTTCCAATAGGTGGAAGGCCAGGACTGCTGGGTATGCCATTCACACTCACATGGCAGTTCCCATCTCCCATCATGTGCCATCTTTGCAAAAGCCCCCCTCCCCAATATGACTTTCTCAGAAGTCTGTACTACCCCATTTATGCTTGCCACTCCTCTATGGGCTACTCTGTCTGTATCTATGCCTTGCTTCTCTGCCGGGGAACATTCCCTTACTTGGGGGACAAGCTCCAAGGCCACTGGACAAGTCCACACCCCTGTGAAGGGAGGGCTTGTGAGAGTTTCTGCTGGCCTCCTGACATCTACCACTTGTGTAGATACCACTAGTGACAAGTGCTTTGGAATTTTACATCAGCTAGCTGTACCAACTGTACTGAGGGGGCATTTCCTACTTGCACCTATGACCGAATCCCTCTCCCTATACTTTTAGTAGGTTCTCCCTTTTTAAGTTTCCCTTCCAAGTTAATTCGCAATGCTACAGCCCCTTCTGGTTATAACACTCTTATTCATCTCCTAAAGACACCCTCTCAACTGGGAGCTTAATTTGCAACCAATCTGATCCTTGGGGCATCCATACTAGAAACCTCTTATGAACTCAGCCTGTTTGTGCCCCCAAAGGCTATACTTTTCTTTGTGGTATTGGTGAACCACAGGACAAGAATTCAGGGGAAGAAGTAAGGTGAAGTGCCAACCCATGGCATGGCCCCAGAACTATTGTCCTGACCACCCAGTGTTTGATACCCTACAAGGACTTTGGGGTATGCACTCTTGGATTTTTAGCACCCCCTTTCTCCATTTTCAATGCCACACAGCCCACAGTCTCTAACTTAAGAAGGGCAAAGCATAGATTTTAGAGAAATGTCCTCTGGTCTCTTAAAAAGGGAGCAGAATATCTCATGCCTTGGTATGGTCATCTACAACATGAACATATTCTCTCTAAGCTTACAGAGGCTATTCACCATTTGGCAAATGAGACAGCCTATGGTCTTCGGGAACTCCAGCAATCTCTGGATTCCTTAGCAAAAGTAGTCCTAGGTAATAGAATAGCCCTAGACTACTTGCTGGCCTCCAGTGGGGGTGTGTGTGTTTTAGTAATCGCATCTTGTTGCATGTACATCAACAGCTCTGGGAAGGTAGAACTCCGCACTGAATGTATTTTGGAAAAGGCTAGTTGGATGCAAGAAATTCACAATAATTTTAGTGCTCCAAAATCACCTTCTTCATGGGAGTCCTGGCTTCTTTCTATTTTGGCCCCTATTCTTATTCCCCTACTGATTATACTTCTCTTGTGTTTGTTTGGTCCATGTTTACTAAATATTCTTGCCAGGTTCCTTTCTTCTAGGGTCGGAGCCATCAACTTCCAGATGACTGCTCAGGCCGTGTACCAACCTGAGGACTCTAGCCCACTGAACCTGGCATCAACTGGGTTTCTAAATTTCACCCCTCGAATGGGACCCAGAGAAACAGGGACAACTTTACACCCCTTGCCAGCAGGAAGCAGTTTCAGAAGCTGAGACCTTCACCCCTTACACCAAAAGAATTTGGTCCCATTTGTTTGCAGGGGTGGGGGGTGGGGGGTGGGGTGACAGGGTTTCCACCCAAGTCCTTACCCTTTGCCCCAAAGGGAATCTGGCTCTAGGAAGCCCCAGCTCCTTATTTCCCTCTGAAAGCTTTAGCCTTACCTTTTGATCTTATTCAGATGCGCCTTCCTCCCTAGCCCTAAAAAGAACCTGGCTCCTCCAGGATTCCTAGAAAAACCTTAAACTTTTAGATTCCTTATAAACTGCCTTTATTTCCCTTTGGAAGTTCTCTTTATCTCCCTTTGAAAGCAAACTTCCTCTTTCCAGTTCCCTTCATTATCTATTCCCATTGTCTATTCAATCTCTCAGACCTTCCAAATGGAATTCTCACCTGCACCCTTTTTTCAACCACCCCCCTTTCCTCTGGCCACCCAAAGAGTATAAAGTATGTAAGTGTATTATTATTATATATATATTATATTATATAGGTGTATTATTATTAAGTGTATAAAAGATCCACTCTAACCCCCATTTAGAAGCTGAGGATCTCTCACGCCTAGAGGCTGAGCTTTCTCATGCCCGTTCCATATGATTTATCTCTAATAAACTTTTTCTCTGGCTGGAAGAAGATTTGAGTTGAATTCTTTCAGGCAGGGCCCAGCCCTGCGATCTTGGGGTGCCTCTGTGCATCTAGAAGCACCCCAAAGCCTCTAGACCTCTTCATCTTTACAGTGGTTCTCTTTTTTCTATTTACTTCACTCTGTATCAGTTCGTATATCTTTCCAGCTTTTTCTGAAACCATCCCTTTCATAATTTCTTATAACTCAATAGTATTATATTACAGTCATAGCATAGTCATATATACTATAATCTGTTCAGCCATTTTCCAAATGATGGGTACCCTCTTAGTTTCCAGATCTTTGCTGCCACATAAAAGAACTGCTAAAAGTATTTTTGTACCTGTGGGTCTTTCCCCTCTGATTTGGTCTCTGTAGGGTATAGGCCTATTAGTGGTACTGCTAAGTGAAAGACTTGAGTAACATTTTGGGCATAGTTCCAAATCACTTTCCAGAATAGTTGCACCAATTCACAGATCAATTAGCAATGCCTTAGTGTGCCTGTTTTCCCAATAGACCCTCCCATGATCATTTTCTGTTTTTGTCAATATTGCCAGTCTGATGTATGTGAGGTGGAACCTCGGAGTAACTCTAATTATCACTTCTTTAATTAGTTCTTTGGAACATTTTTTTTCCCCCATATGGCTGTTGAAAGCTTGGATTTGGGGACTTTCTTTTTTATAACCCATTCTTAAATAAAATCTCTTTGATATTCTGATGAGTGGTAATTCAACTTCCACTTGAAGATATCCAGTGATTAGGAACTTACTGCCCCCTAAGCTTACTCATTCAACTCTTGGACAAAGCTAATTGTTAGGAATTTTTCTGTTACATGAGAGCTCAATCTTCCTTGTGCATCCATTGTTCCTAGTTCTGTCTTTGGGCCAAGCCAAAAAAGGTCTAATCCCTGGTTTCATGTATGGTACTTCAAATACTTAGAATTATCTCTAAGTTTTATTTTCTCTAGGCTAAACATCTTCAGTTCTTTCAACCTGTTCTTATATGACATGATCCCCAAACCCTTCAGCATCTTGGTCACTCTCCTCTGGATACTCTGTAATAAGAGAAATGATTATTTCTCTCTTCTATTAATAGCAAATTATTGAATTAGGATGCAAGTTTTTTCCCTTTCTATTTCCTCATTCAGAAATTAATAATTCAGCCAACTTTTGAAGGGCAGGGCTAATGATAAGAAGAAATATTGGGTAGAAAGCACCCAATTGGGAAAACTTAGATCTAATCAAAAGATAAAGAAATTCTAGTCTAGGTGAATTGGTGAATTCCGGCCCATTGTGTTTTAGTCTGACAGGTCTTAGTGGAAGTGGATTCCCCTTTATGTCTAGATTGTCCCAGACAGGAAGTGGTCTGAGCAGACAAAAGTCTCTTTGTCTAAGACTGAGTGATCAGAATCATGTCCCCTAGCCCCTCATTAGAATAAGATCACCTCTTATTATAATATTCATTCTCTCATTGTTAACCAATCAGAGTTGATTGCAGCCTGTTGAGGATGCCCACTCTTCCAAGGGCATATAAACATTAAGAGGCCTTCATGAGGGGTCTTTGGTTTATGAGAGATGACCTAATGATCATCCTTTTATTAATTATTTACTAGCCATAATTAATAAAGTGATTAACTACTTAAAAATTATGTCTCTCAAACTTTTCACATATCACAGGTGCTTACCAATATCCTTCCTAAAATATGGTGCCTAGAACTAAACCGAGTGTTCCAATGTAAACTGGCCAGAGCAGAGTATAGATGTGCTTCATTCTCTCTAATCTCTCTAATTCTTTATAATCTTTATAATCAGACTTGTGCAGTCTGATGTCACATTCAGTTTTTTGGTTGTGGTATCAGGAGGCTGTGGCTCAGAATTAAATGATGTGCCTATGGTTATACAACTGGTAAGTGTCATAACTGGAATTCTATGTCAAAGAAGACCATATTCCCCAAACTTCTCATCTTCCCACTCCTTAGAACTGACTCCTGGGTCTGCTGTGTGGTTCACATCCAGCTTGGCAGCATTAAAGAACAATTTGAGGATGGGGTGGAGATAATCTCCTTTGAGCCCAGTTATAATAGCCTTAAAAAGTGAGAGAGACCTCACAAATGCTAATAGCTTCCATTAATAGCCCATTATGTGTACATTGCCGATGAGGTAATTTAATGGGCTTTAATGACTGGTGCACAAATCAAGAACAGGAAATACACAGATCTACTGCTATTGCCTAGTGAACAAATACACTGGTTTGTCTTAACCTAGATGAGTAAATAATGTCTTATATTTGTATAGTTCCTTATAACTTTCACACAAATATTCACAACAATGGAGAAAAGAGATAACAATATTTACATGACTTGCCTCACCGGATTGCTGTGAGGATCGCATGAGATGAGTATGCAAAATACTTTGTATTAATTAAAATGTGTCTTTAGAATGTAAGCTCTTTGAATGAATGAATGAATGAATGTATGGGGGGGAGGGAAAATTTATTAAGCACTTACTGTAGGCAGAGCTCTGTGCTAAATTCTCAGCACACAAATTGAAAAGTAAGACATTTCGTGTTTTCAAGGAGCTGATATTCTAATAGGGAAGATAATGAATATGGAAGGTTTCAGCTGTGAGTCAGATGGAAAGGTCCCACTCAGGGTGCAGCCCCAAAGCAAAAGGTAAAGCTCTGTCTTTAATGTTCTTTCTTTCTTTTCTTTTCTTTTTAACATTTTTATTTGAAGTTTTGCATTCCAAATTCTGTCTGTCCCTCCCTCCTTTCCCTCCCCTCCTCCCTGAGATGCTAAGCAATCAGATATAGTTTATACATATGCAATTATGTAAAATATTTCCCTATTAGTCATTTGCTGTTACTTTTACTGATAAAATCATATCGGTTCCTACCATTGAACCATTTGACAATTCCAAGTTCTTTGGCATCAGGAACTTCCATTTCTGTGTCTTTAGTAGCTTCATCTGTAGCACCTGCAGGAGCAGTGGCCAGGCTATATTTCCATAGGGATTCCTTCCCAGGATGATAGCTGCAGACAATGGGCTGGAAGTGTTGCTCTTCCAAAGTCTTTTTGGTTCAGGGTCTTGGACTCTGTCCATCAGGATCTGAGAGGAATAATGGTCAAGGTGGTGGTGGTGATTTGACTTGCCTGGTACATGCTGCCTCCTGTTGCCTCCAGGATGGCTTGCTGGCACCCTTGAGGACAGAAGATAATTTTCACTTTTATCTTTGTGCTCTTTAACACTTACTAGTATATTGTAATTTTGTAGATGTTCCTAAAAAGTTGTTGGGCTAAAAAATTTAGCCCTTGAAGCTAACCTGATGTTAAGCTTTTATGGACTTTGGTAGGTTGGTCTTTGAAGAGGGTGCCCTATAAGAGTAGTCTATCACTGAGCTATCTTTCAATATCCTAGGCAACTAAGTATAAGCTAGTGGTACTGCAATAGCTCGGTCTCAGAGGAGTAACACAGGAGTCCCCTCCATTGCCCTGGTGACCCCCTGGCTTTTCCACTTTCAGCCACCACCATGAATAGTAAGAAGAAGGTGTTCCTGGGAATGCCCATGCCCCTTAGCTCATACTGGGGCTGGGCCTCAGAGATAACAATTTCACTATCCTGTCAGATATCGGGTCTGCTAGGGATGCCAGTGACCCAGGGCATCATCAACATGCTCCACCAGGCAGGAAGACTGTAGGGGCTCAGATGAAGAAAAACCAGGCTGCAGATAATGATGATGAAGATCTAAATGACACTATGATGAGTTTAGTGGTTATGCTAGAAGTCTTTTCTCAAGTGGTCCTTATGAAAAAGATGATGAGAAAGCAGATGCTATTTATGTGGCATTGGACCAAAGGATGTATGAAAGAAGAAAAGAAAGAAGGGAACAGAGGGAGAAAGAAGAAATTGAAAAATACCGTATGGAATGTCCTTATGTTTTCAGTTCTAAAAAGAAAGTTGGCAGAAGTTACAGTAGAGGAGTAGCTAAATATTCCTGAAGTTGGTAACACTAGAAACAAAAGTCAGCAGAATCCATGATACAAGAAACTTAGCCTTGTTCCTGACAGTTTCTTTGCTAAACATTTACAGCCTGGAGAGAATCATGCTTCAGTGGATCCCTGACAAACACAATTTGGAGGTCTTAATACACCCTACGCAGAAGGATTAAATATTCCATATCCAGGTGGAATGACATGTGGGCTAATGACACCTGGAACAGGTAAATTGGACATGAGGAAGATTGGCCAAGACAGGAACACCTAGATGGATATGTGATTAAGTCAGGTGTCTGATTTGGTAAGTGAGCAGACTGTGGTGGATCCCAAGGGTTGTCTCACAGATTGGAATTCTATGATTCCTATGCATGGAGGAGATGTCAATGGTATTTAAAAAGCCCGTTTACTTCTAAAGTCTGTGAGAAAGACACATCCCCATCATCCTCCAGCATGGATTGCTTCAGCCACCTGGAAGAAGTCACCAGAAACCTGTAAGTAACTCAAAACCTCATTATGAAAGGAATAGAAATGTGTCCCAGTGGTGAAGATGTATAGCTAGAAGCCATCCATCTGCAGTCTGCTGATACAGTCAAGGCCATGGTTGCTCAAGCTGTTTGTCACCTCACATAGTCTGTCCAGATTTACATCAGAGCAGCAGAGCTAGAAACAGACATCAGAGCAAAGAAGATGTTCTTAGGAAAGCTCTTGAACATGTTCCAAACTCTGTTCTCTTGTGGAAGTCAGTTGTGGAAGTGGAAGAGCCAGAAGATGCTAGAATCATGCTAAGCCAAGCTGTGGAATGCTGCCCCACTAGTGTGGAGCTTTGGCTTGCTTTGGTGAGGATAGAGATCTATGAGAATGTCCGAGAGGTCTCAAGCAAAGCACGTAAGAACATTCCCACAGATCAGCACATCTGGATTATGACAGAGAACCTAGAAGAAACCAGTGGAAATACTCAGATGGTGGAGAAAATCATTGACAGAGCCATCACATCACTTAGAGCAAATGGTGTAGAAGTCAACAGAGAGCAGTGGATCCAGGATGTTTCAGAGTGTGATAAAGCTGGGAGTGTGGCCACCTAACAGGCAGTGTGTGCAGTCATTGGAATTGGGATGAAGAAAGAAGATAGAACACATAGCCAGATGAAGGATGCAGATGGTTGTGTTGCCCACAATGCCCTGGAGTGTGCCTAAGTTATTTATGCCTGTGCCCTGCAAGTTTTCCATAGCAAGAAGAGTGTGTGATCAATGAGCTGCTTACTTTGAGAAGAACCTGGGGACCAGGGAATCCCTCAAAGCCCTCTTGCAGAGAGCAATGAATGGCCCACTACCCTAAGGCTGAGGTGCCCTGGCTCCTGGGTGCCAAGTCCAGGTGGTTGGTGGGAGATATGCCTGTCTCAAGGAGCATCCTAGCCTTGGTTTTCACTAATGGTGAAGAGATTTGGTTGGCTACTGTGAAACTTGAGTCAGAGAGCAATGAATACAAGTGGGCAAGGAGACTGCTGGCCAAGGCTGGGAGCAGTGCTCCCTCTACAAGGGTGTTCATGAAATCTGCTAAGCTTATTCAAGTTGGGTGCTGGGGAACATTGCAGCCACTCAGGATCTCTGTGAAGAAGTCTTGAAGCACTATGAATTTTTCTCCAAACTGTGGATGGTACAAGGGCAGATTGTGAAGCAGTAGGAGCTGACTGAAAAAGCCCAGGAAACCTGTAACCAGGGCTTGAAGAAGTGCCCCACTGCACACCCCTATGGCTTTTATTTTCAAGACTGGAGGAGAAGGTTGAACAGCTAACCAGCACAAGAGCCATTTTGGAGAAATCTCGTTTGAAGAATCCAAAGAACCCTGCTTTGTAGTTAGAATCTGTGAATTCGAATATCAAACTGGATTGAAGAACATCACCAATATGTTCATGGCAGAGGAACTGCAGGAATGTCCCAACTCAGGCATCCTGTGATCAGAAGCAATTTCCCTTGAGTCAAGACCCCAGAGGAAGTCCAAGAGTGTAGATGCCCTGAAGAACTGCAAACATGACCCCCATGTCCTGTTAGCTATGGCTAAATTGTTCTGGAGTGAACGGATCACCAAGGTCAGGGAATGGTTCCGCTGAACAGTAAACATTGACTCAGAACTGTGGAATGCCAGGGCTTTCTTCCACAGATGTGAATTCCGACATGGTACAGAGGAACAGCAGGAAGAGGTAAAGAAGTGCTATGAGAATGTGAAGCCCTGCCACGGGGAACTGTGGGGTGAAGTGTCCAAGGACATTGAGAACAGGCAGAAGAAAATTGGGGAGATCCTTGTGCTTGTAGCAGCCAAGATTAAAAGCACTTTCTAGCTGTTGCTCTATCCGTTGCTGTCCTGGTCCCTGGAGGAGTAGTGCTGTCTTGCCATCAAAGGTGCAGAAGGAGGGAGGTAAAGGAAGACCTCCCTGTATCTGTGCTGCAGAAGCTTTCCAGATGAACTATGCAGGAGTGGACTTTGAGACACTAGGACTTTGAGTGCTGATGTGCTGGACAAACAATTTCTTTAAGAGGGCTGGCATGCTCTTTAAATTTAATTAAATCTTAAAAAAAAAAGAGTATAAGCTACAGATGAGTCACTGATTTGCATCTGTGGAGAGAGTTCCCATACTGAAAGTTCCCTCCAACAGTGAAATAACAGTTCCAGATCCCTCAATTCAATGTATATGCATGCATGTGTGTATGCATGTATACACCTACTTGAACACATTCATAGCAGTAGTCAAGGGCCTGTGATTTGATCAACGTTGACATTCTCTTGACCTATCCAAATCATAATCCATTGGTCACCCACACTTTACAGCCTGCTCCACCTAGCCAGACCCCTGTGATTTTCATGGAACACAAGAAACATGATGAGAGTTGAAAACAATCTTTTCATCACAGCTTCACTCAGCCCCTTTGCAGTTTGTTAAATGGAGACCTGGGAAATGACTTGCTTTGACTGGGGCTATGGTAGAGCCAGAAAATCCCTTGCTCAGAAAAGAATTAAACAAAAAGTCAGAGAAGAAGAGCTGGTGCAGAAGAGAGACTTAAAATACACAAAGGCTTTCCCTAGCTTGCTGAGTGCATCTGAAAAGGACAGCCTAGGGCTAAGGGTTTTTCAGAGCAGATACCCTGTAGGCAAGAATGTTTCAGTAGACACCAACAGATAGAAGTAGAGAACATTAGAGGTACCCAATGGCCGCAGCAGAGAGCAATGAAGACCATCTAGTAGAGAGCAGGTGGTGGGGAAAGTTGTTGTTGTTCAGTACTTTTGCAGTTGCGTCTTACTCTTTATGACCCCATTTTGAAGAGTTTTTGGCAGAGATACTGGAGTGGTTTGCCATTTCCTTCTCCAGCACATTTTACAGATGAGGAAACTGAGGCTAACAGAGTTAAGTGACTTGCCCTGGGCCACACAGCTAGTGTCTGAGACCAGATTTGAATTCAGGAAGATGCATCTCCAGGACTTCAGGTCCAGCACTCTATCCACTGTGCCACCCAGCTGCCCCATGCAGTGGAAAAAATAGGGCATAAAAGGACTAAGGCTCTGCAGAGAAAGCAGCTTGTTCTGTGACTTCACCAGAGGACATTGGAAACTCTGTAATGCCAGAAATATATGTTGCCCTCTGAGTGTGTGTCCTGGCCACATGCATGTCCTGCTATGTATGTTGTCTTGATCACAAGGGCTCTATGTGTATTTATTCCACCTTAATGGTATGCCAATTTGTGGGAGAGTCTCTCCTGGGACATGTGGAGGAAACTTTTGTCAGTTGTCTTACTCTGCTGTTTGATTTGAACAATTCTGGGCTTATGAATTATAGTTTTTATTGGAAAGCTGACCAGCACCCACAAAGTGCTTCAAAAATGAACTAGTGTGAAGGTAGAGATCATGTTCAAAATGGAGCCTTGGGTACTGTACAGAGTTTTAGAGAGTTGCCTGAGGGTCTTAGAAGTTATGTGATTTGCTCATGGTTAAGATAGCACTAGAAGCAGAATTTGAACCAAAGTCTTCAGATCCTGTTCTCTAGCCATTACACCCTACTATCTTGCTGTCTCTTTCTCCCTCCCCAACTCCTTCTCTCACATAGTAAGTACCTGGTTTTGTGCTTCTTTAATATATTTATCATGTAATGTTATGCATTAGAGTTATTTAGTTTTTGTGTCTTGTCTCTCTTGCTACAGAAAGTACTTAGTAACTACTTTTGGTTGAATGAATGAATGTCACATCTATTTGTCTGTCTGTCTATCTATCTTTAAAACAAGCACCTGTGACTGAATTGTGAATATATTTATTTATTGGTATAAGCTTGCATAGAAATGTAATACAAATGATAGAAAAACACATACACACAAATTTCTTCATTGGAGCAAAGATAAAAATATGTGCATGTTGTTAGAATAATATTCATTATGTAACAAGAAACAAGGAAATCAACACCATTTTAGCTTGTCCTATTTACAGTGCTTTCAAATGAGTATATTTACAATTGTGTGAAGTCACTTCATGAAAAGTTGCTCTATTCAGAACAGAAACTTGCCGATCATCGATCCACTCTGAGCATGAGTCATACATGAATCATCTCCATTGCTGCTCATTCACTCATAATTGGAGCACAGATTTCAGAACCTGTGTAGCATTTTGTTTTCTTCGTTATTTATTATTGCTGTTCTTCCTGATTTCCAAAGCTCTCATTTCACAGATTCTCTGACAAAATAAATGTCAATTCAAACAATGAAGATTTCTTTTTTCCATAGGAATGTATACATGTTTAGAAAGAATTACTAGAAGGTAGGATCTTTTGTTCCTTTCTTTGTATGCTTTGCACCTAGCATAATAAATGCTTGTTGAATTACAGTTGCAAACTAAAGAAATAAAAAATCTTTGATCACCAGGGCCTTCATATGAGAAAAACTGTTAAATTTTCCCCAGAGGAAAAATAGCTACGATCTATGATGTCCTCCTTGAGCCATTCAATAGAAGGTAAGTTTCTTGAGAGCAGAGACTGCCTTAGTATCCCCTACCTCCTAGCATACTTCCTGCCACATAGTAGATGCTTAATAATACTTGTTAATTGACTGATTACTTCTTTGGTACCAGTCCATCACTTCAATGAGTGTAAATATAGACTTTGCATTGGAAACTGTGAGTAAAAAAAAAATTTTCTAAAACTTCCAAAATGACAGATTCCCATTTTAGCCAAAATGTCATTCCATTTTGAGCATGTATTTTGGTGGCATGTACAGGCTGTGTTATAATGATTAACAAGGGGGTAAAAGCACTACCACATTTCCTTCCAGTATCTTTTAGGCCACGAGTGGGGAACCTGTGGCCTTCAAGTGCGGCCCTTTGACTGAATCCAAACTTCCCAGAATAAACCCCCTTAATAAAAGGATTTGTTCTGTAAAACTTGAACTCAGTCAAAACGCCACACCCAAGGACCTAGAAGGCCCCATGTGGCCTCAAGGCTGCAGGTTCCCCACCCATGTTCTAGGCTGTAACCAAACTGGGCCAATGACCCAAGTGAAGATGCTCTGTCTTCAGCTGGACCATCATAACCTCCCCTCCCTGAAATTCCTTCTGAAGTGATGAGAGCTGGACTAAGCAGTGGTCTGGTGTCTGCTGCTGTTCTAGAGTTTTTCTTGGCAAAGCAGCATATGCTTTGTCTTTCAGATGCTACCTGAAACCTTCTTGGGTTGAAAAAGTGGCAGTGTCCTGAAGGAAGAGGATACATCCATTGTTTTCAGTGTTCTTGCGTTCCCTGTGCCTGGCTAGCTAAGATGTCAATCAGTACCAAGCCAGCCAGCAAAAATATAATTAACCAATTTAAATGGTCACTGGATGGCTTGATGCTGGCAGACAGCTCAGTCAACCAGTCACAATGATTAAAAGAGGTGAAGGGATCAAGCTCTACAACTATTTTGGGGATCCTTAGTAGGCTATTCTAGCATATAGACCTGAATGTCGTAGAAGTCATTACCTACATTCTTTTGGTAGTTTAAACCCCTTTGGTTTCTGAAAGCACAATAGTATCATTCCACATAAATTAATGAGATAAAGTTTTTAGTATAAAAGTTATTGTGTTAATTTAATAGACTATTAATTTAACAAGTAACATCAATAAGCAATCATTATACCCAACGGAATAAGCCCCAAGCTTTGAAAATACGCAAAAAAAAAAAAGGGTCAAATCTGAAAAATGTGACTGTAAATTGCCAAAGGATTAACAACCAATTTCCTTTTACTAATATTCATGGTATATTCAAAATAATTTTTATTAATTTAAAGTAAATTGTCTCTGCCAAGTATTTCAAAGGCTAGTTCAATCAATATGTAACTTTTCTGTAAATTTAATGAGGTGGTGAAGCTGAGAAGAGAGGTTCATTCATTTTATTCTCTTCAAAATAACTCTATTCTCAGGAGACGGTGTTTTTGAAGTCATTGCTAGACCTCAACAAGTGCAGGACAGATATTAATCATATCCTGTCTCCCTCCTACTTCACTGTCAGTGCTGAGGGAGAAAACAACCCAACCCAACCCAAGGCCAAGGAGCCCTGTAACTAGGAGAACATAAAACAACAATGGACAAAAACTTAACTTTTTATTATTACGTGGAGACTCTAGCTGCTGTGACTATTCACCTAGCCATGCTCACAATGTTAGACTTCATAGTGTAGCCAGCATTGAATGTTTTAAACATCTTCCTTTCTATTTGAGATGACCTTTGGGCTGTCTGCTGCTTTGGGCTCTATTGACTGAAGGCCAGTTAGGCATAGCACTTAATATTTAATACTGTTAATATCTTTTATACATCTGTTAATCACAACCATCCTATCACACACAGGAAAGAGCAACAGAACAGCAGCCTCTGTACTCACTTCCTCTTCTCTTTTAGTGAATGGGGGGCTTTGAAAGTCTATCACCAATACATTCTTTAATTCTCCAACTCTCCTCCAAATCAAGTATTTACAAATCCATAGCCTCTTTCTTTGTGTCAGAGTATAAGCCTATTGGATTTGGAGCTGAAAGGGAACATAGAAGTCACATGTATTCTAACCTTCTCATTTTACAGATGAGAAAACTGAGGCCCAGAGAGATGTAGTGACTTGCTGGGGCATGTTACCTGCTATCTTAGATGAAAATAAGCAAGTGAAAAAGATGGATTTTTTTTTTTATCAAGAATAAAGAGTAGTAATTGCTGTATGGTTAGTTTGAAAGATTCTAGTATAGTACAAGATATTAATTCACAGATACTACAAGTCGATGGTGTCATCTGGGTTTAAAATCAGACAGGTTGGCTTTGACTTGGTCTTTCCATCACAAAGGGCTTTCTGCTAACTTTTTCTTTGCGGTCAGGTAGAAGATGCGGTTCTTCTCGGAGTAAGTTACTTTGTTGAGCGGCAGCTTGTAGATTGAGTGATTTTTCGTTGTCACTAAGAGGAATATGAGTGTGGCCAAGCAGAAGGGCCAGGTACACGTTGACAAACCAAACTGGAAAAGAGGGAACAGGAAACAGAGATAGCTCAAGTCTTCCTGGAATGCTGAGGTAAGATCAGAGCTTGAGAGCTGGAAGGCTCCTCAGGGACCATCCTGTCTAACCCCCTCATATGACCAGTAAATAAATTGAGGTTAAATAACCCCAGGGAGGTCAAATGACCTGCCTAAGAGCATATGGAGAGTAATCATCAGTGATGGGATTTGAACCCAGCGCCTCTGACTCCAGCTTTAGAACTTCAGCATATATTCCACTTGGTCCATCCCTCTTCCCAGCCCTGTTCCCTCCCCCACCACTCTCAAGAAACTCTTGTGGTTTCCTCTATTCCCTATGGCTTCTAGGATAAAGTATGGACTCATCTGTTTAGCATTTAAAACCCTTCACAATCTAGTTCTAGCCTAGCTTTCTAAATTTATCGTACACTGATGTACTTTCCAGCTAAGTTGGCCTTCTTACTGTTCTCCATACACAGCCTTCTGTCTCCCAGGTCTCTCCTGTGTTAGTGGAGGATCTTGGCACAAAAGGGCACACGTACTTGGAATTCACTCTCTGTTTACCACCCCCCCCGTTTAGAATTCTGAACTTACACCAAAACTGAACTGAAGTGCCAACTCCTATAGATTCTGTTGTTTAATTGATTAGTTGTGTTGACTCTTTGTGACCCCATTTTAAGGCTTTCTTGGTAAAGAACCTCGAGTGGTTTGACATTTCCTTCTCTAGCTCATTTTACAGATGAGGAAACTGAGGCAAACAGGGTCAAATAATTTGCTCAGGGTCACCCAGCTTGTAAGTGTCAGAGGCCAGATTTGAACTCATGAAGATGAGTCTTCCTGACTCCAGGTCCCATGTTCTATGCACTGTGGTGCCACCTAGTTGCCCCTAAATGCCTATAGGAGGCCTTTCCTAATCTCTATTTGTTAGTATCCTTTCCCCCCTACTTCCCTCAGCCAACATTACTTTGCCTTAACTTTATGTCTATTTTTCATTTGAGAAGCAACATGGCCTGGTCCTGGAGTCAGAAAGACATGGGTTCAAATCCTACCTCCCACCCAAATTGTGTGTGTGACCCTGGGCAAGTTACTTAACCACCCAATGCTCCTGATAGCTATCTAAGATCCTAAATTGTTGAACAGGTAGCAATCTACTTTCCTAGTGAGGGACTCCTTATGCCAGTGAAGTGACAGATCTTCTAAAAAAAATGTATTTGTCGTAACTAGATCCCTTTTCTATCTTTCCAGTTCTCTTATGCCTTAGTCCCCTCTCTAAACTCTGTATCCTGTGATTCGGCCTTCATGGTGCTCCTGGAACAAGACACTCCATCTCTTGATTCTGTGCGTCTTTGCTGGCTCTCCTCCATTCCTAGAACTCTCTCCTCAGCTCTGTCTTCTGGATTCCTGGCTTTCTGTAGGTCTTGGCTAAAGTCCCACTGTCTACAAGAAACCTGCCCTGTTTCTTCTTAATCTTAGTGTCTTCCCTGTTAGTTAATTCTCCATTTATCCTCTGGGTATATGTGTGTGTGTGTGTGTGTGTGTGTGTGTGTGTTTGTTTGTTTTTGTATACACCCACACCCACACATTTATATATACACAGGATAAATTGAGAGGGTGTAGACACACATAAATACACATATACATGCACAGGATAAATTGAGAGTGTGTACGTGTGTCTATTTTAGATATATATATATATATATATATATATATATACATAAATACATACATGTACAAAGATCCACACACACATAAAAATTTGTACATGGTGGTTTGCCTGTTGTCTCTCCCCTGTTAGACCATGAACTCTTTGAGAGCAGAGGCTTTTTCTTTGTATTCCCCATGTTTAGCATGGTGCCTGGCAAACAGTAGGCTCTTAATAAATGCTTGTTGGTTAACTGACATATTGTCCAGTAGAGTGTAAGTAAGTCCTTGGGGTCAGGGGCTCTTTTTTTCTTTGGGGGTCTCTCTCTTACCAGATACAGTGGTTGGCACACAGTAGATATTTAATGTTTTTCTTTTTTAAAAAAATAATTATAGTACACAATGTTCAATAAGTACCTCAGGTTGCTGCAAAGCAGAGTGATCAAATGAGGTCCAGGGAAGAAGTTTGTTATGGAAATGGTGGGATCAAGAAAGGATGGGGAAGAATGCAACTGAAGAAGGGAGGGCAGGGAGAGCATTCTAGACACAAGCAACCAGATGTTCAGATATAGAACTGATTTTGCTGAAATCACACCGCTTATTTAATGATTAAGCCAGACCTGTGCTTACAAAATGTTTATTGATCAACTGACAGATATAAGCAAAAATCTGGAGGAATGAGAAGTGATTTTTAAAAAAGGAGGCACTAATTTGGGGGGTTTGGATGACTGATTTTTTCTCATTTTGTCTTTGTCCCTTGAGTCCCAAAGACTACCATCTTGGTGTGTCCAAACTGGAGTACGTAGAGATTAGCTCCCAAGAACTCACATTTTGCCTGTCTAATGAGGGGATAGATTTGTGACATCTAACAGACAACCTGAACGACAGCATACATCACCAGTTTTATACTACGTGACTTGTATTTTCAACAGACTCAATGACATAGTGGACCAAAGTTTACTGTGATGTTGGACAAAATCAAGCTCCCTTGGATTTGATACAAACTAGTCTAGAGAAGTTCCAAAGGAGCTTATAGTACTCATTCTAACACAATAGGAAAATCCAGATAAAGTCATACTTACCACAGCCATCATGCTTGTTAACGCTGAGGTCAGGTAAGCAGTAAATAGAGCTACAAAGGGAAACAAAAAACAAGTGCTGGTTAGCAGTTATTTTTCAAAGGAAACATGGCTGTTTTATAAAAACCTGAAATGAAATCAGAATTATCTCTCCTTCTTTGGGTTCCCTTAACAAATATATGCCTTTTTGGGTTTTGGTTGTTAATAGAATTTTACATCTAGAAGGGAATGCAGAAATAATCTACTCTACTTCTCAGACCTGTTACAAATCATGAGATTTAGGCCTAAAGAAATGAGGTGACTTGTCAATATCTTTTGTCCCCTTTCCTTCCATGTTTCCACTGCTGAGCCCTACGATGTTGTTGTTCAGTTGTTTTTAGTCATGCCCGAGTCTCTGTGACCCCATTTGGGGTTTTCTTGGCAAAGATACTGGAGTGGTTTGCCATTTCCTTCTCTGGCTCATTTTACAGATGAGGAAACTGAGACCAACAGGGTTAAGTGACTTGCCTAGGGTCACACAGTAAGTGTCTGACACCAGATTCGAACTCAGGAAGATGAGTCTTCTCTATCTGCTTTTCTACCTAGCTGCTCCAGAAAGCCCTGCCATTAGCCTTCATTATTACTTACCTATATTATAACAATAGCCTCTCCATAGGTCTTCCCACTTCTTCCCTCTTTCCTCTTACAATCCATCTTTCACACTACCACCAGACAAATTTTCTTGTGTAGAAATCTATTCAAGTCACTCCCTTGCCTCCAAAATGTTAGTAGCTCTACTGCTTCTGGATTAGAGTTCAAATTTTATTTTTTTCTGTGGAAGGAACTGGGGCAACTTAGCCTGACCTTAAAATACTTGATCCTGATCTTGGTGACCACCTTACTGTAGTAGGCACCCCTGGACTGTTCTTTGGGGGCATGCTCAGTGACTAAGAGCCTTCCCCTCATTTTGCACACATGTTTCAGAGGAGACTGCGTGAGTCATCCAGGATAAACAGATGTAGATGATTTGTGAGCTATGTGAAAGATTTCCTTACTTTATCTTTCCTCCAAAATCTACCCTTCTCTTTAACTTTCTTTTAAGGAGGGCACCATTATTCTTATAATTACTCAGGTCCACAAAATCAATATCTTCTTTGACTCTTAATTCTCCTTCACCCCGTAAATTTAGTCAATTGTAAAATCTTGTGCTTTCTACTGCTACCCTCCACTACATCTCTGGCACTTGTGGTTTCTTTCACCACCCTAGTTCAGGCCCTGATCATCTCTTGCCTGGACTTTTGTAGTAGCCTCTCAATTAACCTCTCTTCTTCTAGTCTCAACCCTCCAATCCATCTTCCACACAGATGTCAATGAGATTTTCTTTTCTTTTCTTTTTTTTTTTTGGAGGTAATTGGGGTTAAGTGACTTGCCCAGAGTCACACAGTTAGTAAGTGTTTGAGGCTGGATTTGAACTCAGGTTTTCCTGACTTCAACCACAGAAGCAAAGAAGTAGTCCAGACAAAATGCTCTAGTAATATTTGAGGAAGGAGAAATCACCTTCATCTGAAGGTATCAGTTAAGGCTTCATGGAGAAGGTAGTACCTAAGCTAAGCCTTGAAGGAAGAGAAATATCTCAATGCTCAGAGATGAGGAGAGGGTGTATTCTAGGCATATGGGTAGCCTGCATGGATACATGGGATCATATATTTTTTTCATCTTTATCTCATCCTTTTTCATTTCTATTTTACCTAGTTTTGTAGTCTATAATTATTAGAACCAGAACACATGTATATAATTAATAAAGGAGTAAATATACATATGGTTGGGTAGATGGTGCAGTGGACAGAATATGGGTCCTAGAATCAGAAAGACCTGAGTTCAAATTCAGCCTCAGACACTTACTAGCTTGACCTTAGGCAAGTCACTTAACCCTGTTTGCCTCAGTTTCCTCATCTGTAAAATGAACTGGAGAAAGAAATGACAAGCTACTCCTGTATCTTTGCCAAGAAAATCCCAAATATGGTCATGAAGAGTTGGTTATGACTGAAATGACCGAACAACCAATATACATATGTTAGAGGCATATGTTCAAAAATGTTTATTCATGGGGCAAATGATCAAGAAAATTTGGAGATCACCTATCTAGTCTAACCGTATAACTCTGATATTATAGGCAAGAAAACTGAGACCCAAAGAGACTAAATAATTTGACGGATTTCACGTAGGTAAGAAGTAACAGACTTGGGATTTGAATCTAGTTTTTGTGTCTTTAAATCTTCACTGTGGCCACATTACCACGCCCCCCCCCCCAATCAAACTATAAGGAAATGCTGGGAGTTAAAAATAATATCTCTTGTTCGCAGATTGTTAAAGCCATTATGTAGAAAGATTAGACTTGTTTTGCTTGGAATTGGAGCTAGGGATAATGGGTGATAGAGGCAGATTTTGGTTTGGTGTAAGGAAAAACCTTCTCATATGTAATGGGAAAAAATAAAATACTATTAAGAAAAAAAAGGAAAAAAAGAAAAACCTTCTTGCCAAAAGGGAGAAATAGAGTGCCTCAGGAGGTAATGGGTTCCCCATTCGAGAAAGTCTTCAAGATGAGGATGGATGATACTTGACAGAGATGGTCTAGAAGGGATTCATGCTTAGGCACAGGTTGAACTCCACAGCCTCTGAGTTCCCTTGTAACTTTGACACTCTGAGACTTTGTGACGACTCTGATTGTTAAAAAGGGGGTAACGCTAACTTACATCACAGAGCTATGGTGAGAATCAAATAACATAGTATGGATAAAGTAACATTGGATTCAAATCCCAAAGTCTGTTACTTGATACCTTTGGGAAAAGAGATACTTTCTCAATAATCAGATTATTTAATCTTTCTGACTCTCAATTTTCTTACCTGTAAAATTAGAGGGTTGGCAGCTAGATGGAGGAGTGGATAGAGTGTCAGGATTGGAGTCAGGAAGATCGGTCTTCCTGAACTCAAATCTGGCCTCAGACACTTAGTAGTTGTGTGACCCTGGGAAAGTCACTTGACCCTATTTGCTTCAGTTCTTCAATGGTAAAATGGGCTGGTGAAGGAAATGGCAAACCACTCCAGTAACCTTGCCAAGAAAACCCCAAATGGGGTTGTGCAGAGTTGGCCATGACTAAAATGACTCAATAACAACAAAAACAAAAATTAGCGGGTTAGATGAGGCCATGGGTCTCTGAACACTTTGTAACCCTAAGGAGCTTTCATCATTAGAAGAGCAACAAGAAACTGTACTTGAAGATTCAGCTCACTGATCAGCAGCAGGAGACAATTTTTACTAAAGTGGAAACAGCTACACAGAAACCAAGTGGACAGTTTCAGGGTGAGGCAGAGAGGATGGTGAGCATACCATGTAGGTTCTTGTAGCTGAAGCTCTTGGCTACCTGGCCATACCTGTTCCCACTATTGATTTCTGAATATATTCACCAACAATTCTGCCTTTTTAAAATTTTAGGAAATGATTTTAGCTGCCTTTGCCAGAAAACTAGGGAAAGGGTCTCTGGGTCCCTGCTATTAATCTTATGGTAGAAATGAGTCTTTCTGCCCGCAGCTGATGTCTCCTAGTTTGGAATATGGAGGAATAAGGAGGCAAGGATTTTTTTGTCTCTGCGTTGCCTCATGTCCTCTTCATTCCATTGTTCTAGTAGAATCAAAGGATCATCAGTCAAGTAAAACAAGGGACCTCTAAGGTCATCTCACAGATGACGCTTGAGGCCCAGGGAAATTAAATGATTTGTTCAAGATTACACTGTCAGTGTTAGAAGTAGAATTTTTTTATTGCTTTTTTCTTTCTTTTTTTCTCTTTTTACTTTTTGGTGAGGCAATTGGGGTTAAGTGACTTGCCCAGGGTCACACAGCTAGTAAGTATCAAATGTTTAAGGCTAGATTTCAACTCAGGTCCTCCTGATTCCAAGGTCAGAGCTCTATCCACTGCACCACCAAGCTGCCCCTTAGAAATAGAATCTTAATCCAGGTCCTTTGTTTTAAGGGCCAGTGCCCCTTTCATTGTGTTATAAAGGACTTGTTAAAGTTTCCACAAAATTCAAGTTCAGAGTCTGGTCTGTGCCAGGCCAATTATTGAAATGGCTGGAGGACTTCTTTTTTTTCCCCCTCAGACTTTTACTAACAAACTGTTATTCTTCAGTGTAATTCAGAAATCTTCATTCTCTGAGGAAATCTAGTCTGTCATCCATATTCACCAGATCTGACTCGCATGACCCTGCCTAGAAATGTTGCATTCCTGAATTTCTGAATCTTCTAGATGTTGGGACTTATTCTCTTAAATTTAGGGATCTGAGCAAAAAGGTTAGGATTATAGTCCTGGCCCAGGAGGCCACTTTTACTAATAAGCAAAAATTTTATTTCTACCTTATTCATGGAGCCTTCCAAAATAGCTCACGATTATATAGTTTTACAAAGTGCTTTCCACAGATCATATCAACCTTCAGGTTAGCAGTGCCTCATAAACCAACAGACCTTCTCCCAGTCATTATTGAGGGGAGAAGTCATTGTGAAGATGAGGCCCACCTTCCTCATCACTACCAACAACTGTTAACCAACTGCCACTAATAGGCAGAGAGGCACAGGAGCCCTGAGAGTGGTTGCAGTCCCCAGATCATCATTTCCACTTTCAGCCCAGCTCTCATAGCCATTATCCAAGGAAGCAACTCCTATGGAAAAAGAACCAGCCATCCCCACCCACTGCCAACCAAATGCCACCCTCAGGGTAGGCAAGCCAGCCTGGCTGGAGCAGCAAGACACCCTCAGGGGGATCCAGGATGCAGTGGGTGACAAGTCAACCACCACCACCTTGACTACCATATCCCCTCAGACCCTGATGGGAAAAGCCCAGAAACTGAGAGCCCTGGTTATAGTGACACTAAATAATGACATTGTAAAGAAAGGCACGGACACCTGCTTGGCTGCTGCACCTTAAGGACAATAAGACTTTTCCATCTGTCTTACAGCTGAAACCTTCCATATGTGTTATCTCCCCAGTCTGTTCTCACTTTCCCATTTGTATCCCCAGTGCTTAGCACAAAGTGAATGCTTAATAAATGGATTTTTCACTTGTTTTTCAATCATGTCTGACTCTTAATGATCCCATTTGGGGTTTTCCCGGCAGAGATACTGGAGCAGTTTGCCATTTCCTTCTCCAACTCATTTTACAGATGAGGAAACTGAGGCAAACAGGGTTAACTGACTTGCCCAGGGTCACATAGCTAGTAAGTGTCTCAGGAAGTATTGAATTCAGGTCTTCCTGACTTCAAGCCTGGTACTCTAGCCACTGCACCACCTAGCTGCCCAAAATAAATGTATTATTCATTCATTATTTCATTCATCTGTTCAAAGTAGTACAAGCATCATTACCCACATTTTGCAGATGGGGAAACTGAGGTTAGGTGCTTTATATGAATCCACACATATGGCAGAACTGTAACATGAACCTTCATCTTCGGATTCTAGTGCTTTTTACCCAATATGCTAAGCTGTGTGAATACTTCAACCCACATTGGTCTTCCCATTTTCGAGGTTCCTCTAGCAGTGTTTTCCAAACCAGTGTAGACCACAATATACTTGGAGGCTTCTTAAAGATGAACTAGGTCAATCTCTTAATTTCATAGATAAGGAACCATACCCAGAATTGAATGACTTTCACTTGATCACACAGTAAGTGAAGTCAGGTCACCTGATCATAGGAGCGTCCATTTAGAGCTAGGCAGGATCTCATAGGTTATCAAGTCCAACTCCCTAATTGTACAGATGAGTAAACTGAGGCCTTAAGAGATCAAGTGACTTGCCTAGGATCATCCAGCTAGTAACTGTCAGAGGCAGGATCCAAACCTAGGTCAGGTTCTCTGTCTCTAAATCCAGGATTCTTTGCATTTACAGTGGCATGCTGGACACATTTTTAAGTTTTGTCTGCATTATTAACATTTTCCCCATAACTTTCTTAAGTCCAGACAATAAATCATGCCCTGATTTTGTAGCATTTGCTGGTTTCTAAGATGCAGATGTTTTCTCCGAAAATTTAACAATTTGGCTCTCCCAGGCTAGTATATACTCCAGCACACATCTGATAGTCATCACGCTGCTGGGGGGTGGGAAGGGAGTGGGAGAGGTGGGGATGGGATGGGAGGACATGAAGTACCCCTGGGATAAAGGAGTACTGGAGAAATTTTTGAGAAAAACAGAATAAATTGATCCTTTTTTTTTTTTTAAAGATTGCCACACATAATAGATATTTTTTAATACAGACACAATTTCTTAGTCGTTATTTTAGAGTGGGAAGCATAGCAGGTTTAGAAACACTCTTACTGAGAACCTGTTTATATCATTAAGACCTTCAAGGCTTTTCAGAACCTGTGTGGAGCACACTCTTCTTATAGGCTGTGTCTGTCATGCAGGCAGTAGATCCTAACTAGGAACACGCTCTGGTACTGTCCTTTGATTATTTTTAGGTGCTTTGGTCTTTTGTTTCCATCAAGACAGTAAGTTATCTGAGGTTTGGGTTGAACACAAAGTAGCTACTCTCTTACGAGTTTCATTCCATTTGTTTCCTTAGTTAAGACTGACCCTGGAGGCAAGTAGAAGAGCCCTGTAATCCACAGTCAAACTAGGTGCAACCAAAAGCGGAATGATTTTTGTAGAAGCCTATAGGGACAGTGAGGTGGCATAGGGGATAGGGTGCCCAACCTTGAGTCAGGAAGACTCATTTCCCTGAGTTCAAATCTGACCTCAACTGTTTACTAGCTGTGTGATCCTGGGCAAGTCAGTTAACCCTGCTTGCCTCAGTTTCCTCATCTGTAAAATGAGCTGGAGAAGAAACTGGCAAACCATTCCAGTATCTTTGCCAAGAAAACCCTAAATCGAGTCACAATGAGTTGGACATGACTGAAAACAGCTGAACAACATCAGAAGCCCCCAAATGGCTGGAGCTATAGTCCTAAGCCAGAGACCATTTAGAGGCATCCAGGATTTCTGCTGTTCCTGGACATTGTCCCTTCCAACAGGCTAAGATGGGCGAGGATCACTTTAATACAAGCAGATGAAAATCACCACTATGATAACCTGGCCAATAAAAGATGTCATGCATGTTCACATTTTGCACTGATAACACAAATAAAAAGTAATAACTTCATTATGCCAGTTCAGATTTAAAAGTTGACATGGAGCAGATAGCACCTGGGGGCTTTTATCTAATAGGGGTGGGGAACCTGCGGGTCTCGAGGCCACATGTGGTTTTCTAAGTCCTTGGGTGCGGTTTTTTGACTGAGTCAAAAAAAAAGTTTTACAGAACAAATCCTTTTATTAAGGGGATTTGTTCTGTGAAGATTGGATTCAGTCAAAGGGCCTCTCTTGAGGACTTAGAGGGCCATATATGGCCTTGAGGCTACAGGTTCTCCACCCTGACCTAAGCTGTCCAAAGTGAACTTACCTGATAAAGGCAAGGAATGATTCTGTGCTAAGTCTTGGTTATTTATTTACTTGCTCTACTTGAAATGGCAAGTCATTTTGATATCATTGTGAAATGAGCACCATGAAACTGGATGCAACATTTTACTTGCCAAGAATGTGCTTTACCTCAAAGCCCTGTGTAAACAACCTTTGTTTTACCTCCCACCTGTGACATGACAACACCTTAAAATTGTCCCTCCTGGTTAGGGCTAGGGCACTCTTTTCTTGACCTTTGATAGTTTGCTAAGGGTTTCCTAGGCTATAATACTTTCTCCCTTCCAAAAAGTGTCTCTCTTCTGCTTCAGGACTTAGCCATATTCACCTCCTCCCAGAGCTCTTCCCTGATTGATGCAGAATTGTAAACTTCCCCTTCTAATCCTAAACATTCTGGTCTCTCCACACTTTTCCATGACAGTAGACATCCATACACACTTTAGCATTGCACTAAGGATTTGTGAGGTCATGGGTCTGTGCATTGCTTAATAATGAGGCTCATAATACTAGCTAGCATTTATATAGTACTTTAAAGTTTAAAAAAAAAGACTATGTTTTCTCGTCTTGTGCTAATATTTTGTGTGTGTGTGCTAATATTGTTCCTATTTTACTGATGGGAAAATGAGTCTCTCAGAACTTAAGAGGCACATAGCTTATATTTCCATTAAAGCACACTTCAGGATATTGTTTTATTAGTTGTTGCTAAAAAATATTTGTCACCTGGTGGCCGCCCTTCTGGTGATGTAACTCTCAGAACTTATCTGGGTTGGTCCTTGGAATATAGCACCTAGTCTAACCTCAGGCCCCTGCTCAAATCCTTTCCAGCTGGGTAGGATCTTCCAGGGCTCACCATCCTCTGGCATAGGTTTTGAGAGCCACGGGGCTTATGACTTCTGGCTTAGATGGTAGTAGATAGGACTGAGAGGAGTTAGAATCTCTCATAGACACCTCAGCAAGGCACCAGGGGCAGGACTCTTGCATTCCCTATACTTGGATCTGGGTCGAAGTCCTGGCTCTTAATCTCAGTGTGAGGAGGAGCACTAGCACAACAGGGCGTGTGGCCACAGGGGAGCAGGGACCCTGGTCAGAGTTTCAGGGTTGAAAGGAATGCTTGCAGTCACTCACAAACCAGTGTGCAACCCAGCAGAGTAGTAAACACACCTCTCTCTAGATCATACCACCTTGGAAGAGCCAAAAACTTACAGGTCCCCAGAATAACCACTGATAGCAGTTGCACAAAAGAAGCTAAAGTTTGAGACAGACTCCCCTCCACTTGGGAAGCAGAGTCCCATTTTAGCATAGAGTTAAAAGTCAAGAAATTGACTGGAAAATGAGCAAACAAAAGAAAAACATTCTGACCATAGAAAGTTACTGTGGTAACAAGGAAGATCAAAACACACACTCAGAAAACAACACAGTCAAAATTCCTGCATCCAAAGACTCAAAGAAACATGCTAACAGATCTCTATAAATGCATCAGTAATGCAATAGTGGTAAAGAAAACCAAAGAGAAATGGTTATAAGTTCTTTTATCCAGTCCAGAATTTACAAGAAAATTTCAGGGTAGGTAGAGGGTACAAGTCTGGACCCATAGTAGGAGATAGGACCAGCCAAGTGCCCAGGCAACCCACATCTTTGCCCTGAGCCACAACAGGATGAAGATTCAGGGTGGTACCTGGGAAACAGACTTAAAGCCTTATAGAAGACATATCTGTTAACCAGTGGAAAAGATAACATCTGCTTTGGGCTTTGTTAGGATTACTACAAAGGATGGGAGGTGGGGTAACTCTAGGTTCAGATCTGTGCAAAGAGAAGGAGACAGAATGGGTAGAGGCCAAAACCTAAGTTAAGTCACCAGCAGACTGAGCCCAAAAACCCCGAAACTGCTGCCAAGGGTGGGGCCTAGCCTTAGCCCCAGGGAGCAAACAGGGCAGACCCACATCACCCAAGAGCAATGGAAGGAAAATAGTGTCTGACCCAGGCACAAAGCGCCAATGGAGAATCCAAGATTTATGCAATGTCATAATGAGATATTGGAATGTTATGTCAGGGGAGAGATGTTTAGACAATCTACTTATTCCTTCATTTGTCCAAGCAGGTCTTTTCCCCTTCTTTCCCTTCTGAAGTTCCCCCACCCCACCCCCATCTTACAGGTTTCTTAAGGACAGGAACTACATGCAAGTAAAACCCAATGGAAAGGGGGCTGGATTCTCGTTGAGGTACAAGTTGCAGTAGATGACCTCTGGGGTTCTTTCCAACTCTGAGATTCTGTGATTCTATTTAGTTAATGCTTCCCTTATCTACATACTCTCCCCTCTGAATTGTAGGTTTCCTGAGGACAGGAAGTATGAGTAATTGAAACATTTCATATTCTCATTTACCTTAGTATAGTCTTACTGGTTATCCTTTCTGTATTATCTTCCCCAATTAGAGTAAGAACTCCTTTAGATCGGGGACTAAATCACCTTTCCTATTTTTATCCCCAGCTTTTAGCATTGTGATTGGCATGTAATAAGTTATTAAATACTTATTTATTCATTCATACCTAATTTGTTACTTGGTACATTAACCTAAATCCTTTCATATGCATTATTTTAGGAGCTAATTACATATTCCAGGAGAGGCAATAGAAAGAACGCCCAACTTGGAATTATGAGATACTTGGATTCAAGCCTTCCTCCGATACAAGCTGTGTGATCATAAGAAAATCAAAAACTGAGCCTCAGGTTTCACTCCTTTGTAAATTGGGGATAGCGCCATCTGTGGTGCCTACCTCACAAGGTTGTTGTGAACGTCTACTGAAATCATGTACATAACATGCTACAAACCTGAACTTGAATGTTGGCATCTCCCTAGTGTGGGTTCCCCTCTCCAACAGTGCAGATCATCACTGATCTGATCCTACCCAACTCTTACCCACAAACATTCTAGGTGGACCCTCTGTGGACGATTTATAGGAGGACATGGATAAGTACATAAATGGGCTATCCAATCCTTGTTCTTTCTATGTTATTGGCCCAATTCTCTTCTTTTCTCTTTGATGATATATTTCACTTTGTTTGAGGTGCACAGTTACTCATTGGTAGTATGCTATAGACTATTCACATCTATCAAGCATCTCGTAATTGTCCTGTGGGTGACCTGTAACTTTTATTCTTGAGACTGACATTTCAAGATGGGTAGTCATATAGTATGACCAAGAGAACACTAGTTTTGTTTTTGTTTTAAAGATGTGCCTGTGTTTCAGACAGCAACTTGGTTTCATTAAAGGGACGATGAAGTTTCTACATATGTAATCCAGTCTCCTTTCTTCCTCCTGTTCAATTCTGGGTCCATTTGTTATCAGTGTATAGTGCCTATTCCCAGATCTGTGCAGCAATGGACTAGCTCAATGGTCTGTCCATCCAGAATGTACCTCATGGTATTGAAAACAGGCATTCTTCATCCATTTGTTTTTTTTCTATGTGGAGAGTGAGACCAAACTCTGAAGTGATTACAGATTTCATTTTGGAAGCTGTTTCATGGTCCAGGGTTTGATGCAACATTCATGTCATTTGCAAGCAAGAGCATTAGGGGCACTTTACTATCTATAGGAAATCCCTCTTTCATTTGAATTTTGCGTTGCAAATCCTCCAAGATGGGGGCAAACACCTTTGATGAGCACCAGTCTCCTTATTCTATGGCTTACTTGAAATTAATTTATCAGAAGGTCATCAACACTGTTTCTAATGGACTCTCTTACGAGTTTAACTCTTATGGGGGGGGGAACGCCTTGTTGGAGGTTAACCTTTGAAGTGACACTCTGCAGGATCAAATGCTATTTCTACAGCCAATAAGCCAATCAGTACCCTAGGATATGGCATTCTCCACACCTTTTATTGATTGGGTGGCTGTAAACATGTGACTTGTTTTGGAATATGATTTGTGAACTGTGTTCCCTTTGCGTAGCTTGATTAATGATATCCTTGAGATATATGTATACAACATAAATGTATATTATTCTCATAAAGATTTTATAGAGATGGGAAAATTGGCATATGAATGAGTAGTTACTAATTTTTTTCTTGGTGGCTTTTTTGGGGAACTAATAACACCTGAGATTTTTCCAAGCATTTGGTATATTCCCTTCAAGATTGACATAATTGAGTTCCTTTAGTAGTATGTCAACTTGCTGGTCACTGGATGAAGAACTCACATTTAGAATATCAACAATGAAGTTTATGTTGATAGGATATGGCTGCTATTTTTCACGTGTTCTCCCTTTTTCACCAGTCTGCCACCATCAGTGAGAAGTAGGAAGGGTATGGGCTGCCCAGGAATGAGGAGAGCCATTTAAGATTTTCATTTGTTTTATGGATTCTCATTCTCATAAAGAGAGCAGGTAGGTGGCACAGTGGAGAGAGTGCTGTGCCTGGAGTCGGGAAGACTCATCACAGTGAGTTCAAATCTGGCCTCAGACACTTACTAGCTGTGTGACCCTGGGCAAGTCACTTGAGTCTGTTTGCTTCAGTTTCCTCATCTGTAAAATGAGCTGGAGAAGGAAATGGCCAACCACTCCAGTATTTCCACCAAGAAAACCCCAAATGGGGTTATGAAGAGTCAGACATGACTAAAACAAATAACAATGGCTAAAGAGTTCCTCACCCAATAACCAGATTCCTAGTGATGAACTTCTTGGTACTTAGCTAGGTTGGTCCTCAGAAATGAGATAGACTATCACTGAGACCGTTTTCTAAACCTTTGCACCATGGCAGGATGTTCCAGAGTTTGTGCCTCACTTTTAGAGACCCTCAAGACCCCAGGGTCACCTCTATGCCATGATGAGCTAAAGAGATAAGTCAGCTTCTATTATTATTCCAAAATGAACAAATAGTGTCTATGGGAGAATAAACCACTCCCTGGATGTGAGAAAAAGTTAGCTTTTTTAGACCCTCAGTTAATGTTCTAATGTCCTGGAGCCAGAGTTCGCCTACGTGGAAGGAGGCAGCATGGTGTACCAGAAAGAACACTGGCAGAGAAAGCAGGAGAGACAAGTTCAAGGCCCAGCTGAACCACTAAGGAGCTATGTGACTTTGAGCAATGGACTTCACCCAAAAATGAGTTAACAAGGTCCCCCTCAACCCTAACACAGTTTTGATTAGACAATTCATGCATTCCCCAAAGTTTGCAGCCTAATCAGCTAATGCATTTAACGAGGTGGGTTTAGGATTTAGCTTACAGGAATTTGCTGTTGATTTCTCTGGCCTGAAACATCCTCCTGATGACGACAATAATCTAGATCATTTTATGGCTGAGGAAACTGGGGTCCAGGAAGTTAAGTCACACATATCCTGAGTGTCAAGAATACTAGACTGAAGGACAACTTATATTCATTTTTCCCTGAGTAACAATAACAACAATAATTGCAGCTTAGATCTGAATAGGGCTTAGTATGTTTAAATTGTTTCCTCATTATGATCTCTTATTATATTCAAAACAACCGGGTGAGTAGATGGTAGGTAGGTATGATTATTCTCATTTGACAGAGGAAGAAATATAGGTCAAGTGATTTTCTCAGTGCATAAAGATCCTAGGCAGAAAGAGTCACACCCTTGACCCATTTGGGATGCTTTTGGTTTTATTTATTCAGCCCCTTCTGTTTAGAGAAACAGAGTCATGCCATCAGACAATGTCTTAGAGATATTCCAGACCTCCCCTCTCCCCAAGCTCACCTATACCCTATCTTCTGAATTCTTCATGGATTCTGCCTCTGTCTCCCTGTTTCACCCCCCACCTCCTGCTATTTCACTTAGGGCAACTAAAACAGAGGTTGAATTTTTCAAAATGACTTTGCCAGCTGCCAGAACAAAGTTGATAGAACAAATAAATGTATAGGATATAAAATTGTTGAGTCACAGAGTGTAGGAGAATACTAGCCCTAATTGGCCAGTGCTGCTTCCTGAGCTAAGTAGCTCCGTATTTCATCCCAATAAACCCTGGGCCTTGCCCTGCTGCATGGCCAGCTAAAGGGAATGCTATTATATGTTATGTATACGCACACACACATACACATATATGTACATATACATGTGCATGCATATGTATGTGTATATATGTATATACGTACATCCATCCATCCATCCTTGTGCACTTTTTGTCTACTTTCCAGTTCCTTTTTGTGTCAAAGAGGGGCCCTCTCAGGTCCTTCCCTATTTATAAGGCAGGGCCAGTCTACCTTATACAGTACATCTAAGTATAGTTTAGTATATGAAGTATAGCTTTGAGAGACAGGCTCCTTTCTGCCTTCAACTGTTTCTTGACATTAAGGCCACACTCAAGTTAGTGGATGAGATAGAACAGGAACCCAGCTATCCTGACACTTAGACAGTGTGGTATCATGAAAAGAGTCCTGGATTTTGCATTAAAACCACTGGGGTCAAGTTACCCATCTGCTCTTTAGTTCTTCTGTGACCCTGAAGAAACCATTTAACTTCTGGTCCTCATTTTCCTCTTCTCTAAAGTTAGGGGTGACTTAGTATGATCTGAGGTTCCTTCTAGCTCTAGTCCTCAGTTTCCTTATCTGTAGAATGAGCAGGTTAGGCTAGATGACCTCCAAAGGCCCTTCTTGCTCTAAACCTATCACCCTAAGTCAGGAGTTCTGAACCTGGGACCCATGAAGTTTTTTTTTTTTTTTAGATATATTTTGATAATGATTTCAGTATAACCAGTTTCCTTTGTAATCATGCATATCTTATTTTATGCATTAAAAAATATTACCCTGAAGTGTCTATAGACTTCACCAGACTGCCAAAGGGGTCAATGACACTAAAAATGTTAAAAGTGCATCTGTCCTAAATCTGATGCTTCTAGGTCAGTGTTTTTTTTTTTTTTTCCTTTTCAACCCATAGTTATTAACCCAGCCCTGGAGCTTCATGGAATACATACCACAGGCAAGAGATAGGAGATGAGTTTGCCAAGTGAGAGCCATGAACATCCCTCCTATTGCCATGCAGGCCAGAGAGCTGTTGAAGCCCCATAATCCAACGTAGATATCATCAAATGAAGCTGAAAGGGTCAGCCCTATCACACAAGAGAAATGGAGTTAGTGAACATTTCAAGAAGGGGCCCAGTGTACTGAAAGGAGCTGGATTAGCAGAAGCTTGATGAGAGCCCCACACATCACTTACTTCATTCAAGTGACCCACCCCTCCTAGGGACATGGGCATACCTGCTATAAGCCCCACTGTCGATCCAATCGCTGCATGCAAGCCCATGAGCGGGGAGGAGAAGAGAATGGCAACTAGGAAAATGCCGCCGGTCCAAGGATTATCACAACCGTAGATCTGACCAACTCCCACTGGGATGGCTTTGAGTAACTGTAAAATCACCCCCCACCCCCACCAAAAAAATATAGGGTTAATATAAACAGCCTCAAGTGAATATGGGTAATAGCTATAGATATTGAACTAAGTCCCACAGGATAGATAGAAGAAGTAGAAGCATCCGAGACAGAATTCTAGTTTGAAACTCAGGAACTTGTAAAATTTGATCAGTGTGGGTGCTCCTTCTGATGACCCCAGCCACTACCCCCAGACAAGATAATTTCATGAGTTGCTATGCTTGAGAAAATATAGCTATTGCTAATATTCTTATTATTACAGACCAAACTATTGCTCATAATTGCCCAGATATAATGTTGATTCACAAAAACTCAAGAACAATATTTTTAATGGATGTTGAGATCCCAAATGGTTATAGTCTCCAAGCTCCATGGAATGAAAAGTTTTCAAAGCATAGAGACTTAGCGGAAAAGACCGTAATCACGTGGAAAGAGGATGAGGTGCATATCATCTCTGATATTCTGCGTGCTACTGGAGTTGTACTGAGGATGCCTATAGTGAACTTACCAAGAATTAACTTCCAAACCTATTATTTTTATTCAACGAAAAAAAACCTGTGCCAATTAAACACTGAATATAAAGAAATAATAATAGGATAGCTTCTTGTCCCAAGACCACTTTTATTTGAACCCCAACAAAAAGAAGGGAAGATAATAATAATAATAAAAAGACTTGAACTTAGTCTAAAACTTCCATAAAATTGGAAGCAATTAATAGTAAATTGATTCACTAGGACTATGCTTACAATTCTGTTGTTAACTACAAATATTGTCTAAGGTTTTGGGGTAGGTGGGTGGTGCAGTGGATAGAGCACCAGGCCTGGAGTCAGGAAGATCTGAGTTCAAATTTGGCCTTAGACACTGACTAGCTGTGTGACCCTGGGCAAGTCACTTAGTCCCTATTTGCCTCAGTTCCTCTTCTGTAAAATGGAGACATGCTGGAGAAGGAAATGGCAAACCACTCCAGTATCTTTGCCAAGAAAGCCCGAAATGGGGTCATGAAGAGTCAGACACGACTGAACAAGCCTTTCTTTGTGTCAGTCATCACTGGCAATCAGCATATAATATTCTTAAACACTCAACTATGTATTTCCTGATGACATTTCCCTTTTTTTTTTTGCTAGGCAATGGGGTTAAGTGCCTGGCGCAAGGTCACACAGCTAGTAAGTGTTAAGTGTCTGAGGCCTATCTGAACTCAGGTCCTCCTGAATCCAGGACCGGTGCTCTATCCACTGTACCACCTAGCTGCCCCCGATTACATTTCCTATATGGGTTCAAGCTCAACTTTTTTTTCACAGTACAGGATTCCCAGGAAGGTATAGGGTCTGACGCAAGATAATAAAAGTTTATCCTTCACAATACAACTATTGATGGGGACCAAGTGATTAATTTTCTTGTGACTATTTCCCTGTTCGTCTTGGTTGTTAAGTAGTGTACAATCACACCTTAAATTATTTCAAGATGATATGTATATGGGCTTTATTCAATCTTTGCATACCTTTAAACTGCAATAGCTTAAGTCTGTAGCTATGACTGAAACATTTTTAAAACATTTAAAAGTAAATTCATCTTGGGGCAGCTAGATGGGGCACTGGATAGAGTACCAGTCCTGGATTCAAGAGGACGTGAGTTCAAATGTGGCCTCAGACATTTGACACTTATCTATGTGACCTTGGGCAAGTCGCTTGACCCCATTGCCTCGCCAAAAAAAAAAGCAAATTCAATTTAGTTGGAAGCAATCTCATTACACAACTGTATACAACAGAGTCGTATTTCAGATTCCATAATGGGGGGAAATGGCTACAGTCAAAAAGGAGGTGAACCATCTGTGTCCTGGCAAACAGGCCTAAATCCAGCTGTGAGAAGGAAATTCACATTGTCTTCAAATGCCATTGACTGAGAAGTAGCATTCTATAGTGGACAAAGCACGGGAACTTGAGTTAGGGAGACCTGAATTTGAATCTCCTCTGAGATGCTTATTAATTACGTGATGCTGTACAAGTTACTTACATGTCTCAGCCTCAGTATTCTCATCTGAAAAAATGCGGATGATAATAATACTTCTAGAACCTTTCTCATAGTGTTATAGAAAGTACTTTAACAGCCTCAGGGACTGTTCAGGGTGTTCCAAAAGTCTTAGTGCAGTGTTAAGTTTTAGTAGCTTATTTGAATAGGTTGAGATTAATTTATTCCAGTGACACACTTGATCTTTTAAAACGGTTTTATTCTTTCTTTTAGTTTCATGTTAATTTTGACTTTTGGTCTAACTAGGAGCTATTGTTATTCATTTTTTTTTTTTTAGTGAGGCAATCGGGGTTGAGTTCCCCAAGGTCACACAGCTAGTATGTGTCAAGTGTTTGGTCTGAGACCGGATTTGAACTCAGGTCCTCCTGACTTCAGGGCCGGTGCTCTATCCACTGCGCCACCTAGCTGCCCCTGTTGTTGTTCATTTTTGAAGAGGACCAATGATATCACAGGTGATTTGGATATCACCAAAGATATCACAATGTCTTGACTTGCACATGAATTGGATTTCAGTGAGGAAGAGTTACACAAAGTCATCAGCCTCACTCTCTCTTCCAGAGTCATCCAAGTCCAATGGCAAGCCAAAAGTCAGGATGACGGGTGATGGCCCAGGATAGAGTAGATGACTGGCATTTTCGGTGTTTGACCAAGCTCTAAATGCCCCACAGCACCTGCCTCAGCTGTCTTCATGACCATTGGAACAAATTGTTCTCATCTGCCCCAGGGAAAGCCTTTATATGCTTGGGGTAGATGGGTTTGAGGATTATCAGTTACCCTCAACCTAGTTCAGCCCATCTATTAAGATGGTTTTACTGAGTTGTGTCCACTGCATATGCCACAGCTTTTTGGAGCCACAGGTGAAGGTTGGGTGGCAGGTGGACATCAAAGGGGGATGAGCAGCCCTGAAAAGGGCTCGAAAGCCCTCACACAGAGGTGCTAGTCCTCCCTGAATACCCCATACATCCCACTAGAAGCTCTAATAAGATAGATTTTACTCAAATAACTGACTATTGAAGAGTCATTTCCTGTTACTTAAAATACCAACAATACAATTTTTTGATTTTTTTCAGTGTTCCCTCCTCCAGTGTTCCACAATTCTCTTGTCAAAGAAAGCAGTTACCATACATAGGTGTAAGGTTTCTGTGTTGCCTAAAAACCTTTTGGTCTCATTCCTTTTCCTGATCTGTGCTTAATAATGTAATTCTCACCATCTTCACCTTTTCCTACCTTTGCAGTAAAATCACCAAGTATCAAAGTATATGTTGATTTAATTTGGAGGTTCTTTTCAAGTTCTTCCTAAAATCTGCTTTGAGAACATGACTAATATGGAAATATGTTTTACATGATTGCACTACATCAAATTGCTTACTGTTTTAGAGAGGAGGGAGAAAATTTGGAACTCAAATTTAAAAAAAAATGTTAAAATTGTCTTTACATGTAATTGGGAAAAAATAAAATACTATTAAAAAGAAAAACAAAATAAAATCTACTGCAGCAGTTGTTTCATAAGCTAAAATTGGTCTTAATTTTTTGCAAATTTACTTTAATGAGCACTGAAGTATGAAATGAACAAATGAGCCATGAAATTCTGTTTCTTGTTGCCTTTTGGCATACAATAAAATGGACTCTTCTAATTCCTTTACTCTTCAAGGGGAGTGTATAAGCCATTCTTCCACTTAACAATGTCTTAAAATCCTACTATTAAAGTTAGGAAGGACCCTAGAGGCCATTTTGTCCAACTCTTTCATTTTAGAGATGAGAAAAGTGAAGCCCAAGGAGATTGTGATTTGCCCAAAGTCATGTGGGTTTTAGATGGTAGAACTGGGCTGCAAACTCAGGTACTTTGGTATCAAACCCAACACTCTTTCCATTGTCCTTCCTTCTTCCTTCTTCCTCCTGCTCCTTTAGCAAGAATATAAAGACTGATAGGATTCAGTTCTTTCTAGTAGCATATATACTTGTTGGTCATTGGAAAATGATCTCACAATCAGAGTACAAAGCCAAATCAAAATGTACAAAGGGTCTAAAAGATATGTGCTTCTTAGTATCCTTTGTCCCCCCCAACTGTCATCATGCCTCTCTAACCACAGAAGTGGAAGGTGGCAGCCCAGGACTGAGGGCTACTTGATGCTTTTCTTTCAAAGGTGGCCAGCATCAGAGAAGTTATTACAGCGTGGTCAGCTGACTGTTGAAGAGCCTTCACACACTTAACTAGGTTCAGAAAGCTGACTCTGTCTGTGGCCAGGACTATACTTGAAGCCTTTCTTGGAGGGAAATTATAATAGTTAATTTTTATAACATAATCTCTATTTATTTATAATATATTATATATTATATAAAATACTATAATATTTATAATAATTTATAAATAATAGTAGTTAACATGTGTGTTAAGGTTTACAAAGCACTTTATACAAATTATCTCATTTGATCCTCATAACAATTCTGTGAGATAGTTTTTATTACTATCTTCATTTTATAGATGAGGAAACTGAAACTGAGAGTAACTTACTCAGGATCATTCAGTTAGTAAGGGTCTGAGGTGGGAATTGACCTTCCTGAGGTCAAATCCAGCACTCTAACCACTGGTTCACCTAGCTTCCCCTAGGGTAGAAAATGTTCGGGAACCTTGGGTCACCCCAATTGGTGTAGGAATTTGTAAAGGATTATTATAATTTTCCTCTTCATCAAACTGTTTACACTGATGCAGGTGTGAGTAGTGCTAGGTGGTACAGTGGATAGAACACCAGGCCTAGAGTTGGGAAGATCTGAGTTCAAATTTGACTTCAGACTCTTGCTAGCTACCGTGGCCAAGTCACTCCAGTATCTTTGCCAAGAAAACCCCAAATGGAGTCATAAAGTGTCAGACAAGACTGAACAACAGCGTGTAGAGTAGAGGTTAAGTGGCTTGCTCAGCATTGCACAGCCAGCGTGAGCCAGGTCTTCCAGCCCTCCAGGACCATTCTATCTACCACGCCATGTTGTCTGTCACTCTATTATCCCTCTGCTTCCAACTGGATTCCTGCTTTTACTATCTCCTTGCTCCAATCCAACCCTCACACAGCTGCATCAAAAATCTTCCTAGGGCACAGATCTGATTAAATCACCCCCTGGTTCAAACACCTTAGTGGCTCCTTATGGCTTCTAGGATACAAATTCTTCAGGTTGGTACTTAATGAGTCTTAACAACTTGCCTCCTACCTCCCTTCCTTTTCAGTCTTATTTCAAATGCCTCCCCCTTCCACCATCGACGTCCCATCCAAATAGCACGACTAGCTGTTCCTCAAATTTGGCCTTCTGTTTCCCTTTGCTTCTCCCCCTGCTTGGAATCTAGTCCTCCTTTCTGCCTCTTTGTCCTCATCTTCAAGGCTCAGCCCAGGTGCCAGCCCCATGAAACATTTATTGATCTCCCCCAACCTCAACTAAAGCTAGAGTTCACTACATTTGGGTTTTTCTTTGCAAAGATACTACAGTGGTTTGGCATTTCCTTCTCCAGCTTATTTTACCGATGAGCAAACTGAGGCAAACAAACTTAAGTGACTTGCCGAGGGTTACAGAGCTAATAAAGTGTCTGAGGGGGAGGATTTGAACTCACGTCCTCTTGACTCCAAGGCCAGCACTCTGTCCACTGAACCACTATTGGAGATGATCTCTAAAGTCCCTTCTGGCCCTCATGCTCTTATCCTTTGCCTTACTAAAACATTAGATGCGATTGGTTAGTCAGCAGGTGAAGGGAGGGGAGGAATGCTGTTCTAAGAATCTCATGGGTTTCTGAGAAATGCACAAGGGCTATATGAAACTATTTACAAGGGTGGCTTACCTCCTCCTGTTTACCACTGCACACATTTCTTGGATTATTAAGTATTGCAGAAAATCAACCTCAAAGACCGCAGGAACTAACATTTTATCTATTTGCCAGCATGGTTTAAAGCCACATGCCATCAGACAGCAGTTTAAGTGACCTTTTTTTCCCCCCTCCTCTCTCAGAACTATCTAATTTGGTGATGTCAGTTTGTGCCTGGAGACTCATCCCTATGCGATGTCAAAGTGACTAGTTGGAAAATTGAAAAACTCAGCCCCATAGCCAGAAAGCAGATTCCTTGGTTGCCAAAAAACTGGTTTGGCAGAATTGTTTGTCTTTGGGCAGAATTTACCCAAAGTGACCCGTTGTTGGGTAGAGTCTGACCTGCTGTAAAACTCTGTTCCGTGCTGATGCTGGGAACAAATTGAGAAGTCATAATCATAATGATGATTGCCTACATTTATTGTACTTTAGACAGAAACATTTATGGTTTACAATGGGCTTAATGTACATCATCTCATTTGAGTCTGGCAAATAGCTCTCCCTGGGGAAGGCATCAAGGCATGGTACAGCATGACTAGTTTGGAGGTCAGGAGACCTGGGTTAGGGAGGACTCTCCTACCATTTGAGTGAGCTTAGAGAAGACACAGATTTTCTAGACCTCAGTTTCCATATTTATATATTGAAAATGATATCTATCTCTTCTACCTTTCCTTCTTATAAGTAATTTCAGGTACTTCACTGCTGCCTTGGCCTGCCCTCTGTGGTCCAGCACCCTACCTCAATATTGCCTTTTCCTCTCCCTCCCAATGCACCTTCCCCTCTCAGGACCAGGCTCTTGGTTCCTCCATGGGTAACAATTTGCCAATGTGATAAACTCATTCGCATGAATGTGGTAATAGAAGAGGCCTGGAAGAGGTCTCATTCTCCTCATGACCTTCCTCTTGCTTCCCTTCTAAAAACATGTATGCATTTTAATAGGGACCTGGAAACAATGACTGTAAGTGTGAGATATTCAGGCCATGTAGGAGAGAAGGGTAATGTCACAATAGGCTGAGAAAATGCTATTTTGGGTGCAGTTAGTGCCTGATCAGATGGTTGTTTCCCTTAAAGCTATCTTCCATGAACTGTATTTATTTTGTAAATACCAATATGTTTGTGTTGCCTTTCCCATGATAATGTAAGCTTCTTGAGGACAGGTAATGTCTCGGCTTTTTCTTTGTATTAGCAGTCCTTAGCACAGGGCTCACACATATCAAACATAATAAATGTGTGTTGATTACTTGTTGGATTCTTATTGCATTCATGTGAAAGCCTGGTATTATGAGTAACAGCTTTGTTTGGAGATTGGGAGCTATGCCGTGGGTTTGTTTCCAGCTTAGGATAGTGCCAATATCTGAATAGTCCTAGCTTGGAGCTGGGGCCATTCTGAAGGCATCCTGATTATCCAAGAAAGCCTTCAAACATGTCTGATCTCCTCTAGACCACTGAAGCAAAGCTTTGAAGGCTACCAGATTGGCATTATTGTTATAAATATGATTGTACCCTTAGAGTTTTGTCTTCCTTCTTTTAATTTCCCCACACTTACTTAATTCTCTCCCTTAATATCCTTCTGGGACACTGACAAAGGGGAAAAGTAATTACTCATAACAGTTAGTCCTCAAATTTGCTGGGTAATAGCTATTTGGGGCATATATAGAGAGTAATAGCTATTTGGAGGCTTTAGCTGGAAATTCACCAAAGCATTTTTCAGTCTTTGAAAACAAGCACTTATGAGTTAAAAAGGTCAAGTTTCCTTTCATTTCCTCTAATATCAAGTTCTCTCTACTCTGCAGTTATCAAGATGACCTTAATCACACTTGCCAGATAAACACTAAGAAGAACCAGAATTCACATCCTTCGGTTCTACCTTCAACCCTTTGTTCTTCTCTTTCTCTTTTTCCTGTTTTCAATCCCCAACATATATACACTAAGGCAGTTAGATGGCACAGTGGATAGAGCTCTGGCCCTAGAGTCAGGAAGACTTGAGTTCAAATCTGGACTCAGATACTTACTAGCTGTGTGACCTCAGGCAAGTCAGTTAAACTGTTGGCCTCAGTTTCCCTATCTGTAATGGGAGCTGTCCTCCCAGGGTTGTTATGAGGATCAAATGAGATAATAATTATAAAGCACTTAGCATAGTGCCTGGCACATAAAAGCACTACATAGTTAGCTATTATTATCTTTATCATTATTATCATTAGTGATCAGAGATGGAAAACTTGAATGTTGGCTCTACTACTTATTAGCTGTGGAATCATGGGCAAGCCACTTTACTGTGGTCCTCGGTTCTTGAACAATTAAATAAGAGGGTTAGATTAAATCAATGATCCTATCAAAATGAGCAAAAGCCAGTTTATGGCAATGGAAAAGGACAAGGAACCAGGACATCTGCTTTCTAGTTCCACATCACTCGTTTACTTGTCATATGACCATGGGCAGGTCAGTCCCACTTTCAGAGTCCATTTCTTTCTCTGTAAAAGGAAGGGAGGAAGCTGCTTGGTCTAGTAGAAAGAACACTGACTTTGGAGACTGAAAATCTGGGTGTGAATCCCTTCTTCACCTCTTAGGACCTGAGTTGCCTTGGGCCAGATCCTTCCTCTCTCTAGGTCTTAATTTCCTCATCTATAAAATGGCAGAGGTAGGCTAGGTGATCTCCAAAGTCCTTTCAAGTTCTTTCTTTCTTTCCCTCTGTCTACATAGGGTATCATAATCATCATCATCATCATCTTCTTCTTCTTTCTCTTCTTCTTCTTCTTTTTTTTTTTTGATTAGATAAAGAGGCCATTCTCTGCCTCATTTCTTATTAAACCTTAATCACTGAATGGGCATTGCCTCAGTCAAACTAAGACCTGTTAAAGACCTTAGCTTGAAAAGGCCAAGGTCCACCACTGCATCCTGGGCCATTTCCAGTTATCCTGCTCTATATCTGGCCACTGGACCCAGATGGCTCTGGAGGAGAAAATGAGTCTGGTGACTTTGCACAGCCTCCCTCACTTAAATCCATTTTACTTGCATGTCATGACATCACCTCCCTGATGTCATGGTCCTCTTCGAGAAGAAAGGACAAACAACAACAACAAGAAGTTCTATATCTGATAATCCCATGATTGGATAATGAACACAATTCACTTTTATATGATTCTTTAAGGTTTACAGAGAGATTTTTTCCCAACTTTACATAGTGCCTACAGGTGAGAGCTGAGTGACAGGTGGACACCAAAGGTGCATAAGCAGCCCTGAAAAGGTCTTAGCAAGCCTTCATACCAGAGGTGTAGTCCTCCCTGAACACCCTATCCTGGGCCATCACCAGTCACTGTGACTTCAATGACTCTGGAAGAGAGAATGAGGCTGATAACTTTTTTGCAACTCTGCCTTACTTAAATCCAATTCACAGGCAAGTTAAGATATCACCCATCATGCATTATTTTACCCTAACATCTGATATCATTGGTCCTCTTTGAAAACAAAGGATGAACCACAACAAAATATAGTCCCTACTTATGTGCTAAGCACTGTGGTAAGCACTATAAATCTTACCTCATTTGATCCTCATAACAACCCTGCAAATTAGGTATTATTATTATTCCAGTTGAGGAAACTGAGGCAAAGGTTAAATAACTTGCCCAGGATCACACAACTAGGAAGTGTCTGAGGTCAAATTTAATCTCAGGTCTTCCTAAGTTCAGAGTAAGTCCTCGATCTACTGTGTCACCTACCTGCCTCCATGTATATTTGTTGGGGGCTGGAAATAGAGAAAAGAGAAATAGAAAAGGGTTGGGGTGGTTGATACACTGCGCCACCTACCTGCCTGTGATATAGGCAGTGAAGGGAAAATCGCTAAGATTCCCTTCAGCTCCAAAATTCATTTTTGTCTAGGATCAATTTCAATGACATTCTTCAATTCAATGTTCAAGCAATCCATAAAATACTTGCCTTTCCAGGTAGCTACTCTGTGGTATTATCTCTATTTCTGTTGTTCAGATAGAGTTCCATAAACAAGTTAGGATGTTAGCCTTGAGCCAGTAGACTCACCTCATATCATCTGGAGCCCAATGGGCTTTACAAAAGAACTTTGTTTTGAATCTGATTTTCAACATTTCTTAATAATGACAATTAAGATGACTTTAAAGAGATAATAAGGTGCCTTGGAAATGCAAGGGCTCTTATATTCATGCACAAGAAAGCAACAGACCTCTCACTATGTATAAGGAGAAAATGTGAAAAGAGAATGTAACTCTTACCTCAGGGACATTGATCTGAGACCAGGTAACATTGGGAACAGATGTCGTAGCTAATTTGGTGGGAAAGAAAGGGTTTTTAGGTCCAGTGGCTGCCGAGTACATTGTTAATACCATGTTGAAAGGTAGGGTGAGGACAGGGAGGTCCCATTTACAGAACACGGAGCCCAATGCACTGGAAAAAATTGGACTGAAAAACAAAACAAAAATATCAAACCAGGAAAACTAACTTGAGAGTTATTGTATAGGCAGACTTGACTTGACTTGGTAAATGTGCTCTAGCAAGGTTGTATGTAATATTAACTTGATAGGATGTATAGAAATGCATTAGAGGAGTTGCATTGAAAAAAAAATAACCCTGGTGATTCCTGTTGCACAGTGAAAAATATTGCTATAAAGAAAAACATTCACTCCATGATTTAATCTATGTTACTAATTTGGATTTTCATACCTTGAAGTTGCATACAAAAAGGTAAACCTTTGCTTTGAAAATGGGTTTCATGAGAGGAAGCATGGGGTAGTGGCTAATGAGCTGGCTTTAGCATCTGGAAGCCCTTGATTCAAGCCTCACCCCTGACACATGCTGGATATGTGACTCTGGGAAAGTCTCCTAACTCTGGACAGCTTTCCAAGACTATAAATTGTCCAGAGCTCTCTCTGAAAAAAAACAAAAAAACAACAAAAAACCCAACCAAACAAACCCAAGTCCTAGATATTCTCACCACATCCCCTCCCTGCCAAAAATAAAAATTAAATTTGTTTTTTTTTTATCCTGCATTCTTGATTGGTTAGAGATTGTGGTCCATGTGCCCTTGAGTGACACAGGTTTCCATACCCTCTATAGCATAATAGAAAATCAAGAGGAAGCACTTTTGTATGCATACAACAGAAGAGAGGGAATTAGAGTTAAGCAATTTTCTTGAAAAAATATCTCATGAAAATGCATTGAATTACTGGCAAGTTCAGAAAAAAGCCTTGAAAATCTTAGACGTTGTGGGAATCTATGCTTTGATGCACTTGTCATTGTGCGGAATTTTCCAATACTGGAAACCTCTATTTAACAAAAAAAAATTTTAAGCATGAGGGAGAGAGGCAGTAAAGGTGTGGCAGAGAGAACGCTGAATTTGAGGCCAGAAGGACCTGGGTTCAAATCCCACTTCTGACATTTATTAGCTGTGCAAAGACCTTAAACTCTCTGAGCCTTCTGGAGCCCCTTGGAACTTATTTGGATACAGATCCACTGTCTCGTAGTTCTCACCACAAGCAAAATCACAGTTCTTTGATATCAGGATGAAATAAGACAATCTTCTCTGATTTTGAAATTAGACATGAATATTTTGCCATTTTCTTACTTGTTATTAACACGCTCCAAAAGGAAATGAAATGCATTTAGCAGTATGTGGCATATATTCAGTATACATATATTAATGTGGGATGCTATAACAGAAGAATTTGAGGCTGTGTTTAGAGCATAAATCTGGATTATTCATTTCAGCATTAAGTAGCAGTTGAATTCACTAAATTTTTAGCATGTGACCTCAAATAACCAGTAGCATTAAATGTTAATTTTTTTCAATTGTACGCATGTCCTTGATGCAAATGAAAAAGCATGTTTTTTTAAAAACAGGTTGTACTCACCATGTCATGGACATGACAATCACAGGGAATAGAAGCCACCAGTAATAGTCTCCCTTGTAGGAGAAAAGAGCCATAAGTATTCCTACCAGGGTGGCATTATAGCCGTGAAGCCCAGCTGCAATTGCTGACCTGTAGGAAAGAGGCACTGGACGTGATGGGCTGCAACATGGAGGTTAGACCTGTTCTACTTGACCTCAGAGGACACAACTGTGAGTGATGGGTGAAAGCTAATGATCTAGGTTTGATGCAAGGACATCATCCTACCAATCACAGCCACTCTTTCAGGATTGTTTCAGTTGTGCCTGACTCTTTGTGACTCCATTTGGGCTTTTCTTGGTAAAGATACCTAAGTGGTTTGCAATTTCCTTCTCCAGCTCATTTTACAGATGAGGAAACTGAGGCAAACAACATTATATGACTTGCCCAGTGTCACACAGCTAGAAAGTGTCTAAGGCCAGATTTGAACTCTGGTCTTTCTAACTCCAGGCCTAATGCTCTAACTATTGTACCACCTAGCTGCCTCTCACTTATTATCTGTGTAATCCTGGGTGAGGCACCAGACATACATATTCTGCCATTTTCCTAGTTTCCTCATCTTTAAAAAGAAGAAATTGAACTCAATGGCCTTCAAGATCTCTTCCTACTCTGAATTCTATAATAATGGAATCCCCTTCCCAGGAGGTCTAAAGTAAAGGTTGGATGATCACATATCTGATTTGATATTGAGGGGAGAATCTTTTTCAGGGAGAGGGACCAGATTGTCTCTGAAGGTCTTCCCACTCTGAGTTTTTTCGACATATGCTGATCCTGCAGAGGTGGGATAGCACCATGCATCTATGGAGCACTCTTTACTTCCAAAGCATTTTTCCCTTTATGTTCTCATTTCATACAATCTTAAGGTAACTTTAGTTAAGGTTTCATGGGACCATCATTTAATTCAATCAACATTCACTGTTTCACATATAAAAAATACCATATTCTGTACTGGAAACACAGAGACAAAAATCACACAAGCCCTACAATCAAGCAGCTTACAGTCTAAAGGGGAGAGGTGAGAAGAAGGATAGTAACCAGCTAACTATCAAACAAAGAGAAGAGAAGAGGAGCAAAGAAGTCCAGGTAAAACTGTGACGTTGAAGAGGGCTTTTCATCTGAAGAAAGAGTAGATAGGGAAGACTTTTTGGAAGATGCAGTATTTGAGGTGGACTTTTAAAGAGGAAGGGAATAGAATAAACAAAGGGTGGGATAGGATGAAGGAAAATATAGTTAGTTTTTCACAACATGACTACTATGGAAGTGTTTTGCATGACTACACATGTATAACCTGTATCAAGTTTCTTGCCTTCTCAATGAGGGTGGGTGAGGAGGGAGGGAGAGAATTTGGAACCCAAAGCTTTAAAAACAAATGTTAAAAATTGTTTTTACATGCAACTGGGAAATAAGATACATAGGCAATGGGTTATAGAAATCTATCCTGCCCTGCAGGAAAGTAGAAGAGGAAGAGGATAAGAGAAAGGGGGATGATAGAAGGGAGGGCAGATTAGGAAAAGGGATATTCAGAATGCACGCTGTCTTGCGGTGTGTGTGGCAAGATGGGGAGAAAATTTGGAACTCAACATCTTGTGGAAGTGAATGTTGAAAACTAAAAATAAATAAATTAAAAAGAAAAAAGTTAAAAAAAAGGAAGGGAAAAACTTCAATGGGTGGAAGAAAGGAATCTATTATCAGCATGGGGGAATAAAGGGGAGCAAAGGTATGGAGACAGGTGAGGGCAGGATAAGAATGAGAGGATGGAGTGATTTAGTTAGAGAGGCAGCTGGTGATGCAATGGATAGAGTTCTGGGCTTGGAGTTAGGAAAACCTGAGTTCAAATCTAACTTTGGACAATAACTAGCTGTGTGACTCTGGGGAAGTCACTTAACCTCTTTTTGCCTCAGTTTCCTCAACTGTAAAAAGGAGATAATAATAGCACCTACCTCCCAGGCTTGTTGTGAGGATCAAAGGACATAATAATCGTAAAGCACTTAGCACAGTGCCTGGAACATCTTAAGCACTACATAAATGTTAACTATTAATATTACTACTAATGTTATTGCTTCATTTTCCTCTACTGTAAAGTGGAGATAGTAATAGTATCTATTTGTCAAGGCTGTTATGAGGATCAAATGAGATAATATTTGCAAAAAGCACTTAGCACAGTGCCTGGCATATAGTAGGTGTTAAATAAATGTTTATTCACTTCCCTTCTCATTCCCTTCCCCTGGTTAGGTTGGAATATAGAGTAAATGAAGGGGAGCAATAGTATGAAATATCTGTATTGTCTAAAACCAAATTGGGAGGATCTTGAATGCCAAAGTCAAGAGTTAATGCTTTATTTAAGAGACAACAAGTAGATTCTGAAGGTTTTGGAGCAGAGGAGTGATTGTAACTGTGTGAGAGAAGATTTATCAGGCAGCAGTGTGTTAGGAGCTGTTATGATAGCCTAGGTTAGAAGAGGTGGCAGTTGGAATAGAGAGAAGAGACCAGACAAGAAATATCACTCAAGTTGAAATGGCAGGATGTGACTACTGGTTGAATCATATCAGGTGAGGGAGAGGGAAGAAACAAAGAGGGCTCCAGAATCATAAGCCTTAGTCAATGAGCCTAGGAATGATGGTGACTTGGTCAACAAAAATGGAGACCTTAGGGACAGAAAAGGTTTATGGTAGGGAAAGTGATGAGTCATTTGCATAGAGGTGATAATAAAGCCATAAGAACATATAACATTGCCAAAGAAGAGAATCTGTAGAGAAAAAAGGAGACGGCCTTGGGGATTCTAAAGTTCAAGCAGGAGGAGGATGGGGAGCACAAAAAAAGAATGAGGAGCAATCAGAGAAGTAGGAGAAAGATTGTGAGCATGAAGCATTGTGGAAGCCAAGGGAGGAAAAGGATGATTCACCAAGAGACAAAAAAACCCAAACATAATAAACATGAAAACCCCAAACATAATTAACTTTGGTGATATTTAGGCCATTCATAACGTTGGAGAGACCTGTTTCAGTATAGTATTGTGGCTGGAAGCCAGACTCCAAGGGGCTGACAAATGACTAGCCAATAAGGAAGTGGAGACCATGAGTATGAACTACTCTTGTTTTTAAGTTTGTGAAAAGGAAAAGAAAAATAAGAAGTAATTTCAAGTTATTGCAGGATCAAAAGAAAGGTAGTTTTGTTTTTTGAACACAGGGGAGAACTGATTGTGTCTGTAGGCTGAAGAGAAGTTACACATGTAAGAGGGAATCAATAATAGAGCCAGATAACAGAGAAAATAGAAGGGGAGGGAGTGGAGGACATAGGTAGGCAGGTTAGCTTAAGGAGGAGAGATACCTTTTCCTCTGCAATTAGAAAGAAGGAGATGAGTGATGAGGACATTGAGAGGAACAGGAGTGGAGGAAAAGTGGCTAAGAGAATTCCCTTAGATGGCTCCCAATCTTTTCAGTCAAGTAGGCAACAAGATTTTCTGCTGAGAGTAATTGAGGAACAGATAAAGTTGGGGGTTGAAGAAGAGGAAGGTTTGAAGAGCCTCTCTGGATAATGTGAAAGGTCAACAACATGAGTAAAAGAAATGTTATTCAGCAGCGATTGCCCAACTGAGGTTAGATAATATAAAAGTGTGGTAGGCCTGGTCACTAAAGTTTTATGAGCTCCCCCCAATAGTTTTCAATAGCATTGGAGTAGAAGCAGAAGAGGTAGACAGTAGGGATTTCCCAGGGTTAAGGGTACAGGACAGAAGCAACAGAAGGTTACAGGGGCAAAGGATTCAGAGACAGTGAAAAGGGAATAGTGGGTGCTGATCAAATGATCAAAACTGAGTTGAGAAGTATGTAGGCCTGGAGCAGAGTTGATGTATTGTGAGATTAGGGAGGAACTCAAGTACAGAGGTCATGATAAGGCTGAAGAGCAGGAGTGAAGGAAGAGGGAGAGGAGGAACACAGGAGATTGTGGTTGGAGGGAATTTCAAAGTTCAGGATCATGGAGATTTAACAGTTTCTAGTGATGATGAGGTGTAAGGTAATTCCATCTTCTTGAACAGCTGATGCAGAGTAGAGGTGGAAAGAGCTGGAAGAGTTCATCACACAAATACATAAATAAAATAACAAAAATATATTTCATTTGTTCAATAAATTCATTTCAGTTCAACAAATACTTGTAGAATATAAATTTTTTTTTAAAGAGCATGGTTTTAAAAATAAAAATATACTTATATCTCCATGTATGCTTCTTTCTTCTTATGTTTTTTTTTTGGGTGGGAGGCAATCTTTCTTATTGCTAAAGGGAAGGAAGAATAATGAACAAATTCATGCACTTCTGGTTCTATTTAGTCCTTTCTTCCCAGAGTCAAGTGTTGTGTTTTAAAAAGGACTTCTGCCTTGCTTAGAGATTTTTACTTACGAAAGTATCTTTTTTACAGATAAGAAAGCTAGGTGGCAATGGAGTGCCCAGCATGGAGTCAGAAGAATCATCTTCCTGAGTTCAAATCTGGCCTGACACTTGGTGACCCTGAGCAAGTCACTTAACCTTCTTCACATCAGTTTCCTTATCTACAAAATGACATAGAGAAGGAAATGGAAAACCACTCCAGTATCTCTGCCAAGAAAATCCCAAATGGGGTCACAGAGAGTCAGATTTGACTGAAAATGACTGACACTCTATAGATGGTGGTTCTTTCTGAGGTTCTTTCTGGTTCTAGATCTATAATCCTATGAATATCTCATGCAAAATGTACAACCTGTGAAAGCCATATAACTTCTTACTGCCTTGACCCTTACTTAGCTTGGTACGAAAGAACACAGACTTTGGAGTAAGAAAAATTTAGTTCAGATTCCTACCTTTGACTGTATTTAGGTGACCTTGGGCAAGTCATTTACCTTTTCTGGGCCTCAGTTTCCTCATCTGTAAATGAGGAGGTTGAGAGATGTCCTCTGAGGTCTCTTTCAGCTCTGAATCTATGATCCTAGGACCCATGTGTCTATAGGTACTGATGCTAATGGTTAAAAGAGCTAAGGACCATAGGATCATAGATCCTGAGCTGAAATGGCCTTTAAGGCCATTTAGTCCAATTCACTCATTTAAAAGATGAAGATTTTGAGGTCCAGGGATGTTAAGGGCACAGGTAGTGAGGTCTAGAGGTAGAGTTTGAACCAAGCTTCTTTGATGTCAGAGCTAGTGGTCTTTCCATAAGATACCAAGATCAATCAAATGCATGCAAAGAGCTTTGCAAACCTTAAAGCTCTATAGAAAGGCTATCATTATTATTATTAATTATACCACCTTCTCTGGTAGCCCTTTAAGATCTGCAAAAAGTTTTACGTATGTTAGCTCAGTTGATCCTCATGACAATTTTGTGAGAGGTATATGCAGCAAATACTACTGAAACCATTTTATAGATGAGGAAATTGAGGTACAGAGAGGCTAATGACCTTGCCCAGTCACACAGCCAGTATCAGAGATGGGATTTAAACTCAGGTTTCTCCTGACTTCAAGCCTAGCTCTTCATTGCTCCGAGCTGCTTCCCAAAGAGGGCTGATTGCTGTAGCATTTAGTATGGGAGACTTCTAACTGTATGGTGTATTAAATAAAAAGAAACTAAACCTCATTAAATCAGAATCTGCTATCTGGGAATATGCAATCATACACAGAGGCTCAAGGTTACTGTGCCTTGTGCTCGTAGAAAGAATTTATTAGGAATATTAAGATTTGCTGTTGTTTAGTTGTTTTGGTCACGTCTGACTTTTTGTGACCCCATTTGGGGTTTTCTTGACAAAGATACTGGAGTGGTTTGCCATTTCCTTCTCTGGCTCTTTTTACAGATGAAGAAACGGAGGCAAACAAGGTTAAGTGACTTGCCCAGGATCACACAGCTAGTAAGTGTCTGAGGCCAGATTTGAGCTCATGAAGATGAGTCTTTTGGCCAGCACTCTATTCACTGAGCCCATCTAGCTGCTCCAAAATTAAAAGTAGGAATACACAAACCACAAATATTTAATAAGTACCTAATGTGAAAGCAAGATTATAAAGGATAGTGTTTAAACAAAAAGAGATAACTTTCAAGTCTTTCCATAAGCTCTCTTCTAAGCCTAGAATATACTCCTTCCCCATCTTGGCCATCTACACGAAGCCCTCCCTGATGCCCACCCCAACCTCAGTGGTGTGAGTCCTCTGGCCTCTTCCTCAAATTATTTTGAATTTCAGTATCAGTGTAGTAAAGCTTCAGTTCTGGAGGGCCGACACTATTTCTGTTTCTATCAGGGTGCCCCTGGGCCTCACAGGCAGAATACTAGCTCAAAACAAAGCAAAATAAGTGTTTAATACATACTTGCTGAATTGAATTGAATTCCAGGTGCATAGGCACACGTACAAAAGCCCATGGAAGCAATTGATGTGCTAATTATATATTTGTGTCCATGATTAAGGAGCCTCAGAGCTTGCCCCAAAACCCTGCATTGCCATCAATGACTAGTACAAAATAATATGAAAAGGAGGTAGGCTGCTTGTGTTAGGAAAGGAGGATAAAGATAATGGGTTGGACAGCCCAGGCCCAGAGCTAATGCTTATGAAGTATTCAGTGACTTAGAGCATGTGGGAGGCAAAGGGCTTTCCCTCAGATGACTCTCAATCCTCTCAGTCAAGTAGGCAGAAAGATTTGTTTGCTTAGAGTAGATGAGGAAGAATAGGATTAAATAGGAAGAAATAGGATTAGGTGTTGAAGAAAAGTTTGGAAAGTCTTTCTGGAAAACATGCAAGAAGTCAATAACATATGACTATAAGAAATGTCATTCTGTAGTTATCAGTGTAGAGCATATGTTCTTATCCTGGAGTCCATAAAACGATTCTTTAAAAAATATTTTGATAACCAATATGATCGACTTTCTTTGTAACCCCAATGTAAGACATTTTCTGCATTTAAACACATTGTTCAGAAAAGGGGTCCATAGGTTTCGCCCGGGAGTCCATGATATGGAATAGGTTAAGGACTCTTGACCTAAAGGAAGGCCTTCTTCAGCACTTAGGGTCAGCCCTCTGTAGAAGCTTGACATTGGAACAAGAGACATTAAGGATGAAAAGGCATAGATGGACTTCAACCTGCTTCTGCAGTGAGATGGGTGGGGAGGGGAGGGAAGGATAAAAGGGTACCTGCACCAATAAGATCTCAGATTCTTACAAGTAGACAAGGACTTCCACCTCTACCAGCCTGCTCATTGTTTCCTTGATTCTGGTTTCCGTATGAGTCACAGAATATAGTATGAACTGGAAATGACCTTCCCTATCTATCATTCAGTCCAAGGCTAGGCAATTAGAAGCAACTCAGGAGTTTTTTGAGTACCCTGGAGTGGCTCTTTTAGCCAAAATAAAAGATTATAGATAGATGTATTTCTTATTAAAATGAAACCACTTTGTATATAGTCTTGGAGTTAAGTAGAGTTTAGGCCTACAGCACTCTCACTCCTCTCCCCTCCTAGCCAATGCCCAGAGCACAGAGGATGCCCCACTTGGGCTCCTTCCTCTTAGCTGCAGTCCACATTGCGCTATCTTCCCCCCTCCTTGAAACTTTCCTTTCCTGGGAAGGGGACAATAAGGAATTTGATAAACTCATTATACAAATATACTGAAGAGAAAAGACATCACAGGCCCTATCCATGAATTCCCAGGCTACACATATTCATTCAACAAAGCCCTTCTGGAGATAAGAACTATTCTATTGTGTTAACACTATATTGTACTCTGCTAACAAAATAAAAATGTATAAATATTTGTATAGGAAGAGGATGATATCAGATTTTTTTTTTGCATCAATTAGAACTGTGGGAAGGATACAGGCTCTGAAGTCAGAGGACCTTGGTTCACATCTGCCTTCTGATGCTTATTTCCTATGTAATCTTGGGTAAATCACTTAGCCTCCACGGCCTTCAGATTTCTCAAATGTAAAATGAGGGGGTTAGACTAAATGACCTCTGAGGTCCCCTCCAACTTTCAATATCTGATCCAGGATCAGATGACGTCTACATATGGGGTTACAGAATCATTGATTGTTGCCTTCCCAGGAAGGGACCCTTAGAGGTCATTAATCCTGCCCATTCATCTTTGAGAATATCTATATCTACCTATATGTACACCTATGTGTAAATACAGGCAGGGTATTGTAGCAGATACAGAGTTGACCTTAATATCAGGGAAAGCTGGGTACCAATGCTGTTTCTGATGTATGTTTACTATCTATGGGACCCTGGACAAGTCACAACCGCCCTGATCCTCAATGACCTCATTGGAAAAGTGGAAGGGGAATGGATTAGGTGGTCTTTGAAATCCCTTTAAGCTCTAGATCTATGCTCTCACATATGTAACTATGCTTTACAAAACTTATATTCTGGGGCAGCTAGGCGGCACAGTGGATAGAGCACCGGTCCTGGAGTCAGGAGGACCTGAGTTCAAATCCAGCCTCAGACACATAACACTTACTAGCTGTGTGACCCTGGGCAAGTCACTTAAGCCTGTTGGCCTCAGTTTCCTCATCTGTAAGATGAGCTGGAGAAGGAAATGACAAACCACTCTAGTATCTCTGCCAAGAAAACCCCAAATGGGGTCTGGAATAGTGGGATATGACTGAAACGATTGAACAACAAGCAGCAGTAGAACCCGGGTCTTCTGATTTGAAAGGATTAAAGTTTAAAGGGGCCTCAGAAACGTGAGAAGATCCTACAATTTGGACACAACATCCAATATCTGTGATACAAAGGAAAAATAATACTTTGGACTCAGAGAATTACAATGGATTTTTGAAAATAAAGAATCACTTCATTTAAGGACACATTTGTCATTGTTCCTTCCTGATGGAATTCATCATTCCTCACCAGCACAGAGTTTTAGGGTTGTAGCAAACAAGACGGACAGATCCCAGTGGACGACCCTTACCTGTCTTGACCGAGCAGTAGGGCTGTCAGTGTGGACACTGTATTTCCCAGGCAGCCTGTGAGGGTCAACCAGGGACTCTGGACCAGCAGCCCAGTTATGATGATGATCCCGCTGATGGGGTTATTAATGAACACCACTTGGGATACGCCTCGAAGAATCCAGTCAAGGAACTGAAGCATGACAGGTTTGTCTGAAAGAAGCCAAATGGAAGGAAGATGAGTCATTGCTAAGTACTGAAAGCAAGGGCCTCCATTGATAGAATCTTGGCGGGACAGTGAACTTCAGAGGTAATCTATTCCAACTGGCACTTGAATGGGAGTTCCTTCTATGACATCCTCAGTAAGTGGCCAGTCATCCAGCCTCGTCTTGAACCTCAGTACTTAGGAACCATGTCTTCCGCTCAGCTATCAAAGTGATCTTAGGTCTGACCATGTCACTTCCCTATTTAATAAAGTCCAGTGGCTCCCCATCACCTCCAGGATCAAATGTAAAGTCCTCTGTCATTCCAAGTTTTTCCTAACCTGTCCCCTTCCTACCTTCCCAGTCTTCTACCTTTAATCCCTTACATAAACTCTGTGATTGGGTGACATAGGGCTCCGTGCAGTTCTTTCCATGATATACTCAGTTTCCTGACTCGAGGCATTTTCACTGGCTGTCTCCCATACCTGGAATCCTCTCCCTTCCCATCTTGTCTCCTTGCTTCCCTAGCCTACTTCAAGTCACAACTAAAATCTTATCCTCTGCAAGAAGCCTTTCCTATTTCCCCTTGATGCTGGTGCCTTGCCTCTGTTGATCAAGCTTGTTTGTACGTATGGTGCATTTCTCATTAGATTCTGAGCTCCTCCGGTGCAGGGGCTGTTCTTTGCTTTTTTTTTTTTTTTTTTTTTTGGTAGCCACAGTGTTTAGCATTGTGTCCAGCATATAGTAGGTGCATAATAAGGACAACTAGGTGGTGCAGTGGATAGAGCTCTGGACCTGGAGTTAGGAAGAATCCAACATCAGACACTTACAAGCTGTGTGACCCTAAGCGAGTCACTTAATCCTTTTGGCCTCAGTTTCCTCATCTGTAAAATGATCTGGAGAAGGAAGTGGCAAACTACTCCAGTAATTTTGCCAAGAAAATGGGGTCACAAAGAGTCGGACATGACTGAAACAACATACTCTGAAATGATATACAACTGAAACAAAACAAACTGAAACTGAACAGCAGTAACAGGTGCATGATAAATGCTTGTGGACTGAATAAATCCACTGCTGTCTCTGTGCTGAGTTAACTTCGAGCTGAGGCCTTGCTTGTTTGGAGGAAGGCCCAAGATAGAGCAGATACTTCTTCTCCTTATTGGTCCTCGTTCTGACCTCTGAGGTCAACCAAAAGTGGCAGGTCTGGAAGAACTCTCTTTGAAACCACATTCCCTGAGGCCTTTTTAAAACACCCTGGCAGATGAAATCACAGATATTGGCTGAGCCAGAATCTCCAAAGGGTCTTTAATTGTATTAATCGACAAGTAATTCCCCTTTGCCCAACAATTTCCTTTCTCCTTTTTCTGCTATTTTCTTTTGTCCAAAGCGGAACTGTGTTACTGCAAGGCTGGAAAGATTCTGGATATGGTCTGGAGTGACCCTACTATCTTCAGCCAGTCCTCACTTCTGTAGCCTCTGACTTCTGGTTTCCTTTGGCCTCCACTCAAAGTTCACTGAGATTCTGGGGCATCCTGTGGTGAGGAAGTATCTGAGAAGGAAGGAAGCTGGCCTTGCTCTGGTTTTTGGACAGGGCGGGAGGGTAGGAATGGGAAAGAGGTACGAAGGAGCTTTCTGGAGGAGGCAGCCAGGGTCCTACATAGACTCACAGATCAAGAGCTAGAAGGGATATTTTGTCCAACCCTTTTATTTTACTGATGAGGAAATTGAGACTCAAGAAGGTTAAATGACTGGCACAAGGTCAAATAGGTGACCTTGAATACTACGCGTTGTTGGTGGGATATGAGGTTAGTTTCTCTGACTCTGTAGTTCTGACTCCAGTTTTTTCTGTTGTACTGTGTTTTTCTTCTGTTTCTGAAGGGGCAAAGAAGAGGAGTAAAATCCTTTATAGGATCACAGAATCATAGTCATTTGAGAGCTTAAAGGTTTAGTCCAGGGGTGGGGAAGCTGCAGCCTTGAGGCCACATATGGCTCTCTAGGTCCTCAAGTGTGGCCAAACTTCAATCCAAAAATCACAAACTGTGACATTTGGATTCAGTCAAAGGGCTGCACTTGCAACATCCACTAATGACGGGGAGCTTACTACACCCTGAAAGTATTTTGAATAGTTCTATTTTATTCTGAATTCTGTTTTGAATAGTTCTATTTATTAATATGTTCTTCCATTTTTTTACTTTCTGCTGAGCAAAAATCAATCTCCCTCAAACTTCCAATTTTTGCCCCTAACTCTATCCTCTGGAATGAGCAAAATAAATCAAGGAATCACAGATTCTAAGGAGTGGAAAGAGAATCTGGGGAGGATCTAGTCCACTCTTTACCCATAGGTGGTCGTGGGTGTTCATCTTTCGTTCTTGAAGAGGACCAATGACATCATGAGGATGATGTCTTGACTTGCTCATGAATTGGATTTGAGTGAGGCAGGGCTGTCAAAGCTGTTAGCTTCGCTCTCTCTTCCATAGTCACTGGTATGTGTACATGGCCAGGTGAGTGTACCCTAATATGCCTCCAGCTCCTCCTGCTCTGGTGGGGCAGCTCATTATCTGTACCCTGACAGAGGGAGCACAGTTTTTTCCAGTCTCTGGGGATGTCTGATTGCTACAGCTTCCACTGCCATTATTCTTGCTTCTTTCCTCCACTTCCCATTCTTGTCCTTTCCACCATTTTCGTAAGGGAGGCAGTGTGGTACAGTGGAAAGAGCCTTGGATTTGGAGTTAGAAATCTGAATTTCAATCCTGCCTCTGATCTTTACTATCTATTTGACCTTGACAAAGTCACTTAATTTTCTAGGGCCTCAGTTTCCTTACCTATAAAATGAAGGTGTTGGACTAGATGTCCTCTGAGAACACGTCTGATCCTAGCTCTCTCATGCCTTGTCAGTGGCTCTGGGACAGGAGGAAGAAGGATGTGGTCTTAGTGACTTGGTTGTCTTGCAGCCTGAGACCCTCTTCCGACTTCTCTCCAAGGTACTACCTCACCTGTTTTGCTGGGTGGGGTCCAGGTCCAAATACTGAACATTAACAACACTTGAGTCCAGCTTTTCAACCAGTTTTGACTACCAAACTGCACTCTCATCTAGTCCACATCTTTTCATTTTGTCCACAAGAGCAGCATGAGAGACTTTGTCAAATCCTTTGCTAAAATCTAAGTAAATTACATTTGCAGTATCCTCCAATCTAGGAACCCTGTTCCAAAAGGAAATAAGTTGAGTCTGGCATAACCTGCTCTGGATGAAGTGATCTGGCTCTTTACCATCACTAAATTACTTCTAGATCCTTAGATGGTTCACTAGCTCTAATTATAAATTCTGTATTTTGCTAGGAATTGAGGTCAAACTCACTGGCCTAGGCAGACTCCGCTGTCTTCCATTTTTTGAAAATCAGGGCAACACTTGCACCTTTCCAAGCCTGGAGTATTGGCCCAGCTCTTTACGATCTCTCACTGTGGTTACCATTCACATTTGCCAGGTCTTTAAATATCCTGGTTCATCTGGACCAGGTGACTTAAACTTATCAAGAGTAGCTAGTTGTCCTCTTACAATCTCTTTACTTATCTAGGGTGTTAATACCCTATTAGCCATTTTCTTCTGTCCTTTACAGTCCAAAGATCATTCTCCTTTGAAGAGAAAACAGAATCACAATAGTAAAACTGTTCTGCCATCTCTCTCACCCATTATCATAATTCTTTCCCCTCCCAGATCTTGGGTTCTCTCAATTTTTTGATCCTCCTGCAATATAGGTTTAAGATCCTTTTTGGTGCCCTTAGCTTTCCTTGCCAGCCTCAGCATTTTCTGAGACTTAGCATTTCTAAAATGCTCTTGTAGTCATTGATAGCTCTTCTACCTTAAAAAATTTTTTATTAACAAAGATAAATTGTTCCTCCATCTTTAGAAGGATGATATTAACACAATGATGTCAAGAAATCATTAGTTGCTTTGCTTTTGGCATAGAGACTTCCAGAAGATGTATATTGATAATTAAGTTCCCCAATGCTGTTTTATCATAGCCCAGTGGCAAACTTGTGATTTACTTCCTGAATTCATCTTTTTCCTCTTTCTGTCTAGGTGGTCTGTAGCTTACCTCAAAGACAATATTACTTCTGCTTCTGACTCCACTGATTTTCACCCAAATATTCTCCGCCATGCTATTCTCCCCTAGTTCTTGGATTTCCTCCCATGAGTATATCTTAATCTATGATATAATTCTACCCTTCTTTTTATTTATCTGGTTCTTTTGAATAAGGTAAATCTTTCCAAAGTCATATTCCCATTATACATCTTATTCCATCAATTGGCAATGATACCTATGAGGTTTAATTTGATTTTATGTGTGTATGTTAGGACATTTAATTAATTTTGTTTACCTATAGTTAATACCTCTTTTATGTGACAATCTTTCAAATACGTAGAAATAGAAAAGTGTTATTACTTGACAAAAAATATTTCTTCAAAATTACCAGTGATCCTTTAATGGCCAAATCTGATGGTCTTTTTAAAGTCCTCATCCTTACTGACCTATCTGCTGTATTTGGTGCTGCTGATCTCCTTCTCTTCCTGTGTAGTCTATCCTCTCAGTGTGTTTTTGATAACATTCTATCTAGGTTTTCCTCCTACCTATCTTTTTCAATTTTTTTTTTCTGGTTCATTATCCTGAGTTTGACCTTTCATAGGCTCTGGCCTAGGCCCCCTTTTCTTCTTTCTTTACACTTTCTTGGTGACTTATAACTCCCATAGCTTTAATAATCTTTGCTATGACAATGACTTCCACATCTATATATCTAACCCCAGTCAAGTGCATGAAGTACATGAAATATGTGAAATATCTGGAAGGTGGGCTAGGCACCGGATGGTGAAGAGCTTTCAATCCCAGAAGGAGGAATTTCTATTTACTCCAGAGGCAAGAGAAATCCATTTAAGGTTCCTGAGCAGGAGAATCTACATGCTTTAGGAAGATCATTTTGTCAGCTATGTGGAAAATGGATTGGAGAAGGGAGAGATTGGAAACAGAGAATCATTAAGAGGCTTTCGTAATAAATAGTCCAGGCTCCAAGTGATGAGTGCCTGAACTAGGGTGGTGGCTACATGAATGCAGGTGCAAGAGATAATGAGGAGGTAAAATCGATGAGACTTAGAAGCTGATTGAATAGGCATTGGGACGGCGTAAACGAGGGATAAGAGCCAAGGATGACTCTGAGGTTGTGAACCTGAGTTACTGGAAGGAAATTGGGTGTCGTCCTTAACAGAAGTAAAGAAGTATGGACAGATTTAGGGGGGAAAGAGAAATAATTCTGTTTTGGACTTGTTGAATTTGAGATGCTTACGATATATCTAGGGCAGCTAGGTGGCGCCATAGTGCACAGAGTGCTGGACCTGGAATTAGGAAGACTCATCTTCCTCAGTTTAAATCTGGTCTCAGATACTTACTAGCTGGGTGACCCTGGGCAGGTTACTTAACCCAGTTTGCCTCAGTTTCCCTCATCTGTAAAATGAGCTGGAGAAGGAAATGGCAAACCACTCCAGTGACTTAGCCAAGAAAACCCCAAAATGGCGTCACAGAGTTGGACACGAGTGAAACGACTCAGTCACAAACAACAACAGTTAATCTAAATGGAAATGTCCAGCAGGTAGTTGATGATGTGGGGACTGGAGCTCAAAAGGGAAATTAAGGTTGGATATTTAGAGTGATTTGCATAAACATGGCAATTGAACCCAAGGGGGCTGATAAGATCACCAAAGAAATGATCTGTAGATAGATGAGCCTTGGGGAACACCCTGGTTGGAAAGTGGAATGATTCAGTAAAAAGAGACTGAGAAGGAATTAAACTACTTGCCAGTGTCTACCTTAAAATGCAGTGCTCAGAATTGAGCACAACATTCCAGGGAAGCATACAATGTGACCATCACGTCTCTCATTTTACACACAATACTTCTGTTAACACCTATGAATGCTTCTGGCTAGTATGTCACAGTGTGGAATCCTATTGAGGTTGTTTTCCCCTAAAACCCGTAGGTCTTTCTCACATGATATGCTGCAGTCTGGTCACATGTTTCCAATATCCTGCACTTGTACAGTTGATATTTTGAAGCTAATTACAGGTATTTACACACATTTCTATGAAATTCAATCCACAAATTTGATAAGTATGACAACTATGTCTTTATTCAAGTTACTGATGAAAAATTTTAACCAGAGTGAGATCAGAAACAGACGCCTGGGGGCATGTAATTGGAGACCTCCCTAGAGGCTATCATTGATCACTGCTTTCAGGTCCAGACATATAGTTAGTTCCAAATCCAACTAATGGCACTGTACCTTTCAGTCTCATCCATAGGGTATCATGACTTTGTCTAATGCCATACAGCAAACCTGACACACGGTACATAATTCATTTCCCTAACCTGGTAAAAAGGAAATATGAAACCGATATCTCATTCTTAATGAACCAGTTAGGTGGCACAGTTGATGGAGAGCCAGGCCTGAAGTCAGGGAGACTGATCATAGTGAATTCAAATCTGGTCTCACACTTCCTAGCTTTGAGACCTTGGGCAAGTCACTTAGCCCTTTTTACTTCAGTTTCTCATCTTTAAAATGAGCTGGAGAAGGAGCTGACAAATCACTCCAAGTATCCTTGCCAAGAAACCCCAAAATAGGGGGCACGAGGAGTCAGACACATCTAAAAAACTACTGAACAAATGAACCAATCCTGGTTCTTGGTGATCACTATAGTGAATCTAAGTGCTCACAAACCATCCCTTTAATAAAATACCAGGAATTAGCATCAAAATTGGTCTCAGAGTTTCAAGTATCTTCCTTCTTTCAAATCAGATTTGTACATCTCCACTCAGAGAATCTGAGTTATTAGGGACCTATAAGGCATCTAGACCAACCCAAGCTTGAAAATGAATATGTTTTACAACATCCTCAAGTTACATGCCTCTCTTTAGTTGAAGGCCCTTCTGTAAGAGGAATTTCACTCTTTCTAACTTCATGTCAGTCACAAATCATAACTCCTTAAAGATAAAGAAATAGAAATTTAGCAATAACATCTAAAAATTCCTCAACTCCAATTCCATTTTCTGCATGCCTCCCTCCACTCTCCTCTTTCTTTCTCCTAATGGCTTGTCTTTGAAATTATCTTCAATTTACATTGTAAGTAAACGAAGTGTAATACTCAATTTATAATAAACTTTATAAATAAACTCTAATGGCTCCCTACCACATCCAGGATCAAAGATAAAATCCTGTTTGATTAAAGTCCTTCATAACCCAGCTTTTAAAAGGATATCTTCTCGCTCTTCCCTTTCCCACCCCCACCACAAATTTCCCCCAACTACACTAATACCTGAATTCTCACTGCCTGATCTATAGCTTTATGACCGTTGTTGTTGTTCAGTCATGTCCAACTCTTCGTGACTTCATTTGGGGTTTACTTGGCAAAGATACTGGAATACCATTCCCTTCTCTAGCTCGTTTTACAGATGAAGAAACTGAAGCAGACAGGGTTAAGTGACTGGCCCAGGGTCACACAGCTAGGAAGTATCTGAGGCCAGATTTGAACTCGGGAAGATGAGTCTTCTTTTCTACTTTTCTAAACTTCTTACACCTTACACCCCACCACATATTCATCAGTCTAGTGTCACTGGCTTCCTTGCAGTTCCTCCCCAAAGACACAACTTTTAGCTCCCCGAATTTCTATTGGCTACCCACCCATTCTTCCTCTCCTCCCAAAGCCCGGAATGTTCTCCCTCCTCATCTCCACCTCCTGACCTTTTCAAGTCCCAGGTAAAATCCCACCTTCTACAGGAAGCCTTTCCCAATTCTTCCTAATTCTAGTGCCTTTCTTTTATTGGTTATTTCCTATTTATCATGTATATAGTTTGTTCATATGCAATTGTGTGTATAGTTGTCTTGATTAGATTTTGAACTTCTTGAGGTCAGGGATTGTCTTTTGCCTTTCCTAGTTAGATGCTTAATAAATTATTTTTGATTGACTGATTGTATATCTTATATGTACCTAGTTATTTCCATGTGATGTTTCCCATTAGAGGTAGCTAGGTAGTGCAGTAGATAGAGAGCTTGGTCCTAGAATCAGTAATAACTAAGTTTAAATCTGGCCTCAGATACTTACTAGTATCTGTGACCCTGGGCAAGTCTGTCAACCTCTGCCTGACTGTTTCCTCAATTGTAAAATAGGGATAACAAAAATACCTACCTCCTAGGGTTGTTGTGAGGATCAAATGAGATAATATTTATAGAAGAACTTAGCCTAGTGCCTGACACATAATAGACACTTAATAAATGCCTTCCTCCTTCCATTCTTTCTTCCCTTCTTCCTTTTCTCCTTCCTTTTCCCCTTCCCTTCCTTCCTTCCTCCCTCTCTTCCTTCCCATCCATTCCATTAGAATGTAAGCTCTTTGAAGGCAGAGACAATTCCCCACCCTCTTTCTTTGTATCCCTAGAGATTAGCACAATGCCTGGCACATAGTAGATACTTTAAAGCTTCTTCTTCTTTTCTTTTTTTACCTTTTTTTTTTTTTACTTTAAAGCTTCTTAACTGACTGACAGACTTTCAAGACCTCTAGCTTTAATCCTGAATTGAATTTAAAGGTGAAAAGGAGCTTTCTCACCATCATCTCATTTATCTTGGGTTTCTACTAACTATTAACTATCTTTGTCTTCTCCTTTCCTTGTCTAAAGATCTTGGACTGGGATCTTCACTAGGATATTTTTCAACTAAGAGAAAAGAATTTTTCCAAGAACTTGAGGTGGAGAAAAGGGAGGAACCAGTTGGTTTTCACTACCAGGATGGCTGTCTGGAAAAATTCTGTTATAGGTAAAGTCTATATTTCTGTGCTCTTCTCTCCTCTCAGCAATACTCTGCTCCCAAGGGGTTTCTTCTCACCTCAAAAGCTCAGTTTCTTCCTACTGTGTTTCCCCTTCCCAAAAGCTACTCTCATTAAAGTCACAATAAATTAATTAATATATAGGTATAAATAATATTAAGGTATAAATGACTGACAAGTACTTATGTGTTTATGTGTGTGTACGTGTCTGTGTGTGGGAGAAGTAATATTTGATTTCTAATAGGTCATAAAGTGGGCAGCTAGGTAGCACAGTGGAGAACGCCCTGGGCCTGGAGTCAGGAAGACTCATCTTCTTGAATTCAAATCTGACCTCAGATACTTCCTAGCTGTGTGACCCTGGGCAAGTCACTTAACACTGTTTGTCTCAGTTTTTTCATCTGTAAAATGAGCTAGAGAAGGGAATGTACTCTAATGCCTAGAAAACCCCAAATGAAGTCACAAAAAGTTGGACATGGCTGAACAACAGCAACAAAGGTCATAAAGCTATAAACCAGGCAGTGAGAATTCAAGTATTAGTGAAGTTTGGGGAAATTTGTGGTGGGGGTGGAGAGGGGAAGAGGGAGGAGATATCCTAAAATAAGAATAATAATTCACATTCATATAATACTTTACAACACTCCTGTGAGGTACATTATTATCTCATAGATGGATCCTTATAAGGATCACATCCTTATAGGTGAGAAAATTGAGATTAAAAGATGAAGTCATCTATCCAGTGTCATTGGATCTTCCATTGAGATTTTTTGGATGTGAAGGCTGTAGATAGGAAGGAAAAGAAAGAGAATGGGGTCCTTAGGGGAAGAGGAAGTGAAGAGTGAAAGAGGAAAAGAGAGAAGTAATGATAGGAAGGAAGAAAGTGAGAGATGAAAAGGGGAGAGGAGTATTTTTTAATGTCCCTTCCTCAGACAGAATGGAGAAGCATACCTAATCCAAAGGCAGAAAAACAAGAGAACTATGACCCACAGCAGATATAAAGATAGATACCTTTGAGCCAGTCTGCGTATTCTCTCATATCTCCGGTGACGTAGCCAATGGCTCTGACGATCAACCTTCTCCCTTGCTGTGATGAACTGGTTCCTTCATGACTGTCCATCTTAATGACAGTAGGGTTATCCTCCATGGTTATTATTTGCCCTGGCTCCTTAAAGAAAGAGGAGAGCTTATTACTGTTATTTCCATTCATAAACCAGAATCTTTGGAAGATCAGCTTGTTTAGGCCATTTTGTTTGGAAAAATGAGATGATGCTCAGGAAAGAAAGCACCACTATTTTCCTTTAGAAGGGGAAATAAAGTTGGAGAGGATCCCTTAAACTTAACTTGTCACCAAAATCCCATTGGTCCATAAAATTACATGGAGAAGAGCAGGACTTCATTTAATTGTGTTATTTCCCAGGTGCAGGCTAGCTGTCAGGGATACTTTTGCATGTACTATAAGGAATGGGCTTACAAGGAGGGGGATGGATTGCCCTAACATTAGTGTGATTTAGAAATGGATACATATGCACAAAATAATTTGATTCTCAACTAAGAAAGATAGCTTTCTTAGCCAAGTTTTTTTTTCTTCAGAAAGGTGTTTTCTAAATGAAAAAGATTTAAAGAGATCCCATGGTATAAAAACCCAGATTAATTGGTATGTGCTCATTAGCATTACAATTGGATTAATTATTTTGCAGGAGTATTGACTGGGAGAACCAGGGATACAGATGATCCAAAATTGATCCAAATTAAAATTTTATTTAGGTATAAATTTTCAGGGATATGCTCTACTGTGTAAAATGAGACACACTTGTACTATTCTAAAACAAATCCCCTCCCCTGTAAGTCAAAAGGACAAGTGACTACTTGAACTTGTATTTGAGTTATCCAAACATATTGTAGCTGTGACCATGGGGGTTCTGTGTTTGTTGACTATTTGAGTCCATGAAATAGCCCAATAGCATCTTCCATCCAAAGGGTTTTGGAAATACAGAAGGGAGGTAGCTGTGGATAACAACAGTAAGAATAAAACAAGAAAGTAAACAACATAACCATGAAAAAAATGCAAGAAGCCAATATCAAGAGCATAATTGGGATAAAAGTCTCATAGGAAAATACTAATGGCAAATCCACGTAACTGCACAAAAGGAGAATGCCAATGAAATACCCCGAGTAGATATGCAAAGGAAAATACCAGAGACATGCCCATGATAAATATGCAGAGAATGCCAGATATACCTAAGATAAGTTATTCAAATGAAAACCCAATGACATAAGGAAAACAAGTATGCAAAGGATAATGCCTGTAACATAACCAAGATAATTCCACACAAGGAGAAAGAATCTCAGTGTCTTACCCAGGAGAAGTATGCAAAGGACAAAACCAAAATCATAACTAGGAAAATTATGCCAAAAAGAAAGCCAATGCCAACCAAAATAAACGTGCATATACTGTGCAATCAGGATAAGTGTGAAGAAGCGAATGTCAATGACATAATGAAAAATACCTTAGTATGCAAAGGAGAATGCCTTAAATATAATAACACTAACTGCAAAGGTGAATGCTAATGACATAAATAGAGTATTAAGCAAAAGAGAATACCAATAAATAACCAAGAGTAATATGCAAAAAAAAAAATGCCAACACAACTACCAGGGTACAAAAATACTGATGACCTAGCCAAAATCAGCATGCAAAAAGAGAGTTATATGTTACATCTCAATCAATATCCAAAAACAATGTCAATTACATAATTAGAAGAAATATGCAAAACAAGGATGCCAGCACCATATCCAGTATGTGTTTAATAGAAGCAGACAAAGGCCATAGCCACAATAAATATAGACTAGAAGAATGTTTATGACACAAGGGTGTAGTACAATAGTATGAACCCAGTGTTGGATAATAGCAGTAACTTTTTTATCTGGGGGTTGAGGAAGGGCAGATAGGATCCAGACCCATGATTTCCTAGCTGCTGGGAATTCCTTGTATGGAAACTTCCCTGGCTGTTACAAATAGGCAACTCTTCTGTAAATTACAGCTAATTTTCAGCCTTAGAGAGTTGCCTAGGGCATTGGGAGACTAAGGGCCTTTTCCAGGGCCACACAGCTTGTGCCAGGGCAAATTGTGAACTCAGATCTTCTTGCCTCCAATGCCCAACCTCAATCCTCTGCCATACTATCTCTCGAGTTAAGGGAAAATTGGGTGAGGGAAGTGACATAACCTTGGGTACACATGCAAAGAAATATGGACAAGAGCAGAATTGCAATTACCTTACAATAGCATAGCCAAGGCAAGAGCACCATAGGAAAATACCCAAAGCATAAAACCACAATGAGACCCGTAGAGAATATCAGGGTGTTTTGATGGTAGTTTGACAGCAGAACACCTAAGACAGGAGCCAGATGAGTGTCAAGAGATAGATTCAGTCCTATCTTACTGGTCAGGCTGGGAATAGGTGCTATTGATCAGTGCTAATTGCAAGATTTGCTTTTTGATGCCCATCATTCCATTTACAAAAGAATTTACAAAAAAGATAATTACTAAAGGGCAATTAATTCCTGGGATTGCTTGCTATTAGATCTTTTGACTTTGTATTTTCTTTTACTTTCAATGGAGAGATAAACACACTTTAGCCATAGGGCCACATTAACTGTCTACTGCCTTCTCCCTCCCCACCCCCCAACAATGGTAAGTTATTAGTTATTAATGGAAAATGCAAGGTAATTATTTAATGAATTACAGATCAGACACATTTTGCTTTGGCAAAAGGGTGAAATAGTATTAGCCACTAGAATTTGAGATTTTTTGTTGAGTTCTTTTCAGTAGAATGAAAGCTGCTTAGAGGATAGCAATCATTAAAAAATATTTTATCTCTAACCCTAGTATAATGCTATGGAACATAGCAGGTATTTAATAAATGCTTGTTCAGTTGAATTGAATCTTTATGGGAAGGTGTTCTTAGACTGACAACTCCCAGAGGACAAGATATGTGTTTAACATCAGTCATCTGACTCCAAGCACAGGCACTTTGAAAGTGCCTCTTGATACTGCTTGAAGGATTAAACTGTTAGTTGGATACACCATCAAATAAGAGGCTCAGGTGCTTGATTTTTAAAAGTCACAGCGGAAAAAAAAAAGAGAGAGGTGAGACAGGTTAAAATTCCTCTTCAGTCATCCTCTCCCTCTCCTAGGGTATGTCCTGTGAAGAACTGGAAAATTCTATGAAAGGCACAGTACTCTAATCAAGAGAAAGGTGATCAATCCAGCAACCTGGTTTTCTGTATATTCAGAATGTTAAATGGGAAGGAGGGGTGAAAAACAAAGGCCGGTGTTATGTGTCCACTGATAGACACACGGCATATTACAGGGTGAATATATTCATGCTCTCAAACTTGGGAACTTAAAAAACAAAAACAAAACAAAAACAAAGCAAAACAAAAACCTTGCTATTCTGGAACTTTGGAAATTGAAGTACGAGTAAAACCAGGTAAGAAAAACCTGGCCAAGAACAACTGTCCAAGCAATAGAAGTAAAAATAAAAGTCGAATCTTTCTGCAGGTTTACAGCTTGACACATAAGGTTTACTACTGCTCTTTTTGCCAAAGTTTGCTTCTGGGAAGAGGAGGAGGCTTTTTTCATTCTTAAAGATAACTTCTGCTGCCTCCACAGTCTTATAGATATTTCTTCTAGACTTCTGGAGTATCACAGAGCAATTTTATGTTGCTCAGCCTTTTAAATATTTTGGTTATACATAAGATGGATTTCACCAATTTAAATGGAAATTTTCAGTTTCCGGTCATCCAAGAAATTTTGTAATACTAGAACACTTGTTCTATGGCTCTGTTTGTTTTCCTAGTTCCCCAATTAATCTAGATACTACCTGGGCAATTGCAAAAACATTACATGAGGAATGCCTAGCACCCTTTCACCAGTATTCTAGATCATAGTTATAGAGATTGTAATCTCAGCTAAGTTGACAAAGGCAAAAATAAAAAATAAAAATAAAATCAATATTACACAAGATTTGATAGCATTGGGAGTTGAAAAATAAGGGGAAAGGACATTGAGTGAAAATTCATTCACTAATCCATCCCAACATTTATTGTACACCTACTGTGTTTAAGGTACTGTGTAGCAGTTATGATTATATGAATTTCATTGACTTTTCTTCTTGGTTTGCCAATGACTTGCAGACATCAATAACTCAGTCATTTCTGTACCCCAGATGAGTTTCCTTAACTCACTCAATGTGATCTATTAGTCCCAAATTTCCTGGCACTCATTTCCCAGCCTGCCCACCTAGTTACCACTGGTTTCAGAGATAGGTATTCAAAGATGGCATTGATACAGGTCAGTTTGAGTACTTTCAGATATCAGCCAAGAACTCCCAGGAATTCCCTCCCCCCCACCCCACACATACACTGCTATGAGCCAGGCCCCAAAGATCATCCACAGAGAGGGATTGTTTTGAAATAGGCATACCTGTTCCTCCAGCCCATCCACAAGAGGTAAGCTTAGATGTGTGCCTTGGGCTTCTGCCTCAAAAGTTTTGTTTCCAAAATTGTTTGTCCAAAGAATTTTATGTGGGGTGTCACCAATGCCATTCAAAGTACGTCCATTCATCCTTCCTTTCCTCCATATGACAAAGGGTAAAAAATATGTAAATCAGGAAACATGCCCTCTGATGAAGTGCAGTATAAGAAGATGGAGGCCAAAACACCAGGAACGAAGCATTAATATACTGATCATACGTTACTGGGTCTATTGTACCTCCTGATCAAGATATGTACAAGACCATGGACAATATGTCCCAATGTTTTTTATCAACAAAATTCTGGTCATGGGAAGAGATGATTTACTCTGAGATTCTATCCCCTTCAAACTCTCAATAGACCAAGGGACAGATTCTGATTCCAATATGTTTCATAGCTCTTTTTAATGAATTGTTAGTGTGTTCAGGAACTTCTTTCCTCCCAGAGCTGACGGTTTGATTTGATACCTTGAAAATAATAAAGCTAAATTATCACATCTCTATCTTGTGGTCAAATGTAGATATATGAAAAACAGGCAAAATTATGGTGATATTTTTGGACTATGAAAAAAGCAAAAAAAAAAAAAAGGTTTTTTGGGGATTGATTTTTTTTTAGAGAACACTCACAAAAAGCTTTTATTCGCTGCCAAGCTTCTCACTCTGTTGCTCAGATTAGAGAATCTCTTGTTTTTAAACTAGCAGAAGGATTAAGTGAAATCTGTTGGTAGCATGCTTTATACCATTCAATAAATAATAGATAATTTTTAGACACTTCCACATGATATTGTTCCTTCCTCAAAAGTAGGAATTCTAGATTGTATCAGGAAACAGTAAAAAGTTAGCTAGCAGAACAAAGTCTGGGAACTGGGAAAAGCAATGCATAAAATATCTAACATCCTTTTCCATCTTTGGAAAGGACTACATTATGTCTAAGAACACCGCACCCTTCTTTAAGAGGTTTTAGGGTAAGCTCTTTAATGTCATTTGCTGGGTTGGTCTGGAACTGAAAAGCTTCAATATAGCAATTAAGGCCTGTTAGCAACTTTCCTTTGAATCAAATCTCTTTCACTATTCCATGGTGCTGTATGTTTGAAAACCATAAAGCTGAAGACTGTCATTCTTTATCTCTTGAGGCAAGTGTCACTTTTAAGTTATGACATCAATGATGGGTTTAAAATAAAATCTCCAGTTGCATACCTAACATATGTTTTTTTTTCTAAATGAGGGATATTCAAACATTTATGTTCTAGTAAGAACAGAACTTTTGTCTTTAAGGGATGCATTTGGTACTTACAAATAATCTTTAATTTGGGTATTCTCAACTCTGATGCAGCAGGTGGAACCCAATCTCCTTTAAAGCCAAAGGCTGGAATAAGAAAAAAAAGAAATTGCCCTATATTCTATTCCCTGGTAAGTCCTTTTCTTTCAGTTATCTGTGAGTCAAAGTCTGGAAGTTTGCATGTATGCGGCAGTTTCAGAACTATCCTAGCCAGTGACTTCAGATGTGATAGAACAGTTCTTTCCATTCAATATGGGCTTTTGTGAAACAAACTCTCTCAGCATGACAGGACAGGTAGAAAAACATATAATTTCATAATTAGAAAGGGCCATACCCTGTGCCTTACTTACTCCCACTGAGTCATAGAAATACAAAGTTTCTTTTGCTATTTAACTATTTCAAGAACACAAGCTTCTACTTCAGAGGAACCTAGAATCACTACTTTAGGGCTGGGGTGGGGTGGGGGGATTTCAAAAGTCATCAAGTCATAAGATAGGTTTATAGTTGGAAGGAGCCTTAGAGGTCACTTAGTTTACCCTCCTTATTTTCTATAATCATAATGTCTAGCATTTATAATAGCACTTTAAAGTTCATAAAGTCCTTTACACATGTTATCTTATTTAATTCTCATAACAATCCTGGGAAGTAGGTTAACATAGAGCATCTCAAAAATGCAGTTTTAAGCCTTAATAATTTAGTCTTAGTCATTTTAGCTCAATAGCTAAAGCTTCATTAAGATTTTTAGTACATTCTGTATTATCCCCATTTTGCAGATGAGAAAACTAAGACTGAGAGAGGATAAGTGATTTGCCCAAGGACTCACAGGTAGTAAGAGACAGAGCCCACATTGGAACTCTAATTCTGAAGCTGTGTCTGCTAGTTAAGAAAACTGAAGTTTAGACAATAAGGGATTAGTCCAAGGGGACAAAGGGAGTTAAGGACAGAGCTGGGTCCAAACTCACCTCTCTGACTCCACATTCAGCATTCCACTGAATGACCACTTAGCAGTCAAAGGGATTCCCTTGTTGTATATATCCTCTGTCATTTTTGGTCAAATTTAGTCTTCTACTCTGTCTTAACAATCAACAACAGTGAGGAAGCAAATATCTCACTGGAAGATGATAGCACATTCGAGCCGTCTTAGAGAAGCTGGTGGTTTGGGTCAAAAGAAACCAAAAACCCAAAGCTGACTGCATCCCTTGAACTGTGCCTTTAGAGCTAGTCTATTTAGTTCAGGCATACAGAGAAACTGTGCAGTTTTCCAAAGAGGGGAGGAGGGAAATAAAGAAATACAGATAAACAATAACACAAATTACCCGGTAATGAGGAAAACTCTAAGTAACAGACATTAAGAGGATACTTACAGACTCTCTGGTTTCTCCCTGGCAGAAGGCAACAGCTGATAAAGCCTTGAGCCGGGCTCTTTGAAAAGGGAGTGTTAAGCAGAGGAAGATATGATGGGGGAGGGAGTCATCTAACAGTTTTTATATACTACATACCCCACTCTGAATATAAATACTGGCTGAGGTGTCTCCTCCCACTTCTGCTACAAGAGGCCAAGAAATGCTGAAGAACTAGTCATTTGACTTTTCCCCCTTAAGCCTTACTTGGTCCTTGATATGGTGCCAAGCACTGGACCATCTTCTCCACTGGTTTCTAGGGTATTTGTCCTGCTGGCTTTCTTTCTTTCCAAGCTTTGTCTTTTCTTTCTCCAAACCGTTGTCTTGGAAACAACCTCCCCCTCTCCCATATCCTTCCCCTTCTTTCCCCCTCCCTCCCCCAAGAGTTCCAAACTCTTGAAAAGCTTCTCTCTCACTGGACTCCAGCTGGGAAAAGGCCAATACGATGCCATTTTAACCAGAAATTGCTCCTTGGGTTAGGTTGCTCCTCAAATGGGTCCTGGGTTGACAAAGCAATTTTTCTTAGTGTGGCACTTTTCTCTATGATTCTAACTTCTGGACAAATTCATTCTTGAAAAGCCAGAATTTGAGATGAAAAACCATTCTACCCTATACCTATGCTGAGCATGTGCAAATTCAAGCCTCTTCAGCAAAAAGGAATCCCTCTGCTGTAAGAGCATAGCCCCATAGTCCTCTCTCAGGATAAACTGGTATGTTTGTAAAGGTTGGAGACAAACATTTCTTAACCAGGTGAAATTGAAAGCAAAGTTGAAGCTCTTTCCTTTCCTTCCTTGCTTCTCTTTTCTTCTCCAGCTTCAGGATTGCGGCACACAGACCTCAAGGCATCCTCAGTCACTTGGTCTACTTCAATTGAGAATCATGATGGGGAAGAAATGAAAACAAGCATCAAAAAGGTGGCTGTGGTAATGGTCCTTTGAACTCTGCTGCCTCAGCAGAGCCCAGACGGTGATAACCCTTGCCAGACTTCAGCACCGGTATTGGATCTGTACAGAGTAAACTCTCTGGCACCACCCACTGGACAATGGCCAGACTTGGTTTGAAACGTCCAGAAATGACAATGCTCCCAGGCCAGATGGCACCCTCTCAGGTGGATTAGAGGATCGTAGATTAAGAACTGGAAGGAATCTCATGGCTGATTTAGTTCAGCCTTTTCATTTTACAGTTGAGGAGACTAAAGCCCAGAGGGGTGGCTTGTCTAAAATCACACAGGTAATAGATGGTGACATGAGGACCTGAACCTATGTTCTCTGTTTCTAAATAAAGTAATCTTTCTACTCTACCTTGATGATTTTTTTATCCTAATGCTGTGCTTTCTTCTCTACTCCCAAAGCAGTTAGAGTAGTAGGCAAGGATAGGGTCAGTAACATCATTGGAATGTTGGGGAGCTAGGTGACAGGGGGCAGAGGTCACACTATGCATCAGGCCCTTTACTCCTAACATTTTAACCCAAATAAAAGATTCGAATCAACATCAAAGACTGAAAATGGGGAGTATTCCTAACATATGAAGGGAAGAAAGGCCTTGACAATGGTGGGGGCTACTAGATGGGAAGAAGAATCATATGTACATGAAGCTTGGTGAGTAGAAGTTACATTCTTATCTTCTTTCCTACAGCTGTCTCGTCAAGTCACTGACAAGAAACTTGGTCACAACAGGGTTTACTCCCAGAGCCTGGAAATCAGCCAAGCCTGGTTCTTGAGAAGTGTAGGGGGATGGTTGTTATAGTATATGTGAGACGTAGTGGGGAGTAGTGGAGAGAGCTGAACTAGGAGTCAGGAAGATCTGGATTCAAGTCCCTCCTCAGAGGCATATGGGCTGTGTGATTTTGGGTAAGTCACTTACCCCAGTTCCCTGCACAACTCAGTGTAACTATAAGTTGCTGAGCATGTGCTGATCTGCATGAATAGGAGCCTGCTGATCTAGAGTTCTCCATGCCAGTGAAACCATAGGTCCAGTCCAAATATATACATGCATACAAATATATGTGTGTGTGTGTGTGTCCGTGTGTCCCTGCTCACAAGCTTCCAGGGACTAACAAGATAGTTTTCTTCCCCCTTTAATCTGGTTAGTTGTTTTATCCCTGAGATAGCGATAAAGCATTTATAAAGTACCTACTATGTGCCAGGAATTGTGCCAACTGCACAGGGATAGAAATACACAGAACCAAGAAAGTTCTTGCCCTCAAGGAGATTATATTCTGATGGAGAAGAAGAAATATAAATGGGAACTGGAATATTCTAATGGAGAAGGACAAATATAAATGGGAGCTTGAAAGTGAGGGTACAGTGGTGGGGCACGGGGCATAGTGTGCAGAACTGGCATGGAGGCCTGGTTCTATGGAAGATGAGAGGCAAGTTCACCTATCAGAGCCCAGAATCCCTGGGGTATACCCATCCCCTCTTAAAACAGAACGAGATCCTCACTTACACCCTTAGGCAGCCAGCTCAGCCTGGTGGTTTCTATCCTTGACAAATGCTTCCTTCCTCTTCCTGCCCCAGCTCCAGAATCCCCCTAGCTGCTACCTACAAATGTCACAGAAGCTTGAGAAGCAGAGACTGAAGTCTGCTGGTCAGAGCATCTGTTCACTGAGGGAATGCCTTACAACTACTGCCTTAGCTGCCCAGATCATCTCAGGAAGCATGTATTGTCCTGCTTCCAAAGCTTTGAAGAAGCCCCCTGGGCTGCATTCTGGGCTGTGGAATTCTACCCTTCCCTCTAAGCTGAGTCTTGGTACTGGTTCTTAGCTGTAATTGCCTGAGGCACTGCAGGTGTATCCCTGGATTTCACCACCAGAGGAGCCCACGTGGTCTAGTAGGTCTTAACATTCATGTTCCTGTAGTCACCGACATCTCAGCCATTCAGGTTTCTCCTGGCATACCAGTCCTGAACAGTCTTTTAGCCCTTCTCTTGGTTTTCTCTTAGAAAGCTTTAGTACAAAGACTTGGAAGACAACGGTAATTTCCTCAGTCTTTCCCCTCAATGCCTGGACTGGAGAAGGTCAGACTTGCTTCGGGACTCTGATTCAGTCTGGCCCACTGAGGGGAGAGGAGAAGCCTGTACCCCACTGAGGCCAAGGCCAGCAGCTCTTCCAGCTCTCCTACTCCTTCCACCAGAAGCCACGCCTACCATCTGCAGACCTTCAACCTGGGGAGGTCGCACTATCAAGGCAAGCCACTCCATAAATTCCTTGTTATCCTAGAATATCACCCTGTGTGAATAGCCCTTTCCCACCTCCTCTAAAACTCTTATCCCCATTCAACTCAGTCCTAAACATCTCCAGACACAATTTGTTCCTCTACTAATCCCTTCTACTCTTTGAAGAGGCAACTGGTAGTGGGAAGACCTGAATTAAAATCTGCCCTCAGATAATTATTGGCTCTGTAACCCTGGCTAAGTCACTTAACTTCTGTTTGCCTCAATGAAATGGGGATAATAATAGCATCTACCTTGCTGGGTTGTTGTGAAGATCCATTGAGATAATGTTGGTAAAAATACTGTTTAGCATAGTCCCTGGTACATTGTAGGTGCTATATAAATGCTTATTCTCTTCCCCCTTCTACTCTACTATTAGGAAGTTCTATAGTAAAAATATCCCCCTACTCCTTTTTCCTCAGTTGCTCCTTTTTTTAAAAATTTGCCTGCATCAGCCAAAGTCTGGCTTTCCCTTTGGAACATCACACCCCTGGCTAGTTTGTCCTAGAGAGTAGGTCTAGCTTCTTGGAATGTGACTGAGGGGTTGGCATACTCTTTACCTAGGAGAATTCTAAGTCATCTGTCTCTAGATGGATTAGAAAGATGACCTTTGAATTCTTTTCCAACTCAAAGAATCTATACTTCTAAATGTCCAAGAGTACTGGGTTTTGACTTAACACTCAAAGCAAGATTGGCCAGTCACCTGATGACAGAATTTTCCACTTTCCACTTGCTGTGGCCTGGGAGAGATAGACTGAGCTAAAGGCAGTTAAGTAATTTTAAAGGATCCCCTAGTTGTAAATCCAGTGACTTTTACTGTATTTCTCATTCTCCTCAACCACTATGTAGCATTTATTACTGATAACTAACTATCTCCTCCTTCTTTATAGTCTCTCCTTCCTTGGCTATCATGTTGTTGTTTGGCCATCCTCTCTACTACATTCTGGATACGCAGACACCCAGCCTCAACTTGAAAACTTCCGTAATATAGAACTCAGGGTATGCACAGCTCATTCCATTTTCAAACAGCTGTAGTTATTAGGAAGCACTTAACTGAGCTTTTCCCCTGTAACTTAATACCTAGTGGTCCTTGTATTGCCCTTTGGAGTAATTCATAAATCTAACTCCTTTCTGTATGGCATATCTTCAAATATTTTTAAGACCACTATCATGCTCCTCCTTTTCTCCACATCTACTCTACCCAGTTCCTTTAACAGTTGCTTATATGGCACAGTTTTGAATCTCACCCTCCTGGGTGTCTAATGCCACTTTGTTCAAGTCATTCTTACAACTTGGAACCTAGAAATAAGCACAATACTTTAGATGTGGTCAGAGCAGGGCAAAGTGCCATGAGACTAAAACCTCTCTCGTTCTGGACACTATCCTTTCATTAATGCAACCTAAGACCCTATTAGCTCCTTTACAATGTACTAGTCCAATCATTTCACTTTAATCTTAGTATTTATGCAATTGATTTTTTGAACTTGAGTGCGAAGACTTTGCATTTTTCTCTATTCAATTTCATCTTAATAGACTCTGCCCATCATTCTAGCTTATTGAGATCTTTTTGGAATCCTCATGCTATAATTCAAAATATTTGCTATTACTTCCCAGCTTCATAGCATTTTAATACTGTCAGTAAAGATGCCACCTACATCTTTTAAACTGATTTCTTATTAAGATATTTTATTTTCATATTACTCACATTTCCCCTGTAATTCCCTCCTCTTTTTACATAGTGACCCTTTATAACAAAGAATTTTTTTAAAGAGGAAAAAAATAGGAAAAAATATGCATTATTGGAAAAAAATCTGATTTTGTATGCACTTTATTTGCACTTGTGACCTCGCACCTTGTATCTGGTGGAGTTGTTTTTTGTATCTCTTCTTTGGGGCCAACCTTGTTCCTTAGTATTTTACAACATGCAGTTTTGTTTGTTTTGGGGTGGTTGCTCTTTCCATTTAAATTGTTACAGTCATTGTGTATATTGATTCTTGACTCTATTCATTTCATTCTGCTTTAGTTAATACAAGTCTTTCATGCTTTTCTGTATTCATCATGTTCTGTGTTTCTTATAGCACAGTAATATTCCATTGCATTCATGTACCACTGCTTGTTTAACAATTCTCCTGCCCTTTCCTGAAGGCACTCACTTCACAACTCTTACCAATAATTCATAAGTGTGCCTATCTTTCCGCAACCTTTCCAACATGGACTATTGCCATCTTTTTCATCTATGCAAACTGTGTCCATTTAAATTTTAATTCAAGTTGTTGATAAAATATTGGACACACCAGGGTTAACAACAGAATTCTGGCCCATACTACTAGTGCCCCCCCTCCTTCCTGGCTGAGACAGATCCATTAAATTAGACTGTTATCCAACTAGTTACAAATCCTTCTAATTATACTATTGTCCAAGCTGACATTCCTCCATCTTACCAAATGAGCAGTTCCACTGACTCTTTGCTTCCTTGTTCTTCTTGCTTAGCTACAACTTTAAGAAGTCCAGTTTATTACTAGTTCTATTTTCAGGGGTCTAAACATTTGCAGGCATTACAATTCTCAAACTACTCCTTTGTATCTATCTACACTTACGTGCCTCTGCTTCTATTTTTTCCTACATCCTTTTTATAGTTTAGCACCCTAAATTTATAAATGAGGAAACAGAGTAGTACTTCTCCACACAGAGAAGTTTCACCTGTTTCCACCTAAGGTCCCAAGTTGACTCTTCATTCTTGTTCTACTGGAGCCTTGCTCTCTGCAGTTCACCGTCTTTCTCCTCTGATCCTGTTTATAGGCCAGTATGAAGGGTAGAATTCAGATCTATAGTAGTCAGAATCATGATTAGCCAGGCACCAAAGGTATGATTGAAGATTAGTTGGGGAAGATGGGCCATATTCCTCATGTCTTAGTCCAAAGTTGTCCTTCATTGGCCCACACAATCTAGAGCTTAGTACAGTGCCTGGAACATAATTCATAAGTCCCCAAAGTGAAAGATACTGCTGCAGTTTCATGATATGTTGTAATGGCTCTGTCTCAAAGAATTCAAAATTAGACCACCTCTAATCCAAGTATAGGCATTTATTGAGGATTGATGCCCCTAAGAAATGGGTAAGGTTCCAAGAGGAACCAGCAGCTTAGTAAGACAACATAGGCAAGTTTATAGTGTAATGATGCTGATTACATAATAGAAATTATGACTATTAAAAAGGCAAGAGAGGTTTGTTAAGGGATTAGGAAATAGGGGAGGGGTCCCTTCTATGGTTCAGTGGTTGTGCTGCCCTTCTATTGGCTAGCTATTGTGGTCCTGTCTGGTCAAGATGGAGAGTTAGGTATTGTGGTCCTGTCTTGGGCTAAATGGATGCGATTGTGGTTGAGTACAAGAACACACCTGTTCAAATATGTGAATTGGATTTGGGGGTAGTGGCTGGGTAGGGGCAGTGGTTATGTTGAATTTGGAGGCCTGTGGTGTGGTTAAAGTCAGATCGTGTGGTTAAATCAGGACATGCCTGCTGTTCAGTGGGGCCCATAAGGAAGTTAGAATATTGGGGCTGGGAGCAACGTAATCAGGATTCCATCAATACCACTGGCTAGGGGTGCTGGAATGATCTGGGGGGGTGGTAGTAGCTTTGAGTGCAATTGGGGGGGGCAGTGGAAGCATAAATAAGGAAAGAAGAGAAGAGAAAAATTTGAAAAGAAATCATTTGTACATGTTTCATGTATTGTGTAACAGAATTAAAGTCATAGTGATTACATCATTTTCTAAATAAACATACAAAATGCAAGTTATAATTGCTCAGTGGTCAAGTTCACCAATAGGTCTTAACAAGCAAGTGTTGGCAGGTGAGTATGTCTCATATTATAGGGAAGTTTAGCATGCTTTGGCAGGAATACGTAAGTGTAAAGACTTGTTTATAATATGGTTACCTGACACAATATTATGTCGTCAAAATTTCAATGCAAGAAAAACCCCACAAATTTACAATAAATTATTAAATTTAAGATGAATCATTAAAAATTGTTTTTAAATGACTCAAATTAAAAAAAAAACCATTAAAGGGATTAAAGAAAGAAGATTTCCGGGGGCTGGGAGCAATGAATAATTTCTTTTTGAAAAGGGGTGGTAGGTCAAACAAGTTTGGGAACCTCTGTAGTAGGTGCTTACTAAAAGCTTATTGACTGACTTATTGAACTCCTTCCCTGCCCTTATCCCCAGAATTTGGACTCCGTAAGCAATGGGCAGCCCAACTTTGTGCCTGAACTTGCTTCTAGGACTGTCCTCTAAGCTAAGCAAGCTCTCCCTTTCTCTCACAACTTATATGCCACAAGCAGTTACTTTTAATTAGGGTTCTGATGGGAATGATGGGTCCTGAACCCCTAAAAGGAAAAGATCATGTCTTTGAAAGCAACCCAGTCTCTGAATTTTCCCAAATATTTCAGCAGCCCAGACTACTAATGCCTCTGCCCAAGGTATCTGGCTCACCCCAGCCTACCTAGATCACTAGGTGATCTACCTACCTAGATAAGTAATTAGATTACTTGACATTCCTTTCACTGTCCTTTTGTACATAAGCATCAGCCTCATGTTCATAGTTTGCAGGTTCCCTAAGAATGTAGCCTGCTTTATTGGTGTTAAGATAAACCTTACAACTTGACTGGAAGATGGTTGAGTTCATGAATTCATTCCAGGCGGGATGCTGCCCTCAACCCCAAACCTTGTCAGTTCCAACAAAAAATAAACACAAAGCCCTATTAAGAAGACAAACACTGGGGCAGGAAGGTGGGGCAGTGGATAGAACACAGGCCCTGGAGTCAGGAGGACCTGAGTTCAAATCCGGTCTCAGACACTTGACACTTACTAGCTGCCTGACCCTGGGCAAGTCACTTAACCCCATTGCCTAGCAAAGAAGACAAAAATAAACAAAAGCAAAAAAGAAGACAAACACTTCTCTTCAGTGAAATTTAATGGGTCAACAGATATGCATGTCAAATTACTTGAAGGTATTTGACAGCCAGTTGAATCAATTGATCAAACAATTAACTAGTCTACTATATATTTCTTTGTGAGACACATACCCCAAGGAATTCAAAGACACAGAGGTCCCATATACACCAAAGTATTGATAGCAATACTTTTTGTGAGAGCAAAGTGTTAGAAACAAAGTATATGCCCATCAATCAAATTTAATAAGATATTATTAAACTGAAAGAAATAATGAGTGTAAAGGATTGAGAGAAGCATGGAGAGACTTATATGAACAGATGCAGAGTGAAATACATAGAATCAGGAAAACAATATACCCAACTGCTACATCAATGTCAACGGAAAGCACATAAAGAGAAAACTAAACACTGTGTAATTATAGTGAACAAGACTATCTTTGAAGAGGCTTGGGAAAATTTGTTGTTTACTTGTTTTAATCATCTCTGACTCTTTGTGATCCCATTTGGGGTTTTCTTGGCAAAGATACTGGAGTGGTTTACCATTTCCTTCACCAGCTCCTTTTACAGATGAAGAAACTGAAACAGATTTACTTGCCCAGGGTCACACAGCTAGTGTCTGAGGTCCAATTTGAACTCAAGTCTTTGTGACTCCAGGCCCAACACTCTATCCAGTGCACCACCTAGCTAACCGAGGTTATGGGTGTGTAATATATATTCGTGTTCTTTGTCCTTTATTCTGAAAGAGGATCAATGACATCAGCAGGGTGATGTCTAGACTTATGAGTGAATTGGATTTAAGTGAGGCAGGGCTGTGCAAAGTCATTGGCCTGTCTCCTTCAGAGTCATCAGAGGTCAGTGGCAAGGCATAGGTCTGGATAACTGGCATAGCTCTGGATGCAGTGGGAGACCTTAACCTTTTCAAGCTAAGGTCTTTCCCAGGTCTCAGTTTGTCTGAGACAACTATTAAATTCAGTGAGTAAAGGCTAGGCAAGAATTGAGGCAAAAGATGGTCTAGTTTGCTTTCACAAAAAGAATCAATCTGGGAAGGGAAGACCCTTATAGTTTCTGACCAGAACAAAAACAATTGCTATTTACATTCACTCTAAGTCATCAAAACCCAAACAATGAGTAAGCTGAGGCTTGGGCTGGGATCTATTATTGGCCAATCAGTGAGAACCAGAGTGATTTGGGTTTAAAGGCATAATCAAGTAACTCCATTTGAATCCCAGTGGACTTTATCAAAGCCTGGATTTCCAGAGCTATATATACATATATAACTATATATAATATATATGAAATATATATATATATATATGTGTTTTTTTTTTTGGCTAGGCAATGGGGTGAAGTGACTCGCTCAGGGTCACACAGCTAGTAAGTGTCAAGTGTCTATAGCCGGATTTGAACTCAGGTCTTGCTGACTCCAGGGTCAGTGTTCTATCCACTGCACCACCTAGCTGCCCCACTAGAGTTATATTTCAAGAAATCATAAATGAAAACTACATGAGACAAAAGAGTTAATTGTTGGAGGCAGCTAGGTGATGCAGTGGATAGAACACCGGCCCTGGAGTCAGCAGGACCTGAGTTCAAATCTGGCCTCACACACTTGACACTTACTGGCTGTGTGACCCTGGGTGAGTCACTTCACCCCATTGCCTCGCCAAAAAAAATAAAAGTTGTCTCAGTTTTTTGAGAAAAACAATGGTAGACTAAGGAGGGGGAAAAATCTAGCTCCCAAACCCCAAGATATCTTGTGAAGTATAAATGATCAAATGATCAAAATTTATCTTCCTTTGGATAGAATGCCCATGTATAAGGTTATGACTACCCCCTTAGGAAAGAGGGAGAAGAGAATGGGGGAGGAGAAGGAGGAAGAGGAGGAGGAAGGAGGAAAAAGCAGCATTTCCCAACTGGAATTGGCCAGTTGGGTCCCCAGGGGCTAAGCTACTACTACTCACTGATTGATGTTCGTCTTTCGTTCTGGAAAAGGACCAATGATATCAGCAGTGTGATGTCTTGACTTGTAATAAATGAATTTTATTTAAATAAGGCGGGGCTTTGTAGAGTCATGAGCCTCTCCCTCTCCACTGAGCACCAATGGCAACATAGGTCTGGTCAAGTGGTGATAGCCCCCAACATTATATATACTGACTCAATTGTTGTCTTAATTTGATAAACTGCTTCCCACCATTTTATTTCTATTTTATTGTCTTATTAAAAAAGCATGGCTCAGATAGGGTAGGGGAGATTAGCTAGATGGTGCAATGGGATAAACCACTGGGCCAGGAATCAGGAAGATCAGCCTTAAATAATTGTGTGACCTTGGGCAAGGCACATGGAACCTCTGTCCACTGAGATTTCCTTAACTGTAAGTTGTTACTAATAATAGCACCTACCTCTCAAGGTTGTTGTGAAGCTCAAACAAGATAATATTTTTAAAGTGCTTGGCTCAGTTCCAGACACCTAGTAGGGCTATATAAATGTTAGCTATTATTATTATTTTCAAAGTGAGGTGCTAATATCAATACAAAGTAAAAATTTAGATTAATCTCCCCCTCACCTCCCAGCTCCTTAGTACTCCATTTCCTGTTAGATGCTGGGGATCAAAAGATAAAAAAGCAGTGCTTGCCCCCAAGGAGCTTAGATTCCAGAAATATCTTCCATCAACTCCACTAGAGGTAATGAAAATCCAAAACAAATTCCTGATCCTTTCACCTAGTTAAATCACCCAGGTTTACACCTGGCCACACCCTCTGCTATAGCAACAATTACACAACTAAGATGCTGCCTTCTTTTCTGACTGAATTGTAAACTCCTTAAGGGCTTTGCAAACCTTAAAGTGCTATATAAATTAAAGTGCTATTAGCTCCGGAGTCTCTGGAAAGGAAGTTATTTTATCTCTGCAGGGCTCAATTCTCAGAAGAGAATTTCTTTGGAATGAGGGAGCTAGATTAGCTGATCCTTAATACCCCTTAGAGCTGTCAAAAATCAATCTTCCAGTGATTATGCTTCTGAACCCCCCACAATACTTCTCAGGACACTCAGTGATTTACAGAAATAGGTGCTGGATAAATAATGTGGCATTTTCACTTTTAAAAATAAATTGAGTGCTTTATTATTGGTTAGCCGCTATTCAGAAATTTTCCTGATACTGTAGTTTTGATTGATGTAGATAAAAGTAATTTGCTCCTTGAAAAGTGTCTGTTCTATTTTTGCACTCCCTTGTTAGTTTCTGCAGAGTAGAGTGTCACAGAGGCGTTGGTAGGAATTTTGATGAAGATTTTCCTAAAGAAAAAAAGAGCCTGCTAGGAAACATTTTGGCCCTGACTCTGCCTACCCAAAAAGTCTGCAATAAAAAGAAATCTGGAGTAAACAGAATGTTCCTTTGTGGTTTGTTCTGGGCTGTCATGTTGGGTATTTATGGGAAACCTTTGATAAGTCAGTCAGAGAAACACAGGGGCATGCAAAGAAGGGCGAGGGCTCACATTGACCCAGAACAGAGCTTGGTTGGGCTGGCAGCCGCTACGGATAGTCCTTACGTGCCAGAGTGCCAGTTTGACGAGGAAAACAAAGACATCAATAAATTTCTCTTACTCAAGGGCCAGAGGGGAGAGCCATACCCACCTTGTACCTTTAGGCATAACTCTACTCACTGCCTCTATCTCTAGTCTTGGGGCATTTTTTAGCCCAAGAGGTATTTAGAAATACCTCTTTTTACCCCCAAGGAGTTGAGCTGCTGAGGCATGACTGGTAGGGCTAATAGCTTTTGCACAAAATTTTGCTTGAGGTTAGAGTGGTAAGAAACTTACACTTTTCTCATAACTACTACGGTTCACATTTTATGTCTTTGTCTCCATCTCATAAAAAGAAAACAAAAAACTGGGCATAGGATAACACAACAACAATGGCAACGGCAAAAAAAAAAAAAGATCTAACATCTCTTAAAATAGGAACCAGACCAAATATTAACTAGTTAGTGTTCCTAAACTGGACTTTGAGATTATCTGGTAATTCTTTGGCTTTAGAGATGAAGAGACTGGGGCACAGAGGAATTATTTTGACCACACCTAGTTTGTGGCTGAGGTGAGGTTTGAACCTCAGACTCTTAACTTCCTTTGCCCTTTCTTACCTCAGTCATCCAAAATAGTTGCCATTTTAAAGGATGCATAGTACAGTGAGTCAGGAAGACTCAACTTCAGGAGTTCAAATCTGGCCTCAGACATTTACTAGCTGTGTGACCCTGGGTAAGTCACTTAACCTTGCTTGCCTCAGTTTCTTCGTCTGTAAAATGAACTGGAGAAGGAAATGACAAATCACTCAAGTATCTTTGCCAAGAAAACCCCAAATGGAGTCACAAAGAGTTGGACATGATTGAAACGACTGAACAACAAATACGGGGGAAGGAGGAATGACTCTGGAGCCAAAGGCCTGGGTTCAAATACCACCTCTGCAATACCTGTGTGACCTCAGGCAATTAAGTCACATCAACTCCCTGAGCTTCAGTTCCCCATGTATAAAGTGATGGGGTTGCACTTAATGGCTTTGAGATCCCTTTCAGCTCTGGATCTGTGAGCCTATGATCTTGTGAAGTGGAGATTTTTCGGCATAATTATATCCACTGCAGTCCTCCTGAGGTGACACTAGACTCCAGAAAGACCATGCCAGGATTTAACAAGCTCAGGTAGATCTTGCCACACTGGAAAGGGCAGAGAGATCAACACAACACTTGTGGTTGGAGTACCAGCTTAACTTTGATCAGAGAGGCTCAACACTGAAGGTGGATGAGTTGTTTTGGCCACAGCAGAGATTCTTAACCTGGGCCCGACACTATGGGTGTATTCCAGGTGTCCATGAACTTGGATGGGAAAAAACTGACATCTTTCTTTTCACCGATCTCCAATTGAACTTCAGCATTTTGTTTCGTTACGAATGTAGACAATAAACACTATTCTGAGAATGATCCATAGGCTTCACCATATTGACAAAGGGAGTCATCACACACACACACACACACACACACACACACACACACACACACTCTTTCTCTCTCTCTCTCTCTCTCTCTCTTAAAAATCATTTCGTGGGCCATAGCAACTCTCTACTGGTAGATAGATGGTAGGGTGGAGTATACTTATACGTGTGATGGTCAAGTTAGGGTTGAATAACAAAGTCACTTCAAGGTTGGCCGGTATGCTGCAGGACAAATGTTGCATATGATGTGAATTAAGAAGCACTTTGATGGCATGGGGATCATGTACCTTCAAGGGAGAGTCAAGACAAATGTCCTCAGTGGTAAAAATAAGGACAGCTGTGGCCACCACAGCGTGGAAACAACCTAGGAGATCTTTGGCTACATTGTCCAGAGTCTTACTATAGTATCTCACAGGGTGAAAATTTTCGTCGTGTTTTTGTGCTAAAATGCCAATTGCATTCCCTTTTTTAAGTCAAATGGAAGGGAACAGTTGGGGATGCCCAAAGTTGGTGCATGTTGGAGGGAGGATTTCAAAGAATCAAAAGAATTCTGAATGTCAGGGGAGAGAACTAGGAGCTCAGGTCCAGCATCTTTGAGAAGGTCATAAAGGGGATAGGCAGTACATGGAAAATCTGGAATCCAGAGATGGCAATAGCCCACCAGACCAAGGAAGGCATGGAACTGATGCTTAGTGTAGAGCACAGGAGACTGAGTGATAGCCTTAAGGCAAGATGAGTGGAGACAGAGGCTAGAAACAGAGAGGTGATGTCCCAGAAATTTTATAGAGGGAAGAGCAAAATAGAGTTCATCCTGAAAGGCCTCATGGCCCTTTGCTGCTAACCCATTAAGAAGGTACGCAGTCTTGTCACAGGGAGGGGAAACAGAGAAGGAGGTCATCAACAGACTGAGGGAGAACAGAATCTTTAAAATCTAATGAGGAAAGATCTTACCTCAGAACCTGGGAGAAATGGGAGGGAGGATTCGGTGAATCCCTGGGGAAGAAGCTGTCCAGGCATATTGAAACCCCTCCCAAGTAAAGGCAAAAATGAACTGACTTTCAGGAGCAATAAGGATAGAGAAAAAGGCATTACAGAGGTCGACCATGGTGAAGTAAGCAGCCCAGGGATGGACAAGGTTGAATAGAGTATGAGGGTTTGGGACAACAGGTGCTCGAGGACCTTTTGACCACCTGGAGGTCATGCACACATAGCCAACCCCATCCACCAGACTTGCAGACTGGAAAGATAAGTTCATGGCAGGAAATACAGGGGACAAGAAGGCCTTTGGACAAGTAGGCATTGATAAGGGGCAGAACCACTTCAGTGATAAGCAGGTATTGAGGTATCAAGGGTAAGGGTCCGATTGTACAACAATAAGTGGGGCACTGCTGGTTGAGCTGGTATTGGCGGCATTTGAAGCCCACAAACTGGAGGGGATTTGATCAAGAGCGAGAAGGTCAGAAGGGGTTAAGGCAGGGGTGGGGAAGCTGTGGTCTCAAGGCCACATGTGGTCTTCTAGGTCCTCAAGTGTGGCCTTTGACTGAATCTAAACTTTATAGAACAAATATCCTTAATAAAAGGATTTGTTCAGTAAAACTTGGATTCAGTCAAAAAGCCATACCCAAGGACCTAGAAGGCCACATGTGGCCTTGAGGTCACAGGTTCCCTGCCTCTGGGTTAAGGGAAAAAGACCTAAGGGAGTGGGGACACTCTCAGGGGAGGGACAGGGTCTTGGTGACATGAGGCATGAGGAAGGAGTCCCTTTTTAGATCAAAAGAAATGTCAACCTGAAATTTATGAAGCAAATCGCACCCTAGTAAGCCACTAGAGGCATCAGGAACTAGGCCAAAAGGGAGAAAGTTGCTAATTCTTCCAATAAAAAGGGGAAGGGGCTGGGAGACATGGGCTACCATGATCTTATTAGCAATCCCCACAACTGGAACAGACTTGTGACTTTGGGGCAGGGGAGTGGGGAAGACAGAGGGGTTCAAAACTGAGAGTGTAGCACTAGTGTCAATGAGGGTAGACACCTCTTGTCCTTGTATGAGCAATGAGACATCTCCAAAATGGGGAGCACAGGCGAGGTCTGAATGTTCCCCTCCTTTTGCCACCCCTCCCTGGAGTCCCGTCATGCTGAGTTGTTGAGTTTGTGGGGGAGGTCCCTCCCTCCACATCTTCTGAGGTGCTTTCCCCTTCTCAGCATCTACTCTAGCCTTCATCCTACACTCAGTCCTCCAGTGGCCAGGTTTTTTACAGTAATAACAGACTCCTGGCTCACGGTTCTTGTTAGTAAGAGGGATCATACTACTTTCCCTTTCTGAAGGTGCAGAAGGGATACAGGGAGAGACGGGTTGCTGCAGTTGTTGGGGAGTTGCAAGATGTATGTTGTAGAACTCCTTTTTGGCATCTCTAAGTTCTCTTACTGATTTCCTCTTCCTCTACCAGGGTGGCAGCTAGCCAAGGAGAAACCCGCTATCGGAATGCTGCCAGTCAGGAATAGTTAGCTTAATTTGTTTAGAGACAGGTGGGCAGAAATTACTAACAAAGTAGGACAGAAACTGAATTTGGCTTCCAGCATCATCGTGCTAGAGATCAGAGTATGCATCAAAAGTTTGGGTGTGTCTGTCATAAAATTCATAGACAGATTCCCCAAGGTTCTGCTTGGTATCTCAGACCTTTGTTAAATCAGTGGGTCGAGGGAGCACCAGGGTGTGATCCTGACTCCAGCCTTCAGTGTCCCAGTCTTAAGATCCTCCTCTAGTTTCTTCCAGTCAGCTTTTTGGTACCAGTGTTTTAGTTTCCTCGTTTCTCACCAGGGCAAGCAAAAGTTGATATAGGTCCGGATACCCTGGTCTCTATGAATATAGGGTGAGTTGAAACTACTTGGCAAAACCTATAAGATCTTCCTTGGCAATAGCTTGGAGTTCTCCCTTCACTGCTGGGGTGAAACCATGGGCTGTGAGTGAGTATCCTTAACCAGGGACCTGGGTAAGGGATGGGGAGTCTGCAGCCTCATGGCCACATGTGGCCCTCTAGGTCCTCAAGTGCAGCCCCTTGACTGAATCAAACTTCACCGAACAAATCCTTTTACCATAGGTTCCCCACCCCTGACCTAGGTTATGCTGACCAGAAACTCAGTCAAATTTAAAGATTGATGCAAGGAGTTTTCTCACAACTATACATCTCAAGCAACCCATAAGTCTTATCTGAAAACTGGCACTGTACTACTGATCAAATAGTTATTGTTTCCATGTTCCTTTGATTGTATACAGATTTTTCTGACTTCAGGAATTGCACCTGTTTATTCTACTCTCCTTACTTGGAAAGTCCCTAATCTTTCATCCAATTAGAAATCAGATTTCCTAATATTGTATTGCTTCCTTTTAATTGGTCTTTTAAAATTGGTTTTTCCTTTTAAATTGGTTTCATTTGATTAATTGCTTTTAACATAGAAAAATCTGTCTCCCTCTGCATTTGGGGTCCAGGCCTAAGGTGAAGAATTCTGGTCCAACTTTGTTATGCAGTTGGCATGCATTGCTTAATAAGTTGATACGCTTAGATGATTGAACCTTTGTTTTCCTCAGTCATTTCATCTTTCACATGTCACAGGGGGAAAGGCAGGTTATGAAAGACTTTGAACATCCAAAATCCCATTTTATATTTGATCCTATAGGTGCTAGGGAGCCACTGTAGTTTATTGAAAAGGGGTGGGTAGGTGGGGTTGATATGGTCAGACCTGAGCTTTAAGAAGATCACTTGAATAACTGAGTGGAGGATGGACTGGAGTGGGGAAAGGCAAGGAAGGAAGAGCAACCAGCAGACAAGGGTCTGTACCTGAGCCGTGGCAGTATGAGAAGAGAGAAATGGGCATATTAGAGAGATGTTATAAAGGTAAAATAGAAAGGACATTGCGACCAATTAAAAATGGGAGGTGAGAGAATGAGGAGTTGAAGATGAAAACTAGGTTTCAAGTCTAGGCGACTGGGAGGATGGTGGTACCTTTGAGAGTATCAGGAAAGTTAGGAAGAGGGTAGGGCCTGGGAGAAAGATAATGACTGCAGTTTGGACATGTGGAGTTTATGATGCCTATGAAACATCTAATTTGAGATATCTAATAGGTAGTTGGAGACTGGAGATTAGGGCTGGATAAATAGATCTGGGAATTATTGGCATAAAAAAGATCGAATCCATGGAATCTGATAAGATTACCAAGCAAAATAGTATAGAGGAAGAAGAAAAGGGACCCAGGACAGAGCTTTGGGAGATCCTCATAGCGAGCTGGATGAAGATCCAGCAAAGGAGACTGGGAAGGAGTAGTCAGACAGGTAGAAGGAGAAAAATTGACCTTGAGAACACCTTACCATATGTATAATCCTACCAGTTAATGATAATAACTGTAGCCCAGAGAGGTTAAATAGTATCTCTCCCCAGTCAGACAGAGTTTAAATGAATATCAAGCATCACCTTAAAGGGGAAAGAGAAAGGAATGGTCACACACAGGGCTGCCAGAGGGAGGTGTGGAAGGGTAGGAATGGATAATGAGTTAGACTAGGACCTAAGGATTTGTTCTGTAAAATTTGGATTCAGTCAAAAGGCCGCACTTAAGGATTTAGAAGGCCTCATGTGACCTTAAGGCAGCAGGTTCCTCATCTCTTGACTAGGTGGTCCCGTCTGAAAAGTCTTAGAGAGAAGAATGGCTTTTGAGTTGATTGCATATACACAAGCTTTACTTCTTTATTAGACCCAGGTAGTGACCTAGAGAAGCCTTCCTGGGTCAGAACCCAGCAGCCCAGATTTGTGAAAGCCAGGCAATGATTTAAGGACCAGCACTCTTGGTGCGTTAACAGGTCTGCAGCCAGTCTCTAAGAATGCTGAGCTGCACAAAGCAGGCCTAGGGATGGGAGTGCCTGTAATCAAGTATTTAATTAATCAGTTTTAGAGAGAGGAATGTTCTCTTAGCTGAAGTGAGAACACAGGTTATATATTTAAATCACACTAGAAACCTCTATGTCCCACAACACAATTCTGGAGTCAAGTCTTTGGGGGTTGTGACCACCTCCCCTAAAGTACAGAACCAGAGTTCTGTGACTGGAACAGGTTCTACAATCTCAGATTCGCTTCACTTAAGGTCCAGTGATTGTGAGCTTTGTCAGAGTTTTGATTAATCAGTTTAAGCTGCATTGTGACTCCCAAGGCAGAAAGTCAGCTCTTGAGAAAACTAAATTATTAGTATATTGATTATACATATCATATAGATTAATATGAAAATTATAAATTCCCTTCTCAGTACTTAGCAGTAAGGATTACTTACAGTATCTACAATACTATCTAGCATTTATTTATTTAAATACTTTTCCATTCTCCATTTCATGGGTGTACACCTTGTTTCCCTAACTAGATGGCAAGCTTCTGGAGGGCAGGGACTGAGGTTATTCCTTCTCTTGTTTCTGCCACTGAATCTACCATAGTAGGAGGTAGATGAGTTCTTTTTGATTGGGGGCAGGGTTGGGGAGGGGGATGAGCAGGACACATAAAAAGTTAACATTTGGCAAAGTGGATAAGCACCAGCCCTGGAGTCAGGAGGACTTGAGTTCAAATATGGCCTTAGATATTTACCAGGTGTGACTCTGGGCAAGTCACTTAACCCCAATTGCTAAAAACAAACAAACAAACAAACAAAAAGTTAACATTATAACTGCCAAGTAAAATTAATCACACGAATGGCAGAATAAAAGGAAGTGGGGCTGGAACAGGTCAATGATGACTATAAAATCTGAGTCTTGTCTCCTATATGGGAGATCATGAGAATGTGGGTTGGTTTCAGAGGTGCTCCAGGATTCATATCTCCTTGTGGGGACCCCTGAAGTCTATTTCAGACCCAAAGTAACTCATAGGACACGGTCAAGAAGCAAGTGTGGCAATTAAAGGCTCTGTCATAAGGCTAGAAAGATTAGGAGGTCTAAGTCTAAGTGGCGGCATCTTTCAAAAAAAATAATTTGGGTTCTAGTTCAGCTTGTAATTTATTTTATGACCATGGACAAGTCATTTAAACCTAACCTAATAGTTATTATTCTTCTGCCAAATGGGTATTAATAAATGAATAATGAAAAAGCATTTGTTAAGCACTTACTATATGCAAAGCACTGTGTTAAGCACTGAGGATACAAATAGAAAAACAATACAGTATCAGAGGATAAAAAGAGTAATTTATGGGAAAGACTTAAAAATTATGCAGCATTCTGTGAAATTGAGATATTGAATAATAAAACAACACATTTTAGATATGAAAAGAACATGACTGACTACTTGCCCAAACTTCTCATTCTACAAAGGCTGTGTTTTCATCATTCTTGCCAGATTTTCTGGAGGGAGAGAGAGAGAGAGAGGGAGAGAGAGAGAGAGAGAGAGAGAGAGAGAGAGAGAGAGAGAGAGAGAGGCAGATTTGGGGAGTTAACAGCTAGTTAAGAAGAGTCTGAAAATGGCATTTGAATATCTGGACCTCAGCTTAAACTGTAGAAATCACAGGCTCTTCTCCAGTGATGGAATGTACCTAATTAGAGCTAGTAAAAATAGAGTTGATTGTAATTTTGCAAATCTAATGAAATGGCTTTAAACTGAAAAGGGAAAGGGAGAAAATGCCTTTGTATATCTAACATGCCAAGTATGATAAAGAATAGCTATAACAAAGAATGAAAAATAGGTATTTGGAGGGGTTTGGGGGAGAGCTCAAGCAAGTCACTGTTTTTACTCCCCATCTTATCTCTGCTCCAAGAATGAAAAGTATAAATGAAGACTCCCAGAAATTCAGAGGAGTCAAAATTCTTGAAAGGAGTCAATAATAAAACCTATGCTGCGTGTTCTCTCTCTCACTCTCTTTCTTTCCCTCTCCCTTTCTCACCCTCCTTTCCCCCCAAGCCCATACACACACACACACACACACACACACACATCAAATATAAGTAACAAAGGAGAAGAAAGGATTCTAATTTAAGGAGACAAAGGTGGTCTTACAGGTATGACTGAGAAGTGGTGGGATGGTACCTGTGACTAGAATGTGGCTGTGGAAGGCAATATGTTATTCAAAAGGAGTGGTATAGATTAAAGAGATTCTTTACACTTGGGTTCAAAAAATCAACTTTATAAGTACAAGATAAGTTAGATATGACTAGGTATCAATTTATTGGTCAGTCATCCGGCAGTTTTTATGGACTACAAACTCATTATGACTTGACATTATGATATGATAGCAAAAACAAAAACAGAAACCAGTGAATGCAATCTGAGGCATGGTAGCCAGCGCTAGGAAGTGATTTTTTGGCTCTTCTCTCTCCTAGTCAGGCCATATCTGAAATATATGGGTATTGCATTTTAGGAGAGACATTAGAAACTGAAGAGTGTATAGGAAAGAACTAGTCTGGTTAAGAACCTTAAGATCATGCCATAAAAGGGTGGATTGAATGAATTGGGGATATTTTGCCTAGAGGAAGCAAGGATTTTTTCTTTGGGGGAGAGTGTTTTTCAAGTATTTTACAGCTTTCCAATAAAAACTCCTTTTCGTGTTCTTGAAGGGATTTATTCAGTCGTTTATGGAAGGGATTAGACTTTATTCCTGCCTGGCCTCAGAGAATGGAACTATGAAAAATGGACAAAAGAGAATGATTTCAGTTCACTATCACACCGGTTATGGTGAGACATCCAAGAGAAGTATGAAACATCCCCTTTTCTCAAGGATTTACAATTTAGCTGGGAGATAAGACATATGCTACAATTATGATCTAATCAAAGTGGATTCTCCATCCAATGTTTCATATTGTAGCCCATTTACATCTCATCTGTGTGATTCTTATCCTTGTCTTTCCCAAGATCCTTCAGAAAGCATCTCCTCAATGCACTGGACACATTTCTCTACATTATCAGTTCTCAAACTTTCTGGTCTCAGGATCCCTTTACACTCTTAAAATTATCTATGTGGATTATATCTATTGTATTGGAGATGAAAATGTCAGTATTATCATAAAATTATTTGAAAATACTTTTCACATCTTGAACCCCTTGAAAGGGTCTTGATGACATACAGGATTCTGTGGACCACACCTTGAGAACTGCTATTCTATGTCTTTTTAGCATTCTGAGAAATATAGACACAAAATACAAAAGGTAGCCTATTCAATGAGCCATGTGAGACGTTAGGAGGTTCCCCCTACCCCAACAACTGACCACTTCACAGCTCTGAAGACCAATAAAAATCTTTTAATGCCTGGAATTGCTGCTAAGGATCTGATTTGGTGTGTAGTAGGTCCGTATCCGTGCAGTAACTATCTTTATTAACACATGCCACTCAATTTGAGATTCCAAAGACTTGGGTCAAAACCCAGCTTCTCCACTTGCATGTGAGGCAAGTCACTTTACCTTTCTCTCTTTAAATGTTAATTTTCTCAATGAACTTCTTAAAGTTGGGATGACAATACACACGCTATCGACTTCATGGGGCTATTGTAAAGAAAGCACTTTGTAAACTGAAAAATTACAGAAAATAAGATCTCTCTCTATATATACATATATACACATTATATACATGCAAACATATATGCATACATACATATATGTGTATGTATGTAGTGTGTGTGTGTGTATATATATATATATATATATACAGAAAGAGTGAGAGAGAGAGCTAAGAACTTCCAAAGATCTCTGAAATTCCTGTATTATTACTCAGGAATTTGATTGGAGTTACAGGGAATTTTCTAGCTTCAAATCAAATATTATTTGGGATCATGAACCTCGAATCAGCAGTGGAGTAACTCTTTCTCTGACCATTTCTTTCTTAGCTTGGCATGTTCTGCTGATTTTTATTGGTTCTTGTCTATGCAGGGTAACTCAGAGCCACAACTATACACTGAGAGAATACCTTGTTCCTCCATCTCAGTAGATGGGAGCAGAGAGCAGCACAGAGCCCCCCAAAACTGAAGTTCAAAAGATAATGACAATATACCCCAGCAACAATCAGCAGAGATGACACCCTGCAAAGCAGAAGTGTGACTCCCAGCAGAGAGCAACATGATGGAAACAAGGGGCATCAGTAGCTCTATAGCTTCAGAGGGATGAGTTGGCCAACTTGTGTATACTTTGGCCACATGTGTTCTTATGTTTGTGTTTGCCAGGAGTATACTCTTCACACATGTGGCTTCTGACATGTATATACATACCTATGTATACACACATATATCTAGGTGTCTATATGTATATGAAGCATATGCATATATACATACATACACACACACAACCTTCATATGTGAAAGTTGAGTCCTTGGTACATCCCTCTTCATACATGTTCCTTTACCATCTATTCACTATCTAAGTATCCTTCATGTTTCTTCCCTGTTCATGTATGTTCTATGTATTTCCCCGTTAGTTATATAGTAATCCATGAAAAAATGTAGCCCATTTGTGCCTGTAGAAATCTTTTCTAATATTTTTTTTTTGCTATGCTGTTTGAATAAATATCTTTTGTTTTGAACTAGAAGCAATGTTGCACAGTGGATAGAGAACCAGTCTTGGAGCCAGGAAAACCTGGGTTCAAGTCTCAACTCTGACACATACTGGCTACGTGATCCAGGGAAAGTAATTTAACCCTAAGTACTCTAGATAACTCTCTAAAACAGGTTTTGTGTGTGTGTAATATCCTTTGACAGCCTGGTTAAGCCTGTGAACAACTTTTCAGAATAATATTTTTAAAACAATTGAAGGAAATGCTAAATTCCAATGAGAAATTAGTGACAATAAAGATGTAATTTTTTTCCCATCTTAGTTCACAGATCCCTGAACATGGGAATTATTAAGTCCCCATAGTAAGAACTCCTGTTCTAAGACTAAGAGGTACAGAAAAGGTGCCAACCTATATAGGTAGAGAAAGTTTCTTAATCGAGATGCAATTTCACTATTCCAGAAAAATTAAAGGTTTAGTTCCTGTCCCTTTTTCCTCTATAAATCTCAATACGTCTTTTGAACAAATGTTCTTAATAACGTTCTGACTGACTGGTAAAAATAACTATATTGGTGGGGGCTCATAAACTATTGTTGAGTCACTGCTGATTCACAGATGTTCTGATTGGCTAGTAAATATAATTATGTTGGTGGGGACTCATGAGCTATATAGTTGAGTCAGTACCGATTCACAAATTGCCTCAAATATGAAGTAGTTCTTCTAGGGGTTCATGGGAGGAGAGGGATAGTAGCTACATTAAAAACACAAGAACATGTCTTTGGTCATAAGCAGGACCAGTCAAAGAGACTATGGATGGGTTAATATCTACCTCTACTATGGGAAAAACAACTCAAAGTTTTTCCACTCAGCTGTCAAATGGACTTCCTAAAAGACAGGTCTGACCATGTCAACCCCCCCCCCCACCCCATTCAATAACCTCCAGTGGCTCCCTGTTTCCTCCAGGATCAAATGTAAAAACCTCTGGCATTCAGAATCTGGCCTCCTCTTTCCTTCCCTGGCTCTTTTCACCTCATCTTCTTCTCTTCCTTCCCTCACGTACTGTTGGGATCTAGCATCACTGGCTTCCTCACTGTTCCTCACACAAGACTTCATCTCCTAACTTAGTGTTTTTTCATGGACTCTTCCCTACGCTTCAAGCTCTTTCCCTTCTCATCTCTGTCTCCTGGCTTCCTTCAAGTCCCAGTTAAAAATCATACTTTTTATGAAAAGTTTTCCTCCAATCTCTAACTTATCTTATATGTGTCTTGTTGTACATAGCTGTTTGCATTTCAATCTTCTGCATTAAACTGATGTGAGTTCCTTGAGAGCAGATGCTATCTTTTACCTTTCTATCCCCAGAATTTAGCACAGTGCCTGGCAAATAGTAGGTGCTTAATAAATGCTTGCTGACTTGACTTTTGGGGGTGGGGCAATAGCATCATTTCACAGACTATTAGAGCTTTTTTGGCTCGAATTCTGTAGAAATTATCTAGCATAACCCCCTCTTTTACAGATGAGGGGATGTATGTTCACAAAAATCAAGTGACTTGCTTACGATGACATGTTAGTTATTGTCAGAGGCTCTGGAGTGGCAGCAGATGATAAATGTTTAATGCTGTTAGGCATACCAGTGCTTCAGAGGCCCTGAGTGAATCATCATCCATTACCCACTCCCTGGCAGGGTAGTTGTTCAGAGTTGTCATACTGAGCAAGGACAAATCTGGAGGCTCCATCTAATTTATGGGCTTTGCCTAGTGCTAAGTGCTTCATAATTGTCTTAGCTGCCCCTTCCCAGCAGTAATCCTAGGAGATTACTATTGGCAAGAGATGAGAACTAAAGGCACAAGAGGTTAAACTATTCTTTTGGCAACAGGGAGGAAGCCTGGCAGTGGCATTATTCCAGTCACAGCCCTTTCCATCTCATATCATTCCACTCCTCCAAAGCTGGCATTGTTGGCAGGATTGGCTCCTTGTACAAAGTTCACAGTAACTTGGTAAAAAGCCCCAGGATTCCATGACTTCTTTTACAATCCTGACTGCTTCAATGTCCCCATCCCCTATTTCTAGGCTAATTGGTAGTATAACCTAGAAACTAACCACCAAAATTCCTTAGTTCAGTGAGCAACAAGCTGTTAAAGGCCAGGAGCATGTTGTAATGGCAAAAAGTCATTTGTAATCAAAATCTCAGCTCTGTTCCTACCCATGTGACCTTGGAAAATTCACTTCTTTCATTCTTGTTCTCCTTACCTGTAAAATCAAGAGGTTGGATCAAATAACCTCTATGGTCCTTTCCAAATTTTGATCTAATAGCCTTGTTTCCCATGGCCTTATTTTGTTAAAGAAAGCCCTAGGGTGGAAAGCTCTAAGGAGCCTGAGGAGTTTGAATCTAATAATCCATCAATCAACAAGGATTTATTAAACACCTACTATGTTTGAGCCACTGGATTAGGCATTTAGGATTACAAAACCAAAGTAAAATAATCCCTACTCCCAAGGACACCACACTGTCAGGGAACTGCAGGACCAACCTACCTGCCTATAATCCTGTGAATTTACAGGACTGATATTCAGAGTCATGAGTAAGTACATTTGGGAACAAATTTAGCTGAGAATAGGGAGATTTGTGGCATGGAAGACAATTTATTTATGGGTACAGTTCTCTCATGACCCTAGAGACAAGATACTAGCTGGGTAGTGCAATTGTAGCAGGTCAGCCAAAAGACCTCAAATTGAGGTATGACAGTTGGCTACAAAGAAGTTATCAGTGCCTTAGGAAAAAGCCCTATTCACCCCAGGCTAGTTACTGACCTACTGATGGAATACTAGTTTTTGACCCATGGTGGTCCCTTCACAGGATCAAAGATTAGCCAGAGGACCAAAAGACATCTCCATAATGGGATCTGACATGCCACTTCTTATATACCAGTCATCAATGTAATGTGCTGAAGCCTACCTAGCCCAAATGTGTGCCCTTTGGATTATTCATAGCAATTGTAATTCTTTTGAAATTAAGGTGGTCCAAGGTGGAGCCATGATAGTGGAGTAAAAGCAGGGACCCACTTGAGGTTTCCCCCAAACCCCTCCAAATACCTTTAAAAATAACTCTAAACAAATTCTAGAGTGAAAGAACCCACAAAAAAGATGGAGGGAAATAAATTTCCAGCCCAAGACAACTTAGAAGGTCTGTTACAGGAAAAGTCTGTTGCACCAGGCTGAGAAAGGAACACAGTTCAGTACAGGCCATGCCAGAGCAGACCCAGCCCCAACCCCAGCCAAGCCAGAGCAGGCCTTGGGAGTGACTGAATTGGCAGTGGGAGAGGCTGCTTCTGGAGTTCACAGCCCACAGATAGTAAGGGGTCAAACACTAGCGCTGAGGCAGGACTCTGTTGCTTTGCTCCTGCTCAGATCTAGGTCCTGGGTAGCAGTCCCAGGGTGAAGAGGAGCACTAGCATAGCAGAGTTTGCAGCCACAGTGGAGAGGGGAACCTTCTCACAGTTCCAGGGCAGAAAAGAGTGTTTATGGCCTCTCACAGGCCAGGAGAGTAATAAACACCTCTCCTTAGATCATACTGATGGGGTACTAATGGTGAATCCCTAAAACGCCATGGACTTTCCCACATGACCTCAGACACCCAGCCCTTCCCAGTCAATAATACTTTTAACTGCCCTTTCATTGTGGCCCTCACTGTCTGTACCTGGCCCCACCCCAGGCTATTTCCCACCCTTAATCCCAGGTAGTCTGACTCTCTGTTACCTTAGGGTCACCCCAGACTATTGGCCACTCCTTGATCACATCTGGATCTTCCCACAGTCTTTCCAACAAAGTGACCATCTTGCTCTCATTAAATTGCTCAGATTCTTAAAATCTGGACCTCTTGTCAATACAAGCATCACAAATGCCCAGGTTCTTAAAATCTCACCCACTTCTATTGGCAAAACAATAAACGTTGTCTCTGACTAAAAGAAGGCTTGAGTGATTGAATTTTTTTGAGGCAGGACCCATGCCTTTTGCCCTTGAATTTCAGGGTTTCCAGAACTCCTAGACCACAACAATACCACCTTGGAAGGATTGAAAACTTACAGGCCCCTAGAAGTATCTCTGAAACCAGCTGCACAAAACCCTTGAAACTTGGGACAGTGTGCCCTCCACTCTGGAAACAGAGCCCTACTTTAACAGAGACTTAAAAGTCAGCTAGCGGGTGAAAATGAGCAAACAACAGAAAAAACTCTGACTGTTGAAAGTTACTATGGTGACAAGGAATATCAAAACACACATGCGAAAGAAGACAACAAAGTCAAAACTCCTACATCCAAAGCCTCCAAGACAAAAATGAATTGGTCTCAGGCCATGGAAGAGCTCAAAAAGGATTTTGAGAATCAAGTAAGAGAGGTAGAGGAAAATTTGGGAAGAGAAATGACAGTGATGCAAGAAAATCATGAAAAATGAGTCAACAACTTGATAAAGGAGACACAAAAAATACTGAAGAAAATAACACCTTAAAAAACAGACTAGGGGCAGCTAGGTGATTCAGTGCATAGAGTTCCAGTTTTGGGGTCAGGAGGATCTGAGTTCAAATCCGATCTCAGATACATAATACTTACTAACTGTGTGACCCTGGGCAAGTCACTTAGCTCTGACTGCCTCATCAAAAAGCAAACAAAACAAAACAAAACAAAACAAAAAAAAACCCCAAACCAAACCAAACAAAACAGACAAGGCCAAGCCGATGAGGAGAAGAATGCCTTAAAAAGCGGAATTGGCTAAATGGAAAAGGAGGTCTAAAAGCTCACTGAAGAAAATAATTCCTTGAAAATTAGAATGGAGCAAATGGAAGCTAATGACTTCATGAAAAATCAAGAAATGATAAAACAAAACCAAAAGAATTAAAAAAAATAGAAGACAATGTGAAATATGTCATTGGAAAAACAACTGACCTGGAAAATAGATACAGGAGAAAGAATTTTAAAATGATTGGATTACCTGAAAGCAATGATAAAAAACAAGCAAACAAAAAAACAGCCTAGACATAATCTTTCAAGAAATCATCAAGGAAAATTGCCCTGTTATTCTAGAACCTGTGGGTAAAATAGAAATTGTAAGAATCCACCAATCACCTCCTGAAAGTAATGAAAACTCACAGGAATATTATAGCCAAATTCCAGAGTTTTCAGGTCAAGAAGAAAATATTGCAAGCAGCCAGAAAGAAACAATTCAAGTATTGTGGAGCCACAATCAGAATGACACAAGATTTAGCAGCTTCTACATTAAGGGATCAGAGGGCTTAGAATATGATATTCCAGAGGGCAAAGGAGCTAGAATTACAACCAAGAATCACCTATCCAGCAAAACTGAGTATAATCCTTCAGGGGGAAAAATGGATATTCAATGAGGTAGAGGACTTTCAAACATTCTTTTCTTTCTTTTTTTTTTTTTTTTGCAATTGGGGTTAAGTGACTTGCCCAGGGTCACATAGCTAGTAAGTGTCAAGTGTTGAGGCCAGATTTGAACTCAGGTCCTCCTGACTTCCGGGCTGGTGCTCTATCCACTGCACCACCTAGCTGCCCTATCAAGCATTCTTGATGAAAAGACCAGAGCTGAATAGAAAATTTGACTTTCAAATACAATTCTCAGGAGAAACATAAAAAAGGTAAACAGGAAAGGGAAATCATAAGGGACATAATAAGGTTAAACTGTTTACATTCCTGTATGGGAAGATGATATTTGTAACTCATAAGACCTTTCTCATTATTAGGGTAGTTAGAAGGAATGTATATAGACAGAGGGCACAGGTGTGAATTGAATATGAAGGGATGATATCTAAAAAAAGTAAAATGAAGGGGTGAGAGAGGAACATATTGGGAGAAAGAGAAAGGGAGAGGTAGAATGGGGTAAATTATCTCCCACAAAAGAGACAAGAAAAAGATTTTACAGTGGAGGGGAAGAGGGAGGAGGTGAGGGGGAGTGAGTGAACCTTGCTCTCATCAGAATTGGCCCAGAGAGGGAATAACATACACAGGCAATTGGGTATAGAAATCTGTCTTACACTACAGAAAAGTAGGAGGGGAAGGGGATAAGAGAATGGCAGAGGTGGGTGATAGAAGGGAGGGAAGATTGGGGGAGAGGGTAGTCAGAAGTAAAACACTTTTGAGGAGGGATGTGAAAGGAGAGAGAGAATAGAATAAATGAAGGGGAGGATAGGATGGAGGGAAATACAGTTAGCAGTAGTAATTTTGAAAAAAAATTTTGAAGCAAGTTTCTCTGATAAAATCCTCATTTCTCAAACATATAGAGAACTAAGTCAAATTTGTAAAAATAAGAGCCATTCCCCAAATGATAACTGATCAAAAAATATGATCAGTTTTCAGATGAAGTAATCAAAGCTATCTATAGCCATATGAAAAAATACTCTAACTCACTATTGATTGGAGAAATGCAAATTAAAACAATTCTGAGGTTACTATTAGATTGTCTAATAGGAAAGAAAAAGGTAAGTGACAAATGTTGGAGGGAACATAGGAAAAATAAGACTTTAATGCACTGTTGGTAGAATTGTGAATTGATTCAACCATTCTGTAGATCAATTTGAAACTATGCCCAAAGGTCTATAAAACCATGCATACTCTTTGACCTAGCAATACCACTACTAGGTCTGTATCTCAAAAGAGATAAAAAAAAAAAAGGAAAAAGGACCTATATGTACAAAAATATTTATAGCAGTTCTTTTCTGGAGGTAAAGAATTAGAAGTTGAGGGGATGCCCATCAATTGGGGAATGGCTGAATAAATTGTGGTATGTGATTATGATGGAATACTACTGTACTATAAAAAATGATGAGCAGGATGCTCTTAGAAAAATCTGGAAAGATTTGCATGAGCTGATGCAAAGTGAAATGTACTGTGTACAAAGTAACAGCAATATTGTAATATGATCAGCCATGAATGACTTAGCTATTCTCAAAAATACAATGATCCAAGACAATTCTGAAGGACTTACGATGAAAAATGCTATCCATCCCCAGAGAAAGAGCTAATGGTATCTGAATACAGATTGAAGCATACTTTTTTACTTTATTTTTCTTGAGTTTTTTTCTTGCATGTGTTTTTTCCCCACAACACGACTATTATGAATGTTTTGCATGACTACACATGTATAACCTGTATGGAATTGCTTGCCTTCTCAATGGAAGGGGTGGGGCAGGGAGGGAGGAAGGGAGAGAATTTAGAACTCAAAGTTTTAAAACTAAATGTTAACATGTTACTGGGGGAAAATAAATTACTAAATAAAAACTTGAAAACAAAAGAAATTAAGGTGGTCCATTATTAGCAGCCATGGGAGCGTCAATCAATTAATCAACTAATCAACAAGTATTTATTAAACACTTACTATGTGCCAGGCACTGTGTTTCTAGTGCAAATGTGAAGGTGATATCTGTATCTATTTCATTCGGTATGATATTTGTCACGACTCTACTAATCACTTAGGTTTGTTGGACCTTCGCCATTTTCCAGGGCACCTTGACTTGGAAGCTGAGGCTGAAGCTGAAGTAGGCTACTGGACTCTTAAAGCCGAGAGAAAGATGAAAATGGACAAGAGAAATGACCAGAGGAAACATAACTTGGCTGTTTTAAAAAGGCTCTGGCTCCCTCTAGTGACAATTTCAAGAGGTGATAATAAGAATTAAAGTAATAAAAATAACATTTATATAGTACCTCCCATATGCCAGGCACTGTGCTAAGTGCATTAAAAAAAAAAAAAGATGTACAGTTGAAAAGTAGTAGCATCAAACACCACAATCATACCCGGCTCACCTGCATTTTCCTCTCTAGGCAAAATATCCCCAATTCATTCAATCCACCCTTTTATGGCATGGTCTTAAGGTTCTTGGCAATGATACTGAAGTGGTTTGTCATTTCCTTCTCCAGCTCATTTTACAGATGAGGAAACTGAGGCAAACAGGCTTGCCAGGGTCACACAGCTAGTGTCTGAGACCAAATCTGAACTCAGGAAGATGCCTTGTCTATCCACTGCACCACCTAGCTGCCTCATACATAGTAGGCATTTAATAAATGCCCAAGTGTTGGGGATACAGATATAATATTTGAAACATTCTAATGGGGGCTAGGTTGTTGTCCTTCGTTTTCAAAGAGGACCCAAATGACATCACTATGCTCGAGTCAAGTTTTAGTATGTCCAGCTGTGGCTGATGAGACCAATATGAGTTCAAAATGTTCTACCACAGGTTGGGCACAAATAGTCTGTGTGAACTTTTGGGGTGGATTCTCTAAGTTTGCTTATCTTGTGTTTCTCTTGAGCTATTTCCATTCTGCTTTGCTCAGAGCACAGCACCTTTTCTGATGTGGGCATGCCATGCCGAGCGGTCCTGTGCCAGTGTCTCCCATGTCATACAATCAATTCAAAAGTTCATAAGAAAGACCTTGAGAGCGTTCTTGTATCGCTTTTTCTGACTACCATGTGAATGCTTGCCCTGTGTGAGTTCTCCATAAAACAGTCTTTTTGGCAAGCATATGTTTTGCATTCGAACAATGTGGCCAGCCCATGAGAGTTGCACTCTCCAAAGCAGAGTTTGAATGCTTGGCACTTTAGTTTGAGAAAGGATTTCAGTGTCTGGTATCGTATCCTGTCAGGTGATCTTCAGAATCTTCCTAAGACAATTCAAATATAAGCGATTCAGTTTCCTGGCATGGCACTGGTAAACAGTAGTTTTTGTAGTAGTGTTGTAGTTCACAGGCCTACAACAATGAGGTCAGCACAATGGCTCTGTAACCTTCAGTTTGGTATTCAGCCAAATACCTCTTCTCTGCCAAACTTTCCTTCAGAGCCTCCCAAACACTGAGCTAGCTCTGGCAATGCATGTCAACCTTATTATCAATGTGTACATCCCTGGAAAGTACACCACAAAAGTAAGGGAGTTTATCCACAGCATTCAAAACTTCTCCATTTGCTATAACTGATGGTTCCACATATGAATGGTGTGGTGGTGGCTGATGGAGCACCTGTGTTTTCTGGGTGTTAATTGTTAGGCCAAAATCAGCACAGGCAGCAGATCCATCCTTTGCTGCATCTCAGCTTCAGAGGCTACATCGAGTGCACAATCATCTGCAAGCAGAAAATCATGCACCAACATTCCTTCCACTTTGGTCTTGGCTTGTAGTCTTTTCAAGTTAAAGAATTTACCATCAGTGTGGTAGCTGACCTTGATGCTCTGTTCATCCTCACTGAAAGCATTTGACAACATGGCTGAAAACATCATGCTAAAAAGCATGGGAGCAAGCCCACAGCCTTGTTTCACTCCATTGGTAACTGGGAAAGCACGAGAGCATTGTCCATTATCCAGAACGCAGGCAAGCATGCCATCATGAAATTGACATATAATGCCGATGAACTCCAGGCAACCAAATTTTGACATAATTTGCCGTAAGCCTTCATATCAAAGGCCTTGGTCAGATCTACAAATGTTGTGTACAGACCTCTGTTCTGCTCCTGGCATTTCTCCTGGAGTTGTTGGGCAACAAACACCATATCAACTGTTCCTCGGCCCTTTCTGAAGCCACACTGACTCTCAGGTAGATGACCATCTTCCAGGTGAAGGATCAGCCTAGTAAGGAAGACTCTGGCAAGAATCTTGCCAGCAATGACTAAGAGAGAGAGAGAACACCCCTGTGATTGTCACAGGACAATCTATTTCCTTTACCTTTATAGAGATGGACAATGGAGGCATCCTTGAACTCCTGGGGATAACCTCTTCTTGCCATATAACCAGGAAAATTTCAGTCAGCTTTTATACGAGCAATGGCCCCCCCTACCTTATAAATCTCAGCTGGAATAGAATCAGCACCAGGTGCTTTGCCACAAGAAAGGAGCCTAATGGCATTCAAAGCCTTTTCTTTAGTTGGAACTTCTGCTAGGGAGGGATTGACTTCAACCTAAGGTAAATGGTCAGTGGCCTCAGCATTGATTGATGATGATCTGCTGAGAACATTATGCAAGTGTTTAGCCCATTTCTCTAGAATCATGTCCTTATCACTAATCAGTGTGGCTCCATAAGCACTGAGTAGTTGAGATGCACTATAGGTTTTTGGCTCATAAATAGCCTTCAGGGCATCATAAAAGCACTTTGGATTGTTACTATCAGCGTAAAACTGAATTTCATGTGCCCTTTTACTGAGCCAAGAATCCTGCATCTCTCTAAGCTTTGCTTGTACTTTACTTTTGATTGAATTAAATGCTGCCTTCTTAGAGATGGATGAATTATCCTGCTAGTAAACCCTACGGAGTTCTTGTTTTTTTAGCAGCTTCTGAATTTCCCCATCATTTTCGTTAAACCAGTCTTGATGTTTGCGAGTATTCTGACCCAGATGAGCAAATGCAGTGCTATCCATCAAATCTCTGAAGCTGGCCACTCCTTTTCTGTTCCACTATTGCCAACTGTTTGTTGGCTCAACTTTCCCTCCAAGTTAGCAACAAACTATTCCTGCTCAACTCTAATTTGTTGACATTAATTCTTCTGGTAGTCATTTTGCCTTGGGGACACTGCTGTTGTTGAATGCAAATATTTAACTTGGAGAAGATAAGTCTATGATCAGTCTAGCACTCTGGGCCCCACATTTCCTTCATCACTTTCACATCCTGTCTGTCTCTTCTCCTTATAATCACATGGCCTATTAAATGCCAGTGTTTGCTACGAGGATGCATCCACAAAGTTTTATTGTGTTTAGGTAAATGAAGAAAGTGTTGGTGATAAGAAGGTCATGAGATGCACAAGTCTTCAACAGCAGGGACCATTGCTGTTGCTGTTTCCAACTCCATTCCTCCCTAGGACTCCTTGCCAAGTCTGGTAGTCTGAGCCTACTCTGACATTAAAGTTGCCCAGAATTATAAGCTTGTCCTCTTTTGGTACATTGATGATGAGGGTCTCCAGGTCTTCATAAAATTTTTCTTTAACTTCTTCAGGGTTCGTCATGGTGGGAGCACAGACACTGATGATGGTGGTGCGATGTTTCCCTGCTAGTGGCAATCTCATTGTCATGAGCCTGTTGTTCATTCCTTTTGGTAGGCATACAAGCTTGTTGGCTAGATTGGTTTTGATCGCAAAACCTACACCAGCTTCATGGCACTTCTCTTCACTGCTGCCACTCCAGAAAAATGTGTATCCAACTCCAACTTCAGTAAGCTGACCTTCATTTGCCAGCCTTGTTTCACTCAGGATTGCTATTTGCATACAATACTTGCTGAATTCTCTTGCAACAAGAGCTGTTCTCAGGTCTACTGGATTTTGTGTTGTTTATAATATATATATATACATATTCCATGTGCCTATGGTAAGTGGAATTGTCTTTGCAGATGTTTTTGCACATTTTTTGTGTTTCGTCTACAGAATGGGATTTCCCACCTGCTGCAGTAATCAGGCCAGGGTTGAGTAAGCAGACAATTTTTAGGGCACCTTTTCTAGCCCTTTTCTCATTCCAGAAGGTAAGCAATGCAATCCTTAGGAGGCTGCTCAGACGCCCAAGGGGCTGCCAAATCTCAGTGCTGCTTCCAGTGAGAAACAACCCTATGTCCTAGGCCACCTGTGTGCAGGATTGTGACTACAACTCCCAGTGTATCCACACCTATTGCTTGGCCACTTGCCTGTCACCACAGGACTTTGAGATGGGTAAAATGGTAAAATGGTATGGATGATGTTCTTTGATTCACGTGTACATTGGATTTAAGTGAGGCAGAGTTGCACAAAGTCCTTGGCCTCACTCTCTCCTCCTGAGTCTTCATAGTCCGGTGGCAGGACAGAATCAAGATGACTGGTGATGGCTCAAGATGCAGTGGATGACCTTGGCATCTTTGATGTCTAACCAAGCTCTAAGCACTCCACAGCACCTGCTTCAGCTGCCTTCATGGCCGTTGGAACAAATTGTTCTTATCTGCCCATTCCACCATGGGAAGTCTTTACATACTTGGGGTAGACACCCCCCTAACTCACCAATGGGTTTGAGACCCCTTGGTTACCTCCACCTGGTTTAGCCTGTCTACCAAAATAATTTACTGGAGAGTGGCCACTATGCATGCTACAGCTTCTTGGAGCCACAGGTGAGAGTTAGGTAGACCAGGCCAAAGACAGAAAGCAGCCCTGAAAAGGGCTCGGCAGCCTTCTCACCAGAACTTCTCTGAACACACCCTATACCCCAATAATGGGAGCTAGGAGGGGTACAGGCATACATAAATATACATAGAATAATTATAGGGAGAATAAATACAAAGTAGTTCAAATATAAGGTAGCTGGAGAGGGAAAGGCACCAGCAGTTGATCACAGAATTTGATTCAAGAGCTGGGTCCTGGTGGAAGATAACGATTCTATGAGGCAGAGGTGAGGAGAGAAGACATTCTAGGCATGTGGTAGAGCCCCATGGGCATGAGGGCATGAAGATGAGAGATGGAGCATTATATGTGAATGGCAGAGAGAAGACTGGTTTGCAGACTATGAGAGGGGGAGTACAACAGGGCTAGAAAGATCAGTTGAGGCAAGGGTGTGACAGGCTTTGAAAGCTAAACAAAGAAGTTCATGTTTTGTTCTAGAGGAAATACGAAGCCACTAGAGTTTATTAAGTGAGACATGGTCAGATCTGCACTTGAGGCAGGGAAACCAATGAAAAGATTGTTGTAATTATCTAGATGAGAGGTGATGAAGGATGAAATTAAAATAGTAACTGTATGAGTGGAAAGAAGGATACAGATGCAAGAAATGTTGTTTAGGTAGAAAATGCAAAATTTGACAACTGACCCTTTGTGGGGTCAGGAAGAGTGAGGAGTCAATTATAACACCAAGGTTATAAAGCTAGGAGAAAGGGAAAATGGCAGTATCTTCAACAGAAACTGAGAAGCTTGGAAGAGGGTTGGATTTTGGGAGGAAAGATAATAGTTCTGTTTTGGACATGTTAATATAGAAATATCTTCAGAACATCCAATTTGAAATACTGAGTAAGCAATTGGTAATACAAGTTTGAAGAAGGGGAGAGACTAGGGTCAAATATACAAATGTAAGAGTACTTGGCATAGAGTTGATGAGGAGAGAGAAGGAAAGGGGGGAGGGGGAGGAGAAGGAGAGAGAGGGAGAGAATAAAGAAGACCTGGGTTCAAGTCCTGTTTTTCGTACATACATACTGGTTGTGTAACCATGGACAAGTCATTTAATGATTCAGTGCCTTCAGCATCTATTTAAGATTATACTACAGACGAGATAGGGCAGCTAGTGGGTAGAGCACTGTGTTTGGAATCAGAAAGACTCATCTTTCTGAGTTCAAATCTGACCTTAGACATTTACTAGCTGTGTGACCCTGGGCAAGTTACTTAAACCTGGTTGCCTCAGTTTCCTCATCTGTAAAATGATCTGGAGAAAGAAATGGCAAACTACTCCAATATTTTTGCCAAGAAAACCCCAAATGGGGTCATGAAGAATTGGACACAACTGAGCAACACCGTTCTGTATTGCCTAATGATACCAAAGAAAGATTTTCCCTTTCTTCTCAACTCCCAACACCGTGATCTATGACATAAATGTCTGGATTTCTGTATCAGCCTTTACATGCTCTCCCTTTCTCTGTTTTCTCTACTCACAAGAGTGTTCCTAAAGTGCTACTTTCATCATATCACTCTCTTACTCAAGGACTTGTGTTGATTCCCTATTGCCAACCCCCATGAAGCTTTCTCTAATACTCCCCCATTGTTCATGCACTCTCAGTCTTAAAATTACCTTGTATATATTTAAACGTGTGCATGTTGTATCTATTTAATAGACGGCAGTGCAGTTTAGTAGAAAGAGCACTGGATTAGGCCTGAGTTTGAGTCCTCATTTTTCTACTTTTTAATCGTGTGACCTTTGGCACTTATTTGTAAAATGAGAGAATGTCCTCTGTGGTTCCTGAGAGCTCTAAATCTGAGAGACTGTTTCTTGGAGTCAGGGAGGCCTGAGTTCAAATCTAACCTCAAACACTTCCTAGCTGTGTGACCTTAGGCAAGTCACTTAACTCTATATGTGTTGGTTCCTCATCCACAGAATGAGCTAGAGATGGAAAAGGCAAACTGCTCCAGTATCTTTGCCCCTTCCCCCCAAAAAACCCCAAACAGGGTCAAGAAGAGTCGACACGTTTGAATAACAAAGATTGAATTAGCTTTTTTTGCTGCCATTTAAGTGTGATTCACATTCAGTTTGTTTATCAAAACTGCCAGGTCTTTTGAATCCTTGGCTTAGACCCGGAAAAGACTTCAGTTGTCATCGAGTCTAATGCCTTTGTTTTACAGATGGGGAAACAGAAGTCCAGAGAGATTGACTTATGCAGTCAAACAGGTAATAAGTAGTTGAGCTGGAATGAATTGTCTTCTGACTGGAAAGAAAGTCAAGTGTTTTCCAGAAGCAGTAGAGGCAGAGAACTATTTTCTGTCCTACTCACAAATGTTTAAAAATGAATTTTCTCTCTAAAGGGGCCACCAAGGTATGTGTTGTAGAAGATCATCGATATTATTTTCCTTAAGGTTAAAATCTCAAAGGGAAGATGTCTCCAGACATCCTACCTTCCCTTAATGGCTCATTAATATTAAATGAAGCATCATTTACTAATTTATCTAAACATTCATCTCTTTCGATCATGAGTTTCATAAGTACTGAGTAAAATAGGAATCTTGCATATCCTAAACTTATCTTTTCTGAATTTCAAGAACAGTTCCTTAGCTCTGTGCTAGGATCTGCAGAACAGCTTTTCATGATTTTATAGACTTGAAGCATAGTCCTCTTCAGAGAGACTGAAGTCAGCCTTTGACTTTCTGCATGTGAAGAGTCGTAATTTAAAAACATTTCTCCTATGGCAGGACCTCCCCTGGTCCCACTCCCACACCCCTCTACCTTCATTCCTTTCCTGCTAATCCAACTATTTCTGAATCACAGAATCCAAGAACTGGAAGGGAACTTAGAGGTCATTTAATCCAACCGTGTCTGAATGAGGATTCGCTCTGTAGCACACCTGACAGTGGTTATCCAGTCTTTGCTTGAAGACCTCCTATGATGGAGAACCGGCACTCTGGTTCTTTAGGCAGCTCATTTAATCTTTGGTTTATTCTAATTGTTAGGAAGTTTTCTTTCCCCTTAAGCCTAAATTTACCTCTGCAACTTCCATGGTTCCTAGTTTTTCTCCTGTAGGGACCAAATGGAACTAGTCTATTCCTCTTGACAGTCCTTCAAATACTTGAAGACAACTATCCTATTCTCTCCCCAAATCATTTTTCTCTAAGGTAACATGCCTGGTTCCTTCAGCCAATTCCTATATACCATCAAGGATGGTCCTTCACCATCCTTATTGATTGACTTACAGTTTATCCTCTTCCTTCCTACAATGCACATCCACAACTTACCCCAACACATCAGATATGGTCTGCCAGAATAATACTAGAAGGACTATCAGCTTCCCAGTCCTAAATATTATACCTCTCTCAATGCAGGATAAGATCCCATAAGCTGTCTTAAGTACTATATCATATTTTTACTTATACTGAGCTTATAGTCCACTGAAACCCCTAAATCTTTTCCAGACAAAAAGCAGTCATACTTCCCTTATCTTACACTTAGGAAATTGATTTTTTTGTCCTAAGTAAAGGGATTTACATTTGTACTCATTAAGTTTCTCTGGATTGAGTCCAACATTCTATGCCGTGAAAATCATTTTGCTCTGCTGTCCTCATGAATATTTCAATAGGTTTTCTCCAGACTTTCTCTATCTTTGTTATGTTTCTTGAAGTATAGAAGTCAAAACTATAGCCAGTATTTCAAACAAGAACACAAAATTGTTTTATATCAAAGGAAGAGTATCCATTCTTCTTTGTTTTCAGTACTCCACACAAGGAAAATAGACTTTTTTTTGATCCCAGACCATTTTGGTTAGTGAAGGAAGAGACGAATAATCTATTAATAATACTGGCGAATAAGATTGACTTAGTTTTAGGGAAGATTATTTTTTAAACAACAAAGAATCAACTGTAGGTTTGGATGGTCTGGTGTCTGGCTTGTTCTGTTTCTCTGACGTATTTTCTTCTGTTTGTGGGAGGGAAAAGAAGCTTCTGTACCAAATTGTGCTCCTTCTGATAAGAGTCAGGACCCAAAGCAAGACATAACTCTAGTGAAACAAAAATGACTGCCAGGTTAAAAGTAAAGAAGTAGGTCTGGCTTCCAGTTCATGCTTTAAGACTATCAAACCATTTGATTAAGAGCAATTTACTTTACTCTCTGACTGCCTTCACTTTCTTCTTCTGCAGAACAAAGCAGTAGTACAAGACAATCTCTAAGATTTAACTCTTGCATTCTACAAGTCTACACAGCCCAGAGGATTTGCGAGTACATTCAGGGAAGGAGAACTCCAGAAGCAGAGTCTGAACTGCCTGGCAAAGCTAGGATGTCTGACTGTTCTTGATATATTTATTAATGGAACGTCAAATAATCCTTGTATGTAGTATATAATTAAAAAAAAAACTGCACAGACTTAGGAGCAGATGAGGATAGGAAGAAGACACAGAAGAGAAATAGGTGGGATGTGTACTTAGAGGGACAGGGAGAAGGGGCAGTCCCTATCTTTGTTTTGGTGATAGCAGGAAACCTATGGGTCTATTCTGAAGCACCATCAGCCAACAGAGAAGCATGGCAATCATTATTAAACTGTGTATTGTATATATATATATATATATATATATTTTGCAAGAGTAACATATAAATAGAGCTGTTTGGAGAGCAAATAACAGCTCTCCAGGTGCAGAAATAAAAACATGAGAAGAAATATTAACTGTAGTTTCTGTGTAACCTTCTCAACAAGTATTAGACAAGGGAAACAAACTCCATTAAAATTGAGTGTCTGGATGTCTCCCTAATATACAAGAGTGTCTCTGCTCCTTCCACTTGTGTATGTGTATGTGAGTGAATCTTAGCTTACTTTACAGAGTTTTAGAGTAACAACCTTTATTCATTCAAATTAATGGTTAAACATAAGCCATATCCAATGCTCCAAGACACGTCAAGATTTGTATAGTGTTGTGTAGTAAAAAGAGACAAAGGGGATGCTATATGTCACGTGAAAATCCCTGAGCTCGGAGGTAGGAGATGGAACGTGGCAGAATACTGAAAAGAGAGTGCTGGGTTGGGAGTCAGAGGTTCACATTTCAGCTCTACTACCTGACCTTAGTCCAGTTGCTTAGGAAAACAAAACAAAACAAAACAAAACAAAAACAAAACTCAAATCCCATTGGATTTGGAGGATTTGGAGTTAGAGGACATAAGTTCAAATTTTGGCTCCGTCATTTGCTACCTGTGTGACTTTGGGAAAGTCGTCTCACCTCTTTGGGTCTCAGATTCATCTTCTACAAAATGAGGGGATTTGATAGGATGATTTTTAAAGTTCCTTATCTCAAGGCAGCCGGGAGAAGGTACCAGATCTGCAGTCAGGACATTGTTGTTCAGTTGTTTCCACCATGTGACCCAATTTGAGGTTTTCTTGGCAGAGATACCGGAGTAGTTTACCACTTCCTTCTCCAGCTCATTTTACAGATGAGGAAACTGAGGCAAACAGGGTTAAGTGACTTACCCAGAGGCCAGATTTGAACTCAGGAAGTTGAGTCTTCCTGATTTCAAGCCCTGTGTTTTATCCATTGTGCCATCTAGATGCCTCAGAGTCAGGAAGACCCGAGTTCAAGTCTAGACACAGACACTAGTGAGATCCTGAGTAGTTTAAACCTTTGTCTGCCTCAATTGCTTCAAATGTAAAATGGAGATAATACTAGCTCCTAACCTCCTGGATTGTTGTGAGGATCAAATGAGATAATAATTGTAAAGTACCTGGTGCCTGGAACTTAGCAAGTGCTTAATAAATGCTTGTTTCCTTCCTTCCAGCTCTGAATATTATCATCCTATGGCTGTAAAAGGGAATAATACTTGCTCCACCAACTTTAAAGAGTTATCATGACGATCATCTGAGAAAGTCTGTGAAAGCTCTTTAAAAAGAACAACATGTTACAAAACCCAAAGGACTATTATTGTCATTGGGATATGGTCCCCAAAACTATAAATTCAAGAAAAAAGAAATAAACAGTTGAGAGGTAGCATGGTGTAGTGGATAGATCATTGGACTTGTAGTCAAGAAATCCTGGGTTCGAATTCTGCCTCACACTGGGTGTGAGCTGGGTGACCTTGGGCAACACTTAACCTCTCTACACTTTAGTTTACTCATCAGTAAAATGACTTGATGGTCTCCAAGAGCTTTCCAGATTTAAATCTATGATCCTATTAGCCTATGATCTTCATCATAAAAATGAAGGTATGGACTTGATCTCTAACATTCCTTTTAAATCGATGATCCTATGACAGTACCTGAAATATAGTTAGCGCTTAATAATGCTCTATTTATCCTACATCATTAATTTGGGTTACTGAGCATAAAAGGAGTATATTCTGTGGCAACTGGTTGGGATGGCTAGAATCATGAATTTGGCCAGAATGTATAAAAAAGCTTCATTAGAAGTATATTACTACCACCACCACCACCATTTATATAGCCCTTACTATATGCCTGGAACTGTGATAAATGCTGTGCTGCTGCTGCTGTTACCACCAGCACATGTAGAAAGAACACTTTATGCTCTTGAAAGCCCTTTCTGATTCATTATTTCAATTGATTCCTGTTGAATTCTCATCATTCTTTCATGCCTTGTTGAGATGATGCTTTTTTCCTTTTTTTATATTAATACATACTTATGAAATAAAACAAAGCATTTCTATAATATAGTACAATAAAAAGATGATTGTACATGAAACTGAAAATCTACTAAATACAACTTGCTATTCCTTTCAAATATACAACAAAATTATCATAAATTATTATGTAAATTTCTCTTTTTTTCTTTTTTTCCACCTTCCCCCTGCCCTACGCTAGAGATGGCTACCATTAGACACAAATATATGTATGTATGTATGTAAAATTATTCTATACATACTTCTATTTATCATTTCTTTCTCTGGATGCAGATAGCGTCTTTCTTCATATACTTCATAATGAATTTGGGTATTTATAACAGTCAAAATAATTTATATGCTCAAAGTCATTCTTAAAACAATATTGCTGTTACTGTATATAATGTTCTCTTGGTTCTGCTCATTTAATTCTTCATTGTTTTATGCAAGTCTTTCCATATTTTTCTAGGATCATTGAGCTCATTTCTTATAGCACAGTAGTATTCCATCACAACCATATACTACAACTTATTCAGTCATTCCCCAATTGATGGGAATCCTTGCAATTTCCAGTTCTTTGCCACCACAAAGAGAGCTACTATAAACATTTTAGAACATAGAGGTTCTTTTCCTTTTCCTCTAATCATCTCTGGAAATAGACCTAGTAGTGGTATTGCTGGGTCAAAGGGTATAGGTATTTTAATAACTCTTTGGTCAATATTTCAAATTGCTCTCCAAAATGGTTGGCTCAGTTCACAATTTCACCAATAATAAATGTGTCTCAATTTTTCCACATCCCCTCCAACATTTGTTATTTTCCCTTTCAATCATTTTAGCCAATCTGGTAGGTATAAATTTATATTTCTCTAATCAATAATGATTTAGAGCATTTTTCATATGACTAAATTGTTTTGATTTCTTCATTGGAAAATTGCCTGTTTATATCCTTTGACCATTTATCAATTGGGAAATGACATATATTCTTATAGATTTGACAAAGTTCTTTATATACTTGAGATATAAGACCTTTACCTGATAAACTGTGTATAGATTCCCCCCCCCCCCCACCCCTCAGTTTTTTGCTTTTCTTCTGATCTTGGCTATATTTGTTTTATTTTTATTTTTTTATTTTTATTTATTTATTTATTTTGTCTAGGCAATGGGGTTAAGCGATTTGCCTAGGGTCACACAGCTAGTAAGTGTTATGTGTCCAAGGCCGGATTTGAACTCAGGTCCTCCTGAATCTATGCTCTATTCACTGCTCCACCTGGCTGCCCCTACATTTGTTTTATTTGAATAAACCCTTTTAAATTTAATGTAATTGAAATTATCCATTTTACATCTAACTTTGTTTTCTATCTCTTGTTTATTCATAAATTGTTTGCCTCTCCATAAGTCTGATAAGTAATATGTTCCATGTTGTTCTAATTTTCTTGTAAAATCTCTCTTTATATCTAGGTCATGTATCCATTTTGACCTTATGTTGGTAAATTGTGTAAGATATTGTTCTATGCCCACTTTCTGCCATGCTGCTTTCCAGTTTCCCCAACAATTTTTGCCAAATAATAAATTCTTATCCTAAAATCCTGAGTCTTTACACTTGTCAAATACAAGGTTATTACGTTTATTTTCTGCTGTAAAGTGTATGTCTATTCTGTTCCATTGATCTACCTTTCTATTTCTTAGCCAGATCAGAGTTTCGATAATTACTGCCTTATAAAATATTTTAAAATCTGATACCACTAAATCTCCTTCCTTTACATTTTTTCATTATTTCCTTTAATATTCTTGACGTGTTTTTCCAAATGAATTTTATTATTTTTTCTAATTCAGTAAAAAAAATTTTTTTGGTAATTTAATTGGGATGGCACTGAATACATAAATTAGTTTGGGTAAAATTGTCATTTTTTTCATATTGGCCCTGCCTTCCCATGAGCAACTACTATTTCTCCAATTATTTAAATCTGATTTTATTTGTATAAAAAGTTTTTTTAAATAATTTTGTTTATATAGTTCCTGAGTTTGTTTTGGCAGGTGAACTCCCAGGTATTTCATACTGGCTAGAGTAATTTTAAATGCTATTTTTTTTTATTATCTCTTGTTGCAGAGTTTTGTTTGTGACATAGAAATGCTGATGATTTATGTGGATTTATTTTATATCCTGCTACTTTGCTAACATTAATAATTGTTTCAACTAATTTCTTAGTTTAGTCTTTGGGATTTTCCGAGTATATCATCATATCATCTGCAAAAAGAGATAGTTTTGTCACCTCATTCCCTATTCTGATTCCTTCTACTTCTTTTTCTTCTCTTATTGGTATTGCTGGGATTTCCAATACAATATTGAATAATTATAATAATTATTTATTAAAGATTATGCTTTTTTAAAAAAAGCTGTCTTCATTCCCTAATTTTGATACAGCCCAAAGAAGACAGCCTTATTAGTAATAGTAGCTCCTTTTTTGGTTAATTAATAATAGAATCAAAGATTCCTGGAGCTGGAAGGGTCCTTAGGAAGCATCTATTCCAATCCACATCCCAGAGAAACCCCTTGTGAAAGCCTTCCTGACAAGTGGTTATATTCTAGTCTCTTTTTGAGCACCTCTAAGTAACAGGGAGCTCATTACTTCTGAAGGAAGCTCTTGGAATACATTATTTTTCCCAGTAGAAATAGCTAATGTCTCCCTTTAAGTGATTCCAAATGTATTTTTTTAGGGTGCAGGATGCACAAGGGAAATGACTAGTACTACTGAAAATCTGAAGGACACTTGTTATGATGTATCATCCTGGAACTAAAGCTCTATATTTCAGCCCACAGTGATACATATATATATATTTTAAGTGGTTTCCATATTGAGCCTATTATGTGACATAACAGGGAACTTCATGACAAAATTGCACAGGACATAAGCTTGATGCATGCAGTTGGCCTCAGGAAATGCCAGTGGAGACCCCAATGCCACCTTACAAGAGGAGAGAGAAAGGATCCTCCCAATGAAAGCTTTCTACCATCTGGACTTTTTCTATCATCCACTCTTTACCAATGCAGATCTATACAATGTGCTAGAAAATAACCAGGCAAACTTAGAGCAAGGCTTCTTAACATAGTTTGTGTCATAGACTCCCTTAGCAGTCTGGTGAAGTCTAAGAATAATGTTTTTAATATAATTATCAAAATATATATTTTTTAAAAGTTAATGGGTCCCAGCTTAAGAATCCCTGTCTTAGCTGTCTCGGACACTGAGAGGTTAGGTGACTTACCTAGCATTAGAGAGCCAATGTGTATCAGAGGCAACACTCAAACCCAGGTCTTTCTGATGCCAAGCTTGCTCTCTATCCACCTCATGGTGCTATTTGCTGAGTTGAATCATCATTATATGACATTGAGTACTTTTTGAAGCACGTTCATGCCCTTTTGACAGATGTGTTATAGGCAGGTGGCCACATAAACCTCAAATGCAGCCAGGCAATATTTGCATTACCACAAAGAACAGTTAGAGTAAAGAGGAGTTCTGTGGGTCAGTCATCCTTCTAGTCATTTCACCAATCTCCTTATCAACTGCTTGCTCCCAGTGTGTCGTTGGACAACCATAAATCCAAGTATAGCAATCTATCAGTTCAGGGTTAACTATCACATTCTTACCTTTAGGTGTTCAAACCACACCTTGCCAGGAATGCTTCTCCTCGGTCCAGTTAGCCAAGCTCTGTCTCCCATCCTCAAAAACAACTGGGAGGTCTTCTCTCTGCCACAAAGCCTAACTAGTTCTCTGGAAGAGAAATGGGTCTGCTCCTTTCCTGGCTATGTATTGAAATCTCTAAGATTGTACTGGGAATGGTTGGTTTCAGGGGAGGTTCACATGAAAGGGGGAGGGCAAAAAAGGGAGAGCTAGACAAATCACATCTTGTGCTTTCTACCCAACATGAACAGCAGGCTAACAGGGACAAAGACTTCTCAGAAGAGCAATCTAAGAGAAGCATGCTCCTAGGGAGGAGGGGCAGTTCCAACCTTTACCTCCACAAAGGAGAGGAAGTAGGAGGTTGATTTATGTATTTGAGTCTCAGGTCTTTAGCATCAGCTAGCAGAACCTCCCTTTTTCCCACTCTCTATCCTGCCCCTTCCTCAGTCTCTAGAGGATGATATCTGATGTTAAGTGGCACCTCAGAGATGGCTCTGTCTACACCTATTTACTCCCTTCTTGAATAAATATACTTGCCCCGATCTTTGTAGTTCTTAAAACATTTTACGAGTTTGATGTGTGTGGTTGGGGGAGGAGGGGCAGGAGCTGTCCTTTATCTATTGAATGACATAGTTCAAAGTGATTTGAAAAGTATAAAGTGAGAATTGGTTTTGTCCAACTATACATATTTATTATAAGAGAGATTTCTATTTGGAAAGGGATTAGTGGGTAGTGATAGCAATGCCATCCCCCACACCCCAAACAAACACATAAGTAAAACATATTTGAAAATATCCAGAAGTGGGAAGGCTAGGTGGTACAGTGGATAGAGCACCAGCCCTGGAGTCAGGAGGACTTGAGTTCAAGTCCAGCCTCAGACCAGACACTTGACACTTACTAGCTGTGTGACCCTGGGCAAGTCACTTATCTCCAATTGCCAAAAAAAAAAAAAAAAAATCAAGAAGAAAACAATTGCAAAAGGGGACACACATAGAGTTGTTTTGTTTCTACTTTATTAAATTTAACTCTCTCTCACACACAGAGTTAAAAAGAAAAAAAACTATACATAACAGAAATTCATAGTTTTTTATCCAATCCTCTTGTTCTTTGTATAGTGGAATGCTTGTGTTTTGGGATGATTATTAAAGTCACAATAAGAAAGAAAAAAGACATAAAAGCTATACAAAATGTAAGATTTTATTCAGATGATAGTCACTTACAGAAAGTAGTAGAGAGCATGGTAAGAATTGCTATGTAATTTGCCTGCGATATTTCTAGGACTTATGAATCCCTACATTTCCTTATGTAGATTACCTTCTTGGTCAGGGAACTAGAAGACTGGGAAGGCTAGACACAGCCCAAAAAGTATTGGCTGGGTTCTTACAGTCCCTAGAGCTGGAGTCCTTCACCTGCAGTCCACAGATTCTAAGCGGCCTGTTAATAGAACTTGGGGGGATATCGCTTCTTTATTTTTAGTAACTAACTGAAATTTAGTAGTTCCTTCCATTATTATTAAAAAAACAAACAACTATTTTGAGAAGATGTCCATAGACTTCACCAGGCTATTAAGAACCTCTCTTCTAGGAGACAGTAAGATGCTGTCTTGTTTTACTTCCTGTAAACATAGGGAGACAGAGCAGGCTAGGGGCTGAGGGCAAATAATGAACTGGGGTACCCACCTTATGTCTTATGAAGATGTGCCTTTCAGAGACTACCATAGGTAAAACAGTGTCACACATGGGTTCAGCCATCAAGGTAAATTTTGTTCAGTCGAAGTGAGATCTGGAAAAGAACTTAGCTTAAAAAAAGGCCACAGCCTCCCACTGCTTCCAGGGTCATCTCCAATCATCCTGATCCAGGTCTGGCCACTGGACCCAGATGGCTCCAGAGGAAAAAGTGAGACTGATGACTTTGCACAGCCCTCTCTCATAATCCAGTTCACTTGCAAGTCACAGCACTGGTGGCATTCTTAATGTCATGGTCCTCTTTGAGAACGAACGACAAACCATAACACATACAGGTGGTGAGTCTTGGAGCTGCCACACCTCCCTTTCTAGCATACCTCTCTGTATTCCCATCTCATAATCCCTCACTCTTCACATACCTTATCCCATTCTTGCTTTTAAGGACCCACTAAACTGATCTTTATAAGATACTAGCTGATTAAGACTTAAGAAACTACCAGTTCAGGTTGTTAAGGGGGAAAGGTTTCATTACCCGAAGAATAATAATATTTGCTGAATTAAAAGAAAAATAATGTGACCATAGGCTCTAGAGCTGGACTTTCGAATCAATTAGTCCCAGTGGCTCTTTTTTACAGATGAGGAAACTGAGGCAGAGAGCGGTTTAGTCACTTGCCCAAAATGACACAAATAGTAAGTAACAAAGCTGGCATTCAACCTCAAGTCTCTAGGCATTAAATTCAAAGCTCTTTCACATACTCCCAGCCCCCTAGGAAGGGTGAAGGATAAGGGTGACTACTTATCCCCAAGTCAACAAGCATTTATGAAGACCTTCTGCTGAATCAAGCATTGTGCTAAGAGCCTGGGGATATAAAGCAAGGCAAAAACTTTGACCTTGCCCTCAAACAGCTTGCTTTCTAATGTGACAGACAACATGCAGATAGTAACATAGATACAAGATATATGCAGCGCAAATAGTAGGCAGTCTCTCAGAGGGGAGGCCCTAGTGTTGGGAGATGAGTGTTATGTGCAAGAAATAGCAAACAGGCCAGTGTCACTGGATTGTGGAATACATGAAGGGAAGTCCAGTATAGGAAGATGAGAAAGGTAAGAAGGGGTGGGGTTGTGAAGGACTTTAAAAGTCAAACAGGATTTTATAATCAAGTCCTGCCAGCCTTAGTAAGCTTAGTAAACGTCTCCTCAGCCACTGCTAAGTTATGGCCGTTTAGGTAGATCTTGGCTCCTTCTGGCCTAGCCCCCTATCTTACGGCTGGAAGAGGGGACCTGACTCTGCCCTCACGCGATCAGACGATAAATAACTCCATCATCCTTATTATTTCATTCCCTTTTCTTCTCTGCCTTGCTAAATTTATTTTTTCCTTCCGTAACTCCCACCTCCTGAAATTGTAGGCACCTTCACAGACTCATTTCTGAGGGGTTCTCCTTTCCCCTTACCTATTCCTTGCTGTTCCCCTTCCAAGTTCATGTTTGCTACCTCCATAGTTGAAGAGGGTAGAGCTCATACCATCCCTATGCTTTCTTGGGACTCAGGGTAGACTGTCTACTTCTTGGGGGCCAGAGAAAAGGGAGGACATTCCCAGCCGTTGGGCCTGAAGGAAAGCCCACATTTTGCAGAGGCAGTGCCTGGCCCAAAGGCCGGTTTCCCAAGAAGGAAGCTCCTCACCCCGTACCTAGGGGTGTCCCATAGCCCCTGTGAGGCCCTTCCAGACACGTCTCCTGGCTCAGGGCCTCCCTTACCTCATTGTTGAGCTAGCTGTCAATTCCGTCCGGGCTCCTTGCAAATCCAACACCAGGGGCTTCTGCTCCCTGGTGCAAAGCACATCCTTCAGAACATACCACCACAGCTGGCCTCTTGCAACTACCTCCTCCCTCGGGGCACCCCCCCCCCACCAACCTGTGCCTCTGTACCTGCTAACTTCTCACACCTGCTGAACCTCACTCCTAACAGAGGCCCCCGGTCGAGTCTGTGCCTGGCAACACCAAGCCCAGCTGAGTCCTGGATGGGCCCCAGTTCGGCCGTGATGCCTCCACAGTTTGGCTGCTTTGCCTTCCCCTCCTGCTCCCTCAGCCTTCTTCCGGGGCCCCATTTCTGTAGCCCGGATTTTTCTGGTTTGGGGGTCTGTTTTTCCTTTATGCTTGTTCTTTTTTGTACGGGTAGGACCTGCTTTCACAAAATGGAGAAGCAGCTCAAATTTGGGTTTGAGGCTTTCTTTCCTGGACCCCCCTTTCCCTGGGTCCCTCATGTGACCGCCTGCCGGCCTAGTATCTCTCTCTAGTCTGCTCATCCTCCACCCTCCTCCTTAAAATACTCACATCCTTGTCAGCGTCTCAGTCTCTGGGTCCCTGCCCTTGGCTGGAGAGCGGTAATAGGTTAGCTACTCTGAAGTGATTCAGAGGTATTGAATCTCAGAATAGAAATCCCCTCTAAAACAGCCTGGCCAAGTATCCAGCTGGTGGCAAAAGGAATTTCAGACACTGTGGCAGGTGGGTGTCTAGAGAAAGACTTTTGCAAAATATAATTTGGAGAATTAGTAAGGTTTTTAGCAAACTATAAGCTCCCGAGGTCAGAGACCATTTCAATTTTAGTCTCTATGTCTCCACACCTAGCACCTAGCCTGACACATAGTAAACAGGCCTTTCTAAATGTTTGTTAAACTGGGAAGTTGCCTTCACAAACCGTGTGACTTAAACAGTCTCCTACTATGCCCTGAGGCCCGGGCTGGGTCAAAGGACATACTGTGAAGGACTTTTAAAGAGATTAAAGATGTTTTGTTGTTACTGACTCCAAGAGATTAAATGCTCAGCATTCCGAAAGGGTATTCTCCATCTGTGTTCTCTCTCTCTGAAAGTTGCTTTTCTTACTCTATTCACCCTGATGAAAAAGGTATACAGAATAGCAAACCCAGGATGTGTACTTTAAGTAGCTAGTAGAGAAGTCTCTGAATCTTGAAATGATAGAGAGAATGGATTTTGACTTTAATCTGAATTTTGAGCCTTTGCATGTAGGGTACTAGGGATTTCACTAGATGCTTGTGGAAGTCGTGTGTGGTTGTGTGGTTTGTCCTTTGTTCTTGAAGAGGACCATGACATCAAGGAGGTGTGATGCCATGACATGCAAGTGAATTGGATTTAAGTGAGGGAGGGCAGTGCAAAGTCACCAGCCTCGTTTTCAACTCCAGAGCCATCTGGCTCTAGTGGCCAGATATAGATCAAGCTGATTCGAGATGGCCCAGGATGCCATGGGAGACCTTGGCCTTTGAAGCTAAGGTCTTTCCCAGTTCTCACTTAGACTGAGGCAACACCCATTCAGTGATTTGGGCTGTTTAAGAAGTGAGCCAAGGGATGGTACCTTTAATTAAAAAAAAAAAAATCAAACTGGAAGGAGAAGACCTTTAGGGTTTCTGGCCAAAAGAGAAACAATTACTATTTACATTCACTCTGAGCTATCAGGACCCAAAAAATAACCATCGAGTGGTGCTCGGGCAGGGACCTATTGTTGTGGAAGTCATAGACAATGAACATCTGGCCAGGGTGAGTTCTTTCCTGTCCTTGGGTATATGAAGTATTTGGAGTCCCTTATGCCTGGTTGAAGAAGGAGCTGGGGCCAAGAAAATTGGAACCAGGGGTCACTTAGGTCCTCCCAGTTATACCAGCAGTGGAGAAGGTAATGTTTGCCACTGCTGGATTAGGTTGATAATTAGATTGATTAGAGAACAGGGGACAAAACTGGAAGGGATCTGAGAGGGTCCCAAGGCCCTATCCTCCAATCTATCCCACATATCCCTTCTGGATGTTGCCATGCTCAAAAACCTTCAAAGATTCTCCATTGTCCACCAAATAAAGTCTGAACTATTCAACGTGACATTTAAGGCCCTCCACAATCTGGTTATGCTGTATTTTTTTCCAATCTTATCTCGTGTTATTCCTCTTCACATATTATTCTATCAAACAAGAATATAATAATTGTACCTCCTTGATCATATCACATGTATTTTCATTTTTGCTCACGCTATTCCCTATGTTTGGAATGTTCTTCCCAACTCTCCAAAATTCTTTAATCTCTTTCTATAGAAATTTGATCCTTCTTTCAAGGCTCACTTTAAATATTATCTCTTCAATGAAACTTTCCCTGATATCCCCAGTAGGGAGTGGTTCCTCCCTCCTCTGAAATTTCACAGTATCTTGTCTGCATCTTTCTTATGCACTTAGCATATTCTAATCTGTGCCAGTCATTTGTGTAACTCTCTTATAAAAGAATGTAAATTCCTTGAGGGCAAGGGCTGTCTTATAGTTAGTTACCTTTTCATTCTCTACAGCAGAAGTATCAAACTCACAGCCCAGTGGCTACATGTGGCTGGCAAAACTATAACCAGAACCAGATTAAAATGTAATTGGAAAATGTTTTAACAAAATAAATAATAATATGATGCAACATAGACCGTGCTAATTTGTGATTTTCTAAGTTAGTAGGCTGCCCATGAGATCTATTTATTTGAGTTAGACACCACTGCCCTATAGCTCCTGGCATAGTACTATTGTGATTTGGGTTGCTGGGAACCCTAAAACGTAAGGGTACAGGGTGAGTCTGCCTCAAAAGAATTCGACCCCTCAAGCCTTCTTTCAGTCAAAGCAGCGAGGTTTTATTATAACACCAGCATGGCCAGCAAGATTCCTAGTAAATCTGCTATTGTATTGCAAATAGGAGTGGGCAGAGGTCCTAGTGAATCTGCTATTGTGATGCCAATAGGAGCAGGTGAGATTCTTAGGGAATCTGTGTAATTTAATGGGGGTAAGATTGGTACTTTTATACAAGAAAAGACAGTGAGAAGATCTGGATGGGATTAAGGAGTCTTAAATGGCCTGGGATGACCCATGTGTGGACAATGAAAGGAGTTAAGTAGTCTGGGCCGGATAGAGAGCCACAGTGAAAGGATAGTTAAAGGATTATTGAGTATCTAGGCGGACAAAATGCCAGGGACTGGTTGTTGAAATGTATGGGAAAATTCAGGGTCCAGGTCCCATCATTCCATCAGTACCATGTCTATTACAGTCACTTAACAGATGTCTGTCTGACTATAGGTACTGAGAATATATATGAAGACAAAAAAGGACTATGAATTCAGTGAGTTTTTTAAAACAATTTATATTTTGTTAATCAAAACAGTGGCTGCCTATATTTGAAACATAGTAGGATAATAGGGGCATAGATTTTTTGACTGGAGGGGTCATTAAAGGTCATCTAGTCTTCATTTCTCAGGGGTGAAGTGATTTGCCCCAAATATAAGATTTTTCAGTTTACAAGAGGTTATTTATACTCCATTTTGTTAAAACTAAAAAATATATATCAAAATAGGCATGGTTGGCCTGTCTAAGGATCTGCTGACATCTTGGAACAACTTCAAGGCCCTATACTTGTTAACCACTTTATCTAGTTCCACAAACTATCTCCAATTTACCAAGAGTTTTATGTTCTAAATGTTCCTTTGGTAGTTGGGTGTTGCAAGCTTGGAATACATTTATTTGTTTGTTTACTTTCTACAGAAACAATGTTATATGTAGCTCTATGGCCAAGCCACAGGAGTCTGTTTAACCCATAATATGCCTAAGTAAGGAGAGGCACTGAGTTATAGTGGATAGAGAGATAGACTCAAAGCTATTGTTTCAAGACGTGCCTTAGACACATGCTGGCTGTGTGACTCTATGTAAATAATCTCTTATTCTCTCATTGCTCTAGGCTCAAGGTGTCAAATCAGATTAAAATGTAATTGGTAAATGCTTAAATAAAAATATAATACAACATAGATCATGTTAATTCATTGTTTTCTAAGTCAGAAATGCCAGCTGGGTATCTGTTTCTATTTGAATTTGACACCACTGCTCTAGGCAACTCTCTTAGGACTAGAAGTTTCAGAGAGATTGTAGATCTGTTTTGGCAGACAGAGCTCTCTCACCTGGGAGTTCCCTGGTGAATCCCAATGAAATTACAAGTCTAGTACGGATTCCTATACTATGCTATGAAGAACCTCATTATTAATAGAAATGTCTCTATGGAAAAATAATTCATAGTTCCAATTTGGAATGCCCACAACATTCTTCCCTTTCCCACTTTCCTGCCTTCACCCTAATTCCCCCACCCCCAACTCCAGTGAGACAGTCTTCATGGGAGATTTTTAAAAACATACATATAGCTATATATGTGTATATGTATATATATATGTGTGTTTATATACACATACATTTACACACATATGTATACACATACACACATACATTCACTAGAGATCGGTCTGTACTTTTCTATCTCTTTTTTTATATCTCTTTGGTTTAGGTATCAGGAACATATTTGTCTCACAGGAGGAATTTAGTAGAATGCCTTCTTTCTTTTACAGCCTTGGGAAAACTCACACCCTATATTCTGTTTTTGCAAACATTTTGTTTGATGTTACATAGTTGTTTTTCAGAATAGCTGATAGAATTTATTTGTAAATCCATCTGAACATGGTGGTTGTTATCCCCCCACCCTTTGGGAGTTCATTTGTTGTTTGTTAAACATTATTATTTTTATAGTCATTTTAATTCTATTTTTGTTAATCTGAGTATTTTAAAAAATAATCATCTAAATCTTTAACTCATCAGGTTTGTTGGCATGTAATTGAGCAAAAAATGTCTTCTAATCAATTTATCCCCCTCCTGGATCACTGCCCTGTCGTGGTAGAAGGGCTTGTGTAGGACAGGTCATAGTGGAGAGTTGTGACAAAAGGTGATCCACTGGAGAAAGAAATAGCAAACCACACCAGTATTTTTGCCAAGGAAACCTCATGGACAGTATTAAAATGATAGAAGATAAGACACCAGAAGACAAACCCCTCAGGTCGGAAAGTGTCCAGCACCCTACTGGGGAAGAGCTACAAGCTACAAGTAGCCCCAGAAAGAGTGAAGGGACTCGATGAAGTCCAAAGGAAGCTCAGCTGTGGATGTGTCTGGTGATGGAAGGAAAGTATGACACTGTAAAGATCAATATTGCATAGGAGCCTAGAATGTAAACTCTATGGACCAAGGTAAGCTGGCCGGGGTCGAACAAGAGATGAAAAGATTAAACATTGACATGTTGGGTGTCAGTGAACTTAAATGAATGAAAATAGGTGTATTTAATTCAGGTGATTATTACATATACTACCATGAGCAAGAATCCCTTAGAAGAAATAGAGTAGCCCTCATAGTTGATAGAAGGGTGAGAAAAGCAGTACTGGAATATGATCTCAAAAATAACAGAATGATATCTATTCAAGTCCAAGGCAAACCATTCACTGTCACAGTAATACAAGTCTATGCTCCAACCACTAATTCTGAAGAGGCCAAAGTAGATCAGTTCTATGAAGACCTACAATATCTTCTGGAAATACCCCCTGCAAAAGATGTCACATTCATCATAGGGGATTGGAATGCCAAAGCAGAAAGTCAAAAGCTAATTGGAGTAACAGGCGAGTTTGGCCTTGGAGTACAAAATGAAGCAGGGCAGAGACTAATAGAGTTTTGTCAAGATAACCCGCAGGTCATAGCAAACTCAACAATCCAAAAGGCGACACTATACATGGACATCACCATACGGTTACTATCAAAATCAGACTGATTATATACTTTGCAGCCAAAGGTACATAGTCAGTTAAAATAAGACTTGGAGCATACTGTGACTCTAATCATAGGCTTTTTATTGCAAAATTAAGACTTAAAGAAAGTAGGTAAAACCATCAGACCATATAGATTTGACCTAAATAACATCCTTTATGAATATGAAGTAGAAGTGATGAAGAGATTAAAGGGATTAGATCTGGCAGATAGAGTGCCTGAAGAACTATGTTCAGTGGTTGGCCATATTGTATAGGAGGCAGCAACAAAAAACATTCCATAGAAAAAGAAGAGCAAGAAAGCAAAATGGTTTTCTGATGAGGCTTTACAAATAGCTGAGGAAGGGGCAGCTAGGTGGCGCAGTGGATAGAGCTCTGACCTTGGAGTCAGGGGGACCTGAGTTCAAATTCGGCCTCAGACACTTGACACTTACTAGCTGTGTGACCCTAGGCAAGTCACTTAACCCCAATTGCCATACCAAAAAGCAAAACAAAACAAACAAACAAAATAGCTGAGGAAAGAAGAAAGGGAAAGTGAGAGAAAAAAGGGAAAGACACACCCAGTTGAATGTAGAATTCCAGAGAATATTAAGGAGAGATAAGATTTTCTTAAATGAGCAATGCAAAGAAATAGAAGAAAGCTATAGAATGGGAAAGACGTGATTTCTTTAAGAAAATTAGAGATATCAAGGGAACATTTCATGCAAAAATGGGCATGATAAAAGACAAAAATGGTAGGGACTTAACAGAAATAGAGGAGATTAAGAAGAGGTGGCAAGAATATGCAGAAGAACTATAGAAGAAAGATAATAACATTACTGATAACCACTATGGTGTGGTAATTGATCTAGAACCAGACATCCTAGAGAATGAAGTCAAATGGGCCTTAGGAAGCATTGCTAACAATAAGGCTAGCGGAGGTGACACAATTTCAGCTGAGCTATTTAAAACCCTAAAAAATGATACTGCTGTTAAAGTGTTGCACTCAATATGCCAGCAAATTTGGAAAACTCGACAGTGGCCACTGGATTGGAAAGCATCAGTTTATGTCCCAATCCTAAAGAAGGACAATGACAAAGAATGTTCAAATAACCAAATAATTGTGTTCATGTCACATGCCAGCAAGGTTATGCTTAAGATTTTGCAAGGTAGGCTTCAGCAATATGTGAGCAAAGAATTACCAAAAAAGCAGGCTGATTTTTGAAGAGGCAGAAGAACTAGAGACCAAATTGCCAACATTTATTGGATTATGAAGAAAGCAAGGTAGTTTCAAAAAACACCTACCTCTTCTTCATTGACTATAGACTGAAGTCTTTGACTGTGTGGATCACAACAAAATATGGCAAGTCCTCAAAGAAATGGGAGTACCAGATCATTTTACTTGTCTCCTGAGGAACCTGTATGTGGCAGCAGTTAGAACCAAACATCAAACAACTGATTGATTTAAGATTGGGAAAGGAGTACAACAAGGCTGTATATTGTCACCTTAGTTATTTAACTTATATGCAGAGTACATTATGTGAAATGTCATACTGGATGAATCAAAAACTAGAATTAAGGTTGCCAAGAGAAATATCAACACTCTCAGATAGGCAGATGATACCACTCTGATGGCAGAAATTGAAGAATTAAGAAGCTGCTTGATGAGGATGAAAGAGGAGGGTATAAAAACTGGCTTGAAGCATAACATTAAAAAAGCTTAGATCATAGAAACTGGTCCTATCACTTCCTAGTAAAGACAGGAAGAAGAAATAAGGAAGCAGTGTCATATTTTACATTCTTTCGCTCAAAGAGCACTGCAGACAGTGACTGTACCCATGAAATTAAAAGATACTTGCTCCTTGGAAGGAAAGCTATGGCAAATCTGGACAGCATATTAAAAAGCAGACATCATCTTACTGATAAAGGTCTATATAGTCAAAGCTATGGTTTTTCCAGTAGTTAACGTATGGCCGTGAGAGTTGGATTATAAGGAAAACTGAGTGTCATAGAATGGACACTTTTAAATTGTGGTGCTGGAAAAGATTTTTGAGAGAAATTATTTCTGTCTCATATTAATAGCTAATTATTAAAATTGGGGAGACTCAGTCTTTTTTCCCTCTATCCTCTTTTCTTGTCCAATCTCTCAAGGAGAGGGCTGATGGAAGATAGGATTGACATTCTCCTGATTCTGGGTCTTGCTACTCCATCCAATTAGATTAGACCACTGCTTCTTAAACTGCGGGGTGGAGACTTCATGTGGGGTCATGAAAAATTTGGCAACAGTAAAAGGTTTCTGAATGCTCAATGACCAAAAATTAATTAAAAATCAAACTCATAATGAATCCAAAGTGTTTCTGGAAGCGCTTGCTCGTGTTGCATGATGCAACTTTCCCGCAGCCTTGTTCTGAAAGCAAAACATGCTCACTTTGCACTGCACATGCTCTCAGGCAGTGCATGCACTGCCAAACTCCCTTCTGCTCATGTTTGAATGGGGGATTTCTGTTGCTGTTGTTTGTCCTTCCTTTCTGGAAGAGGACTACGATATCAGGAAAGTGATGCCATGACTTGCAAATGAATAGGATTTAAGTGAGGGAGGGCTGTGCAAAGTCACCAGCCTCATTTTTTCCTCTCTGGGCCCAGGAGCAAGATATAGATCAGGAAGACTGGAGATGGCCCTGGATGCAGTGGGAGACCTTGGTCTTTTTAAGTAAGGTCTATATAGATTTTTTGAATAGATTGCCCAAGGCTGGGGTGGTCTGGGTATAGGAATAGTTTCTCTTTGACATGATGTCACTCTCAGCACTTCATTGTAATATTCTCATTAATTGTTAATTAATCAGAATTGACTGCCACCCTCTTTCAAGAGCATATAAGCTGTGAACCTGTTGCCATGATTGTCTTTGGCATGCAAGGGGGCCACAGAACTCCTTTTATTAAACTGCTGCCATTATTAATAAAATGATCAAATTATTCAGAAGTTCTGTCTCTCAAACTTTTCAAACATCACAGTCCTTTGCACAGCAAGGCGATCAAATCAAAAGGTTGCTGTATTTTCTCAACTCTTTGGAGCTATGTTTGGTCATTATAATGATACAGGATTCAGTTTTGAGAAAATACATTTTCTAGGAGCTATTATCTTTGTTTCATACAATATTTGACTTTAACCTTTTTGGCTGTTGCCAGAATAAAAAAGCACAAAGCAAAAAAAAATTAATTCAGATTATTCATGGAAAGGACAAATACTGGAGCTAAAGCTTAAATACTTTGGTCACATAATGAGAAGACAAGATTCATTGGAAAAGATTGTTGTAGGGAAAGATTGAAGGCAAAAGGAGAAGGGGGATAGCAGAGGATGAGATGGATACATGATGACATGGAAGCAATGAACATGAATTTGGACAGACTTTGGGAGACAGTGAAAGTTAGAAGTGCTGGCATGCTATGGTCTATGGGTGTCACAAAGAGTTGGACATAATTGAATGACTGAACAACAACTATCAATTTATTTCCTCCTCAATTATTTTGAGCTTTCCTTTTTCCTTTTTTTAACACAATAATTTGGTTTTTCTCTTCTTTTGAGGCAAATTAACTAATGGTTTGTAATCTTTTTTTTTTTTTTTTGCAATTTTTCAATGAGCTGATAGTTTTGTTTTTTTCAATTCAATGAGCTTTTCTTTTCTTTTTTTTTTGTTTCTTTGATTTTCAGAATTTAAAATTTGTGTTTAGTTGGGCTTTTTAAAGAAATGCCCAATTCATTGGTCTGTTCCCTCCTTTGGTGATGAAAGTGTTTTGAGATATACAAATGTCCCTAAAAACTACTTTAATTGCATCCCAAAAGTTTGACACATTATTTCAATGTTGCCATTTTCTTTGACTAACTTAACTATTGTTTTTATGATTTGTTTTTTGATCCATATGTTCTTTAGAATTCTATTACTTAGGCTTGAATCTTTTTTTTTTCAACACCACTTTATTGACTATCATTTTATTACATTTTAACATTTGTTTTCTGCATTTGTTTGTGATTTTTTTATGTCTTGATACACAATTGATTTTTGTAAAAGTACCATGCGTATCTGAATATATGAATAGTCCTTTTGATTTCTGTTCACTATTCTCCAATGATCTTTTTATTTTATATTTATTGTATTTATATTTTATTTTTGTCTTTTCAAATTTCTATTTTGGTTCTTAAATTTTTTTCATGTTCATCTTTTTGTTAGATTTTTATAAGTCTGGATGGGGCAAATTGAGGCTCCCAACTAGTATAGTTTTATAGTTGATTTCTTCCTATAATTTGACTTACTTTTCCTTATGTATTTGGATGATATGCCATTTAAGGCATATGTGTATTAAGTACTATTACTATTTCATTATTATATGGAACTTTTAAGCATAATGTAGTTTCCCTTGTTTATCTCTTTTAGCTGTGTTTCTTTCTCTTGTCTGAGATTATTGTTACCACCCCTGATTTTTTAATTTACCTGAGTCATAACAAAAACTCCATCAATACTCATTTTATCTCTTTGTGAGTCCTGATATTTTAAGTACATTTTTTGTAAATAGTATATTGTTGGATTTTGCTCTCCAATCCATTCTACCACCCTCCTTAGTTGTATGGGCATATTCATTCCATTTCCATTCATCTTTATGATTGTTAATCTCCCCCACCCCCACCCCCATCATATTCTCTTGTATTTTTTGCTTTATTTTTACTCTAATCTTGTCTTGACAAAGCAGAAGAAATTGCAGATAATAAAGGGAATACAATCAACCTTAGTAAAATTGGAGTAGTCTGATCTTTCTCCTCTGCCTTTCCACTCTTTACTCATTCAAAACCTCATACTTGGTTCTTGCATTTTTCTCTACTTTTCATCCTTCTTTATGATCAACTCTCTGAAGTTGAAGTTTATTTTGCTTATTTTCCCCGAGTCTACCCTACCTTTTAAACTCTGCTTCCTTCTCTTAATCCCTTTGTCTTTTGCTGTCAGATCTCATCATCAGTTCCTGGATGGGGACTTCATGCCACAGCCAGGCTCCACCATCTCCTATCCTCTTGGATGGTGGAGGCAGACTCTGGTCTCCTCTCTGAAATCTGGATGCCGCTGCCTCTGTAATTTTGGATGAGGGTAGTTGGGATCAGGTGCTGCCTTCCTTCTGCTGTAACTCTTTGCTTACGCCCCCACCTTCTGGTTGTCTAATATAGGTGTTGGCCTTGATCTTTCCCTATCTCCTTTTCCTTCCACAGTGGCCAACCTAGAATTTACTCTGTCCCTTGCTGTAGCCTTGACAAGACCCAATCAGATGTCAGAGGTCATGCAGCTTTCATGCCACCTGGAAGTCCCCTTGGCACCTATATGCTTTTCTAGCCTTATCTCCTGCTCTGACTCTAACAGGAATTCTGGCCGCTCGGCACCCAGACTGTCTAGCACACAGCACAGTGTCTGAAAAATAGGAGACAATTAATAAATATTTGTTGAATTAAATTGAACTTTCACTTTTATTTGGTAATGGAACTGTTGTGCTCTGTATTTTATGCATTTCATTCTTGGGACTTTTCCATTCTCTCTGGGTTGACTTGCCCTATAGAATTTTAGTCCATGGAATCTTATCTGTTTCCCCTTCTGGTAGCTGAGCTGTTCCATCTAGGCTAGATTTACCTGGAAATCTCAGAACCACCTGATTAAAGGCTATCGTTCCCAAGTGGTCTATGTTGGCATAAGCTGGCCTCCTGGGAAAGATCCCAGGTGTTGCTTTCAGTCTTGACCTGGTCTTTGCCTTTCATTGTCCTCTGAGAAACCCCTGAATCCTTTTTTTTTTTTTTGCTTTCTGGCTCACCCTCACCTAAACCTCTGCTCAGGTCTCTTGGCATTGCTCTGCAGTACTGTCTAGCCCTATTCTAAACAGTCACCTATAATACAAGTGGGATATTCCTAAATAGAGGTAATATATCAGTTTGGTACGCTTGTACCTAATGAACTCATTCCTCAAACAGTTCTCAATTTTAGGAAACAGTTCTGGGTGCTTCACTGGTCCTGTGTGTATATAAGAGCAGATGAGACCTTCTTTGAGACCTGAAGCTAAATCCCTTCTAGAACGGAATATTCCTATCCTACATAGGTAGTGTCTACTCTATGGGTTAGTGGACATATTTACTTCAGTGTTTCTACTGCTGCTTTTTATGGGACTCAGTCAGTCAATAATCAGTCAGTCAATAGCCAACAAGCATTTATTAAGCATTTACTATGTGCCAGTCACTGTGTAATGAGCTGGGGATACGTAGAAAGAAAAAAGAAAACAAAAACATGGTCCCTGCCTTCAAGGGGGTCACATTCTAATTGTGGAGACAACATGCAAACAATTGTGTATATACACAAGAAATAGACAAATTGCAGCTAATTTCAAAAGGAAGGCACTGGGAGTGGGGCTTGGGGGGTAGGATGTGATGGAAGTACCAGAGTCACTAGGTATTAGAATACATGGAAGAGGGTAAAGTGAAAGAAGCCTGGACAGATAAGAAGAGACCAGATTGTGAAGGGCTTTAAAAGCCAAGGAGAGGATTTTATATTTGATTGGGGAGGTAATAGGGAGTCACTGGAGTTTATTGAGTGGGGGGATTGACGTGGTCAGATCTATACTTTAGGAAGAACCCTTTGGCAGCTGAGTGGAAGATGTACTGGAGTAGGGAGAGACTAGAGTCACATTCTATGGCTTCAAAATGTCTATTTTCTTTCTTTCTTTCTTTCTTTCTTTCTTTCTTTCTTTCTTTCTTT